>NC_062970.1:40677174-40901927 GCF_023119035.1 Salvia hispanica
TAAATATATGTATTTTATAAGTTTATTTCATTTTCTTACAAATTACAAGCTATATATAGACGAACAGCTCATAAAAAAAATATGGAGTATTCCTTATGTGAAAAACTGAAAATACACAAAGTGAAAAATATAAATAACCACACAATTTTGGGCTGGATCTTCCATTCATTTCCCCCTTACCATATTCGACCCAATACTCTATTTTTACTTTTTATATGGAGTAATAATTTCACAATTGTACATGTTTTACAAAATTTTGAGCTGCTATATGAAATATATTATGAAAATTCCCTTTTGAGGCACAAATGACACAAAAATTGAGACGCAATTACTAGAGTTGTGAAAAATTTTTAAAAAATAATTATACTTTAGTATGCAAAAAATACGTTCTTAAGTCAAGGATAAATTATCTTTATTTTTTTTATTTTTTTAGAATGTTTTTATTTGTATCCTGTAATTTTAGTTGGGATACCAGGAATAAAGACACTTTATGTTGAAAGTATAATTAAACACACAAATTAGTGTCATTAATAACATTAAAAAATATCATTAGCAGTTTTATTTTGTTAGTGGGAGTTCTATGCGTGTTTAATTTATTTTATATAAATAATTAGACGTGCAATACGTGTTTTACTGTATTAATATAATCATATATGAGCTAAATGATTAAATTTTAAAATAATAAGTTTTTTTTATGTGGTCTAAAACACTTTAGCTAAAAATGGTAAATTTGTATTGCAGAAACAAATTAAAAATAGGAATAACAATAAAAAATATCAGAAATTTACTTTATCTAAAACCATTACATAAATAAAATACTGAAACATAGGAGCAATTTAAAATCATAGTCACATATCTTCAGTTAAATCAATCGATTAATTCTCTTTTAAAAAGGCAAGTAAACGTAGCTTCTTATAGAGGATAAGAAATTTAATTACGTTACATGTTTATAAAGGCAAATACGTGACATAAGAGATAAGGAGTATAAAGATATTTCGAATTTTGATGCCAATAAAAGTTAAGACAACCGAAAATGACACTACAGCAACAAAATAACATGGCTTATATCACTATATGCCATTACTTTCCATGGATCTCACACAAAATAACAAAATACTGTATTAAATTTTGGGGCAATTAAAGTGACAAGACGAAAAAAAATTGTGTGCAATTTCAGAAAAAATAAAAGTGTGTATATTTACAAGAAATTAATGTAGATAAAAATACGGAAACAATAGCAATATTTTACAATTATGCCTTTACACACTTACACGATTTACATAAAATTGTAATTTCATGTAAATATCATTATTGCACAAAATTATTCATCGGCGAATTGAATCTTAATTTCTGATCTACAGACATCGCCTTTTATATTTCGAATAAAGGAATAAATAAAAGCAAATATTCATATTTGACAAAAATGCCCCCTAAAATAGAGGAAACAAAGAAAAAAGAAAATTTATCGTCTGTCGGAGCTTCCTGTACAAACAAAGGGCAAAAACGGCGTCGGTTCATGACAAAACGGCGCGGCGGGATGTTGCCACTTCTTCAACACCACCGCTGCCGGCTTCTCCGCGGCAGAGACCACCGGCTCCTTGCCGCTACTGGAACAAGCCTTGATCTCAGCTGTCAGATTGTTGGGCGACTGAACCAGCGGCGATAGAAGCGGTATGGCGACGTTCCACTCCGAGACCGGATTGATCTGAATCGACGTTGGCGCCCTCCGCTGCAGTCGGCTGAGCTGCTTCCGACGCCCGGAGTGATTTCTGTTCTCCATATCGGATTAGAAGTTGAGGAAATCTGGGGATTTGATTTTAATTGCTGACGTGAAAATTAGGGCTTTGATTTTTGGGTGGAAATTGAGCTGTGTGAATGTGAATTGGGGGAAATGGGGCGTAGGGTTATAAATAAGGGGCGCGTGGTGGGCACACGCTTTACTGGCAACAGAAAATGATAAGATCTTTGAATAAAGATGATTCTAGTTAATTTGACTCGGCTTGGCTAGTCGGCTAGTTACTTAGGCGGCGCGGCGGTGTAGGGTCGTGAATATTGAGCGGGCTTTCGAATAATATTGAGCCGAGCCGAGCCGAAATATCCAGCTAAGCGCAGCTACTTTCTAACTGAAAGTCTGGAAATGGCTTTGACCAGAATAAAATCACTAAATTTGAGACGGTCTATTTTGTAACGGAATATTCGCCGGGGTTAACGGCGCCGCATGTTTCTGACTCCGACAAGCACACGGTATCGACACCGACGTTAAATTTGACAGGAGCGTTCGGATCATACAGTCGATCCAGATCAACGATCAGGCTTCTTCCACGTGCTAATTTCTCGTCCGATGCTTTATTAAAACTGAGATAGCACATGACATGTTAGTATAATATCACAGATGTTTTTTTTAAGTAATGAGTTGTGACTTGTGAGATAAAATAAGAATTAAGTAGGGGGCGATTTGCCTAGGCCCAAAAATTGAACTAAATCTTAATTCATACTCCTTTAATTTGCAATTATGATCATTTTTTTTATATTTTGCATTTAAAAAACAAAAAAAATGGATAAAAATGCATAAGAGATCTTATTTTGATAAATATCGTTATATTCAAATGATCATGATCAATATTTTGCTACAAATCAAATATCATATGTTATCATTTTTCATTTTCAATAATATTATTGTGCCAATTTTCAAAAGTTTAACGAATCGTGTCACGTCAATCTCTTATAACCATTGAAAATTGTATACAAATTTATATCAACGTATTAATCCTTATCCTTAATCATCAATCGATCAAGATAGCAACAGTAAGCACCTTTGAAAACCAAAAGTGAACTAATATATGATTATTACAAGAGAAAAGATGTTTGTCACATGTTTCGACCGTTGAAAAAGAATCATATGGTACAAATTAAACGTGACCTAAGCGTAAAAATTGGTATTAAATTAAAACTTTTGAAATTTTCCAAAGACTAAAAAGACGAATATACCTTGTCAAAACGTAGAGAGAAAGTAGTCAAAAAATAAAGCGCATACTATAGTATATATAGTATAAATGATGATTAAAACTAAGAAATCACATGCCTATATATCAACGCTATATACCCGGCCATCGAATAATAATTTTCTTTATACGGTTGAATTTTTTAATACTACTTCCTTTGTTCTACAATTATTGAGATATTTCATTTTCTGCACTAGTTTTTTTAAAAATGATATTAAATAGTTAAAATGGAGGGAGAGTAAGTAAGAGACAGAATAATATGTAGAAAGTCTTATCTACAATATTCTCTCTTATTTTATTTTTCTCCACTTTAACTATTTATAATTATATTTTCACCCAAATTATTTTAGATACAAAATAACTCAGTCTAAAGACTCCAAGCAAAATTTTATGATTACAATTACTAAATCAAACTAACTAAATTTCTACGAAGCAATGTTCTTGATTTATAAATTAACAAGCAAGTTGACAATACATCTCTGTCAAATAATAAGAAAAAAATACCAAAAACCTTACAATTTCTAGGTCAAAAACATCGATGAACTATTGAAATTACCGGACCAATTCTATGAGAAGACTTGGCCACAAAAACAAATTAAAAGTCCATGTCCCAAATTATTCATCGTATTAATTATTCCCATATATATAATTTAAGATGTTTATATGCCGCTATTTATTAGTAACTGATTAGATCGTTTTCTACCTTACTTTTTCACAAAAACGTATTACGAATTTGACGCATCGTCTCAAACAAATTGAATGATGGGAAATCATTACTATAGCATTTGAAATCGCGAGTTTTGACCATATTTTGATATATTTAAAAGTTATGGGGTGAATTTGAATTATTATAAAATATGTAACTCTCATAAATATTTATTTAAATATTTTAATGTGCACTTTGACTAATCTTTGAATAAGATAATGAGCATTTAACAAATTTTGTAACCTCTATTCTCTTAATTTTATAATTTATGATGTTTTAATTCCATGATCTATCATATCCTAATTTTGTGCCTATAAAAAGCATAGAGTTGTAGATGGATTACACACCAACAAAAGCATTCTCAACATTTTATTGTATATTTTAGAAACATTGTATTGCTCAATTTTTGGAACTCCATCAAGTTCATCGGTGCCAGCAGGTTTGAGAAGTTATACACGTTAGGAGGAAGTCGTTTCATCTTTGGGGATAATACGTCAATTCGAGAGTACTAACCGTGATGTACTTTGTCTTGCGGAAAGAGAGTTTTTCTCGACTAAACTTATAGTTCGATTCATTTTATAATTTTCGTTTTAATTTCAATTAAAATATATTTATATTAAATATGTTTTACAAAAAATATTGAGAATTGTAAAGTAGCATAAAAACTACTCTATATAAATGTTTCATATTCCAACAAGCCACGTTTTCTAAACCCTAAGTACAATAAATAAAGATAAACATTTTAAAAGGGCTATCATTATTCATTAATATAATAATATATATTATGTTAATTCAACCAATTAATATTATATTTTTTGTGTAGTTTATCATTTGAATTTTTTTTATGGTTATAATTTTGACGTTTTGAATATTATGAGTTATCGATTTATTATTTTGTTAAAAGTGTGATTTACATTATTTTTAGTTGAGAAATATGAAGGATTGATTTAAACATATTTTTTAAATGTGTCTAATATTTGATATAGTCTCTTCATCGTTGTCCAAATAATTGTGTTTGCCTTAATTCCATTTCAAATATGTTTAACTTTATGTCTTTAGGTGTAAAATGAATCGAGGAGCATATATTTATTGAATTGTTATTATATACTATATTTTTCTATTTTTAAATTTTATATAGTTATATTTTCATTATTTAATTAATCAATTAACAATTTAAAAATATTTAACAAAAATATATTCTGCGTGGATTAACACTAGTGATTTAGTAATAATCAACTTTATTTTAAGTAATTTAATTTTGTTAGATGCTTAGTGGAGTGTACGCTTGCTGGGCCAATTCTAATAATTTGAGCTTATAAAAGCCACGATATATTTGTCGAAATAGATTAGCTATAGAACATTGGGTCAGTTCTGTGAAGGGCCTCAGTTTTAATTTCATAGTTCATTTTTATCTCTGTCGTGTGTACCATATATTTAATCAGCTCCTATTATCTTCCAAGTTATCTGTGACATGAAAGGAAAGTTTAGGCATCAATCCTTTAATGTTCGCGTCTAGTGGACCGTAGTTGTGCGTTGATGTTTTTGTTTGATGCTTGTGCCTATGCCGTTGTTCTTGTTGTTAGCTTGATTGGTGCATATTCTTGTGTCTGTTGTTTGTGTGGCTCTATTGTCTTAGTTTTTAAGGCTTTTCGGGTAGTAGTGGTTTTGCGTCGTTTAGCATTTTATTGTTAAAATGTCACTTAATATCGTGATATTTCCTTTTTTTGTTTCTTATTTTAAACGGTTTTAAAATAGAGGCTCATTGCTTTTATTGACCGGGGATTTTATCCCTTGTGCACTTGATTTGTGTCGTGTCGTCACTGCCTGCCTCATTAGATGACTTGGATCATTTTATTCCTTTTATAAAAAAATAGTTCATTTCTTTACACATTGACATAAGCTAATACTTTCAGATGACTCTTAACATTGATCCAAATACTTTCAAACGACTCTAGCCTTAAGTTACTAATTGGAGGAGATAATTTTTTACTAGATGAACTATTCTTTGTTTAACTACAATCTATAGAGTTTACAACTAAAATTTTATTCGAAAAAATCTCAATATGAATGATTATAACCGCAATTCGAAAGAATTGACTCCAAAGTGATTGAGTTCTCACTATTTCAAATTTTAAGCATAAAATGATTAGCTGTAGTAAAATTTGATTACGGCCAAGATCAGTCCTAATCAGGAAACAAAATATTGTTTAATCAAACAAACTGGTTATTAGTTAATTAATAATATAAAATGTAGGACTAAAAATAGAAGGGTCGGCCAAGGAGCCAACCCTAGAAGTTTCCAAAAATGATGTCGGCCATATGTCTTGATTTCCATACAGCACTAACCGAACTAGGGCTAGCGTGGCATATTTAGCCAACCGACCCTTTTAATTTTTCTTCAATTCCAACCTTTGTATTTATACCGTGTGTTCCACTTCCACCCTGACTCCCTCTGTTCGATGTGGGATATATACGAGAGCTTTGCTTTATGCTTCTTTTCCATTTTATTTTCTACTAATCTTCCAACTGAAACGCGCCGCAACTTTTTTTATGTGTTTTACTTTTGCAATTACTATCTTGCATCTGCATTAACTGCCCCAGAATTATTAAATTAAATTATCTTCTACTACTAGTTAATTTCAAGATCATCGTGTGGTTCAAAAGAATCTGTTGACATGAGAAAATGAAGATCAAAGACAGTGACATAATTTTACTAATATTTTTATTCAGCTCATAAGGTTAACTTGTATTTCTAATTTTCTATACCTTTTTTTACAATTTTATATATTGACCAAAAATGAGGTTATACTTAGAAGTTAGATCACTCTTACAAAAAATAAACACGCTATGAATTGGGCCATATCATATTCTACCCGTTGTTTTTTAAAAAAATCAATAAGCCCACACTGCGTGACCACATAATTTTGCCTATCTAACAAGGCCCCATCCGTTGGGGAAAAAATAAATAAAAGGAATTTAAATCAAATTTAGCTTTGTTCCAAAAAAAGTTGTCGTGCAATATATTGTTGATGTTTTCAACCAAACAACAAATCCATTCTTCATGAATAGATGACTATTTTTTAATTTACCAACAATTACTTCTACGTAGATATTCCTATTGCTATATTAAATAAAGTTCACCTAAATATTATTCCGATTGCTATATTAAATAAAGTTCACCTAAATATTATGTCATGAGTTAACTACGAACAAATTCAAATTTCATAATTTCTTTCTTTATTTTTAAAATTGTAAGAGTATCAACCAAAATTTAACATTTTACTGACAGTTTAATTTTTAATAAAAAGAAGAATATCTCACACGTTGACCTTAAAGTATGGGTATATAAATCATAGACAATCAAAATTGCTATTAACTTAAATAATTGAACCCATTTTATCACCCAACAAAATTAATAACGATCTTTATACATTTTCGGTCAATGCCTAAATTAATTTATTCATGCATGTGATTGTATTTGATCGGGAGATCTTATTACATAAAAAATAGGTTATAAAAATTATACCCCACTTACTATTAGATTGACCGACATATCAGCCAAATCCAAAGTTCACCAAATGAATTATTGAAATAATACAACAGTCTTAAATACATAATATGGTAAAGGTTGTAAACTGTAATTAGTACTTTATTATATACATTATTTATCCCGAAATCATGATTAAATTTAAATTTCAAATTACATACTTGAGCTTGAGGATTCGATCAATGTTGTAACTCTCGAGTAGTGGAATTTTTTGGTAACGACTAAATGCAATCAATTTAAGAAAATATCATCTCATTAACTACATATAAGTCCATGACGCTAAAAACCCAAAGTTACTAAAATGTTTTCAACTATACTAATTTGAGAGGAGCAATCTCAAAACTACAAGAATATCAAGTATTCTTAGCACAAAGAAACACTTACTTAAATATGACAACAATTTTGCAAATTAGTTTCAATGGTTACGTCTCTAAACTTGTTGAGAAATTTCATCTATCACTATAGGAGAATTCACCAAAAATTATATAGTATGAAATTGTGTAGAGGAAAAAGAGAATGTTATGCATATAGTATGTTTTATAATCCTTCTTATGTCCTACTATCACAATTCATCTGTGTGATAAACCAAAACATGTAAATCAACATCCTTATGTGGTAGCATATCTGAATGTACGTGGAATTGACTTTTGTGATTGGTATGGTCTTTAACCAACATATATATATATGCTTTTGTTAGTATTATACAAAGTGAATAAATAAATGCGGAATCGATCATTGTTGTTTGAGGACCATAACCCATCTTAAGATCTTTTACTTTCAATGAATTTCCTCAACAAATTGAAAAACACCATATGACATATATACTTAAAATCCATATCAATTTAATACACTTAGACTCGTAACGGAAACTTTAATTGAGTTACAGTCATTCACATTAAATTTGTCACGTATATTAGCCTAATATATTAAATATTTCCAACAATGCATGCATGAAAAGGATTGAATTATTTATAAATGAAGAACGAGTAAAAAAGTTTTTTTTTTAGAAAACAGTTTTGATCCCTAAAGCGACTAGAAATAAACGAATAAATTTAACTTTATATCATCATACTCTATTTTGAATAAACTAAACCGGTCTCTCTTTTTATATATATATTCAGCCACATCACTCACGTGTATGCATCACACGCAATACTGATTGGACGAAAAAGAGACGAAACATGACATGATTTCACACTTTATGAAATTAGTATTTTTTAACCCAATGAAACATCAATTGTGTGTTGAATTAAGTAAATAATCTAAATCGATCTTTTTCTTATGTTCAGCCATATCACTCACGTACGCATGACGCGCACTGTTGATTGGATGAAGAAGAGGCGAACGTGTGGCATGATTTTACACTTTATGAAATGTCATGGTTTTCAATCCAGCCAAACATCAATTAGGTGTTACTAGAACAACATCAACACCACGGTATAAACAAAAACAACTCCTAAGATGGGAGCCCCACCATTAAAATTTTGTATAACTATAATCCGACCGAAATTATAACAAATTTCAAACAAAAGAAAACTATATAATCTTACCCCAAAAAAAAACCCATTCCTTCTGAAATGCGGTAACGTATCCCAAATATTTAATTAATATTTGTGAGAGAGAAAACAAAAGAGGAAACATGTTGTTAGTTATTGGAGTACCATATAAGCTGTTGAATTTAATAAATTTTATTGTGGCTATTAAGAGTGATATTAGATATTATGACTCGTTTGATAGCATAGAAATACCAAGATAATGTTTTGTATCCATGTATTTCCACTTGTTTGGTAACAAAGATACTTTTATCTCATGGCCCGTGTTAACACGCTAAGCCTGTCTAGGCCCGACGAAAAATCCCTCATTTATGTATATCACCAAATTGGTGAGATATGAAACTATTCAACCTTGTTTTCCACGCTGCCCTTCTTTATTCTCTCATCCACTAACCTTCCCCACTCTAGCTGAAGGCGGTGGGGTTTCCGACGGTGCATCGCCGACTCGATCTATGACCCTGCAAATTTTCTTCTCTCCTTCGATGTACGATGGCATGTGTGGCATTGTTTGTCTCCGGCGGTAGGGATGTCAATTCAACCCGAAACCCGTGAGTCGGCCCGAATAGCCCGGTAAAATGAGCGGGTTAGGACTGTGATTTTATTACCCGAATACAAAATGGGCTAAACGGACTGGCCTGAATGGGATGACGAGTTAAACGGGTTGGCCCGAACGGGTTACAGGTCGGCCTGACGAGTTGCAAATTTTAATTAAAAAGTATTGTGTTTTAGGTTTTTTTTAATATTTTTGAATTTCATGTGGCAATCATTAATCTTCTTCAGTCTATATTCTACATTTTCCCACTCGATCCCACACTATCAACTTTTAAGTTCCACCTCAACTCATTATTTCATCGTCTCATCATCTGCCACTAATGTCTTACTACCACCAAAGCAAATCAATACAAAATTAAGAATTGACCCATCAAAATCTCAATATATTTATTATTTTAATAATGATTCATGTAAGATATTATTTTAAATATTCATAAAGAATTAATTATGAACAATGTCAAAATAATAGCATGAACACAAGTTTTAATTGAAATGATTGATTTAATTTTGATTTATTTTTGTTTAGATTGTAGTTGATCGAGATTAAGGGCTTCTCTCCAAATACTAAGGAAAACTATGAAAAAATTGAAGATTTTATATGATTCTAACTAAGAAGAAAAAATGTCTAAAATTTAAAATCATTTTATTGAGGAAAATTTGATTACAATATATATTTTTGGAAGTTTTTAGGCCCGAATAGCCCGAAACCCGAAGGTTTAGGGCTGAAAATTTATGACCCAAAAAATTCATAACTCGAATAGCCCGGCAACCCGAGTGAGTTGGCCCGAACCCGAACGGGTTAGCCCGATTGACATCCCTATCCGACAGTAGTGAGGGCGTCTCTCAATGGCCGTTGTCGTAACTTTACCGCCGTCACACCATCTTTTTCCACCGTTGAGTTTTGTGGCAGTGATATTGCAATTCTAGATCTGTCTGGGCCTTTTCATCTATGTGTTGTGCCCTTCGTCAGAGGCAATGAATAACAACGGCTATGGCTCCTCATTGGTGCTCTGTTTTCTTCCAGAATCGAGCATCTACATCTGAATTCTTGACGAGATGAACAATTTATCAATTGTTGTAAGCTTCTTCATACATGTTCAGCCATATCACTCACGTGTATGCATTACGCTGAATATTGATTGGATGAAGAAGAGACGAACGTGTAACATGATTTTACACTTTATGAAATGTTATCATTTTCAATCCAACCAAATATCAATTACGCATAAAGTTATCATTTTCAATCCAACCAAATATCAATTACGTGTTACTAGAACAACACCAACACCACGGTATAAACAAAAACACTCTAAAGATGGGAGCCCCATCATCCTAATTTTGTACAACTATAATCCGACCCAAATTATAACAAATTCCAAACAATAAAAAGAAGACTATATAATCTTACCCAAAAAGCCCCATTCCTTCTCAAAAGTGATAACATATCCCAAATATTTAATTAATATTTGCGAGAGAGAACTAAAGAGGGAACACGTTGTTAGTTATTACCATATAAACCGTTGAATTTAATAAATTTTATTATGGCTATTAAGAGTGATATTAGACTATAAAGTGTATGAAAAGTGAAACCCTACTCAACAAAACTATATTACAACACACAGAGACGCACACACAATTAAATATAAATAAGTAAGAAAAATTGGTAGAAATTCATTTCCTCCGCTTCTGTTCTAATTCAGCTGCTGCTTTTTTTTTCTTTTACCTGCGACCTCCCTAATCGCTATAGACTACTCATTCGCATAATTATTGAACAAAGCTTCGTTCTTCTTAATTAAGGTCTGTTTATGCCGCTCGATCCGAATTACATGAATATATTATCTTCTTTCGCCTGTAATTTACTGATTTTTTTTTTCTGATTTCATTTCTATTTTACATTTTGGGGATTTTGGATTAGGGTTTGGGGTACTGATATGGGTATAACCGGATGCTAATGGGTTTCTGAGGTGGTTTTTGAGCTCATCGGCTTCTCAGTTTGAAGTCGAGGATTGCTGGATTTTGTCTTGATCGGTAAAAACCACTGTGGTCGTGAACAATGGATATCGTTTAAAACATTTCTGGTTAATGTTTTTGGTCGGGTTTGGATTGTAGGGATTAGGGTTTATTGAAACTTGCATCATCTGATTTGCTTTTTTTGGTTTTTTGTAAGGATATTGAGGATTGGAATTTGTCGTGTGGCCAATCATATAATTTTGCTTTGATTATTGTACTTCTGATGTGTCAGATTGATTGCATTATCAAAAGCTTTAAAAAATGTCACTGTATTTCATTTATCAGTAATGGGTATTCAATCATGTATAATCACCATGTGACGACTTGCTAGTTTATATAATCTTATCTTGAGCTGTTATCGGTTCTGAAATGGGGCTTAATGTATATTGAAGCAAGGCGACGTTGAGGAAAGTGTGCTGGTTATTACGGAGTGGGAAAATGACTGGAGTTGCAACTGGGGAGGCTGGAGCTGGAAGATCATTTGAAGGGGTTTCAACTGGGCAACAGCAGTCTCGATGTCAGTCTGGGGAAGCAATAGCTGAATGGAGGTCTTCGGAGCAGGTTGAAAATGGGAGTCCATCTACTTCGCCCCCGTACTGGGACAGTGATGACGATGATGATGGAGGTGTGCCCTTTTTTTCCCGTTGTAGATTTCACAGCTACCTGAATTCATCAACTTTGTCTTGTGCTCTTGGTTATCGATGCTTTGCAAATGTGGGATATTGGTTGAAGATTGTACACTCTGTTTGATATCTATCGGCATCATCTATATTGTTTCCTGCTTCAGAAGCCTATTCATTTAATGAAAAGCTTATACTGGGATTGAAGGAGACCATTAATGAATCATTCAGAGAAAATATATATAAACTAAAGTTGCATGATAAATGTAAGGAAGAACTGAAGAAGAATCCAAAAGCTTATACAGCTTTTTGTACTAGAGAGATTCCAATATTTATATTTTTATCCACTTCTTATTTCGACCCGTGGAGAAAAAGAGAGAAAAAAGAACAACAAAAATAACCTTTCTTGGACTGTGATGCGGCGATTACCATTGTGGATCTGGGGATAGACATATATTAGTGACTGATTGCATTATGTCCGAGTTAAGGTGGCAGATCTTTCTTCTATTGCTTTTGAAATGTTTGTTGTTTCTATGTTTAAGTCAACCATGTGTGGAGAAATCTCTTGCTAAAAGGCATGTGGCATTCGCTTTGGATTTTGTATTTTGATTTTTACGGACTGATATCATCATTATCATTTATTCATTCAGTAAAATGTCTAGCATTGCTACAATTATTTTGGCTCATTATGCTGCAGGACCAAAGCCATCTGATTTATTCGGAAAGTATACTTGGAAGATTGAGAAATTTTCTCAAATCAACAAAAGAGAACTTCGTAGCAATGCATTTGAAGTTGGAGGCTACAAATGGTATGGTTTCCTATCAATTTTTCTTCTGCCATTGCAGTGCATAAAAGTTTCTCATTCTGCTGTATTTCTGACATGTTGACTTCAGAGTCGTTATTATGAGATTATTATTTAAGCTGATTTTCCAACCAGGTTAGATTTTAACCTTTAATGTGAAAGAAAATATTTAATTTTCTTTAAAGTGAATTATACTAATACGTTGTGCCATCTGAACCATTATTTTATGTTAGTAAACTTCATTGGCGTCCCCTATAGACTTCCTTCTCTGGTCTAGTTTAGTGTATCAAAGTAAAAAGGGATATAAATTCTAAATATTCAGATGCGTTGTGTGATTCTTTTATTTCTTTACTTTTTGAACTCCTTTTTGAGAGTTTAAATGTGTTTCCAGAGGCTTTGACTGATTTTAGTATGGGTTTGGCTTGTCCCTTCGGCAATACCTCTTCCGCTCTTCAATATTAAATCAAGCAATTACATTGAATCAATTTGGTCCTAAATAAATATTCTTATATTTTACTTTATCGACTCATTTATTTTGCACTAATCCTAATTTACTGTTCATTTTTGGAATGTCAATCCGGAAAACTGATCTGTTATGCTTGTCCTCTGACACTACTTATTTTCTGTCAATTTCATGTACTAGTAGAATGGGCTTCCTGTGATGTGTGCATATGTGAAACAATGAATTAGTCTAGTTTGGAACCTGCTGTTCACTTTTGTGACTTGGTTGATACTTGATAGGTATATTTTGATTTATCCACAAGGCTGCGATGTCTGCAATCATCTTTCTTTGTTTCTTTGTGTTGCAAATCATGACAAGCTTCTTCCAGGTATGACACATTGCATTTGTGATTTGGGTAAGTAGTACATTATTTTGTTGATTTGCAACTTGTATGTCTTGGTTTCATCTATGAACAGGGTGGAGTCACTTTGCGCAGTTCACAATTGCTGTTGTGAATAAAGATCCAAAAAAGTCCAAATATTCTGGTATTTATTCAATTATTATCATTGATTCGTTACAACCACATAACCCTGATATTGACACATTTTTATCAAAACTTGAAGATACATTACATCGTTTTTGGAAGAAGGAACATGACTGGGGATGGAAGAAATTTATGGAGCTATCAAAGGTGCTAGATGGATTTATTGATGCTGATAATTTGATAATTAAAGCTCAAGTTCAGGTTATTAGGTATAATCTATATAATCCATCTGTCAATCTATATTGCATTTTAGATTAATAAAAATTAGAGAGCTGAAAGCCAATCAGTTCATGTTCTGTGAATAAAAACTGTATATGAATGTTTAATGTGCCCATCTCTTGAACGTTGCTTTTCTGAAAGCACAAGTATACGAGTTTCTTCAACAATCCAGGCTAAGTTGAAAATGATACAGTACTATGCGTAACTTACTATCCATGTGAGCATTTCCTTAGATAAATGTCACATTCCAAGCATGCCTGGATTCTCCACTATATTATGATGTCTATATATACTAAGTTGGATTTGCTTCATATTCGAAGACAAGCTTGCTAATCTACTTTGCTGCTTGGTTTAACTGTTAGTTAAATGTTACCAGATAGTATCCTTTTATCAATACTATACAAAACAATTCAATGGGATAATTTTGTTATTATTCAAAAAAGCTTTCTAATTAAACGTGATTGTAAAACACATGATTACTAGCTAGTTACTTTTATTTTCTTTTCATGCGTGCATCTGTGAATGGCCTTGAACTTATCTGCATGACTTGGTTAATAATTTCCACTCTAAACCTTAAATGTCGCTTGCAGGGAGAGAGCCGATCGACCTTTTCGTTGCCTTGACTGTCTATATCGGAGGGAACTTGTAAGAGTGTACTTAACGAATGTCGAACAGATTTGTCGGCGTTTTGTGGAAGAACGTAGGGCAAAACTCGGAAAACTATTAGAGGATAAAGCTACATGGTCTAGGTATTGTGTGCATGTTTTTGACGCTATTTTTCTCCACTATCTTCTTTTTCCAGGAATATGGAATATTTAAATGTTCTTAAATTAAGCTTCGTTTTAGACTTTTAGTTCAGGAGCAGTACTTATGCATAATTTATTGATCATTGTGTATGGAATTGTATATTCGTAGAGACATTGCCGGTAACTTAAATTTTGTCTTGTGTGTGTACACTTTGCCATTTTGGGGGTGCCACAAAATATTGCACACTTTCTAACTTTCATTCTTTGGAAACCTATCTTTTGTATCTACCCTCACTTTGCACACCTATTTACAAAAACCCAAACATGGCCCACCATTATCTACTTCAACTAACATATAGAACAACACAGTGGGGCCATTTTCCACTCACAAAACACTACCTAAATTTCATTAAAACCCATGCCATACTAGGATGTGCTTCTTATATCCCCTGCCTTGTTGAGTAGAGTTTATCTAGTAATGCTGAAAGTATAGGTTAACTATTTTCTGGACAGATGGAGTGTTATTTTCATCAATTTGGGCTCAATATATTGTCATTTGTCGGACGCTTGCAGATTCTTAAAACTGTTGCATTCATTCTTTGAAGTAGATGTTTGAAAGGTGTATTCACCCAAGATCATGTGTCCTCTGTGCATGACAACTATCCTCATACGCAAATGAAAATTTCGCTGTTGAGAACACATGGATATCCTTAGCTTATTCTATAGGGAGAGATCACCTAAAGGTCATTGATGTAGAACTACTGTATTACGATCAAAATAAATTCCATGTTTTCCCCCCTTTAATATTTCCCCTAGAGTGGATGAAAGCTTCAATTGCAATAAAATTTTCTGAAACTGACATATCATGTTTTGTTCTTAACCTGATGATTTATTCAAGCTATGTTCTGTTCACATAATCACTTTCAGTGGTGCTATGCCAACTAAATATTTACATCGTTCAATTAATTTTTCAGTTTCTGTGCTTTCTGGTTGGGTATTGACCAAAGTTCCCGCCGCCGTATGTCCCGAGAGAAGTCAGAGTCCATTCTGAAAGTTGTTGTGAAACAATTTTTCATAGAAAAGGAGGTGACATCCACTCTTGTCATGGATTCTTTGTATAGTGGTTTGAAAGCCCTTGAAGGCCAGAATAAGGGTAAAAAGAGTAAGGGCAAGTATTTAGAGGCAGAAGAATTACCAGTTCCTATAGTTGGCATTGAGAAAGATACGTTCATTTTGGTGGATGATGTATTGCTACTGCTAGAGCGGGCAGCTATGGAACCGTTGCCTCCAAAGGATGAGAAGGGTCCCCAAAATCGTACTAAGGTTTGGTTTTTGCTGTCCAACTCTCCGTGTTTTTCCCGATCTGTAACCATTTGTTAATTTGTTTTGGCGAGTTGCTTGAATGAGCACTGCCACTATTCTGAGTGGTTTTGTTAAATTTATTGACATATTCTGATTTGTTCTTCTTTTGTTAATAGGATGGGACTGTAGGAGAGGAGTTCAACAAAGATTCTATTGAACGTGACGAGAGGAGACTTACTGAATTGGGTAGACGAACTATTGAGATATTTGTATTGGCCCACATATACAGGTAATCATTTTTTTTATTATGCACTCATTCATAAGATTAGGCGCTTATGGCTCTGAAAACATCTGATATTTTGTTGATGCTATATAGCCTATATTATAATAGATTTTAGCACACAGTAATTTTATATTGTCAACTACAGAACTACTTGACTTGAGTGAAGCTGTGGTTTTGTTCATATTAATGGTGGTCTTTGAATTGTACATATCCCTGCTCTTCTTTATAAGAAGAATGAGGGAGAGGTTTTTACCTAGGTACTTTAACATAAGGAACATTTTTGCACCACCAAGTTGAAAGCGTTCACCATTTTTCTGCTAATTTTTTCTTTTTTTTGCCAAATTAGATTGTTTGCTATTTCATTCATTACTTAAAACTTGCCAAATGGTTTGTTTGTGTTTGTGATTAAGCAATATTGTTATTTCATTTGATAATTGTTTACTCTTCTTGTTGCTATAATAGTAAAATTGAGGTGGCATACCAAGAGGCCGTTGCCCTCAAGAAGCAAGAAGAACTCATCCGTGAAGAGGAGGAAAAATCCAGGCGAGGAGTTGATAAGGAAAAAAAGTCTAAAAAGAAACAGGTCTGTTAAGACTTAGACACTTAGTTTTACATGGTGATATTGAGGAAGTCCCCTTTCAGGGATATTCAGGGCAAAATGCATGCATATGAGCTGATTGTGGTTTTGTTGAAAACTTTGAATGTTAGATACTCTACATTGACAATTGAAAAATGGTGATATATCTTCATAATGTGCCTCTCTAAGACTTTGCTTATCTACATGCCACGTTCACTTGTATTCACATTTTTGGTTAATTATGTTTACAAGATACTTCTTGACTTCCATTTCTGCCCGTTTCTGTTACCCCTCTGAAACATATGAAAACTTTCTTTTGGTTCTTGTTTTTGGTATAGCTGGTGTAGATGATAAGTGATTGTAGGGATCATGTGAAGTTATTTTAACTTAAGAATGGTGTTAGGAACTATAACATACATGGGGTGTCTTCAACACATTTTCAGGCAAAACAGAAAAAGAATAACCGAAAAGGAAAGGATAAAGTGAAGGATGACAAACCAGGCTGCACTGTCCATGACATGATTGAGCAAGATAGTTCTTCAGCTGAAAGAATAGAAATAGCTGCTGAGCCAGAAACTGTACTTGAAAAATCTGACGCAGTTGAAGATGCTTCTGATGCATCTGATTCTGTAGATGGTGTTCCCGAAATACTCCTACCTGATTCTGACGATAGAGATGTCAGTCCTGTCAAATCGGATACAGGTACTTCTGAAGTGCACCCCCCCACAGGAGCGCCGGGCAGTGTTACTAGAGGTCTTCCTACTGGGCAGAATGGCACAGAAGGAAGACCTCTATCTGCTGTAGATGATAGCTCTTCAAATTGTTCCTCTGACTCTGTGCTTTCTGTTAGAAGTGGGCCACAGAAAGGCAATTCATATGATAAAAACATAAAATCTCCTAGCAGGTAAATATTTCTGCCTACTTGGTTTTCCGTATTTACTGTTTTACATTGTGGTAGATGCTACATCTTCCAATTTTAATTTCCAGAGGGAGGAACAGCCATAGCAAGAAGACTTCTGGCACATGTGAGTGGGTTAATGAAGAACCTAGGCAACCATTTGAAGCTGTTCAAAATGCAAGGAACACAAATGACACATCTCGATGTCCGAATGGTGCTGAACAGCCATCTCAGGCTGCTGGTCAGTCTTTGCAGGAGAAGGTGAGAAATGGGAATGTGCAGAAAGCAGGGAAAAAGGTGCATTTCTTACATTACAGTGTTACATTAAGTGAAGTTTGAAGCAAACTTGAAGCTTAAACTGGAATCTTGTGGATCACATTTCCATCTTGATTTAAAATCCGTGCTTGATCATGCTTTACTACAACCGTCTGCTCTATCTAAGCGAGTAGATAATTGGTTTTGTAATATATTACTGTGCATTATTACATGCCACTAGCTCCCTTACACACATATCTCCATGCTTCAACACTTCTGGACTATCATGCTTCAGTCAGGTGCTTGACGTGTCAATTTTACCCTCTAATAAGTGATTTTCAGTTGCTCGGAAAATTGTTAGCGTCAGGGGGCTTGCTCAGTTGGTTGTACTCTTCCACTTTTTAAAAATTATTTTTCTTTTGGTTTTGTTTGTTTTAGGTTGAAGAAACTGGTTCCCTGCATAACATTTCGAAGACTAAAAATGACATTGAAGTTGAAGCACGTGGGGATAATGGTGCGCGTGTAACTTCCTCGCTCAAGAGCCCTTCAAATGGAACACTACTAGCTGCTCCAGTGAAGGTGGATACAAGGAGCAATGCTTCAGTTAGTCAAGTCCTGGTCAAGAAACCATCCTCAAATAGTCCTAAACAAGCTGTCAACCCTGTACTTTCAGTGAATTCATCTGAAAATACTCCCATATCGAAACCTGTACCTCAAAAATTTGCTACCTTAAGACCTGCTGACAAGCCTGCTGGATATCAAAAGCACACTGTGAATGAGAAGATTCTGACACAGGAAGTGATTGAAACTGCCCAGCAGAAGCCTGCAGCCTCGAAACCTGCCGAGAAACCCTCTGGACAGAAACCCGTTGGAACTGAAAAGCTTTCCTCACATGAAGTGCCTGCCACGTCCGACAAGCCCTCCATTCCGCCGATACCCGTTATGTCAAGACCCTTGAGTGCCCCTCTAGTAGCTGGTCCCAGGCCTACAGTTTCCATGGTTTCGATGGTGCAAACAGCACCAGTGCTGGCGCGATCAGTTAGTGCTGCTGGTCGACTGGGCCCCGAAAGTACTGCATATGGATCACAGAATTATGTTCCTCAGTCCTATCGAAATGCTATGATGGGTGGTCCTAGTGCTGGAAGTTCATCTACCTATTCTCATAATCATTCTGCCAGTTCAGTGGTAAATACATCACATTCTTACTCACAAGCACCCACTCTTGTATCGGCGCCACTGTTTCCCTCCCACAGCTCCGATAGAATCGATACTAATCCGACCAAGCCGAGCCTCTCATTTGGGATGTTGAATAATCATGATAATATGTTGCAGAATGGGACTATGTGGATGGATCGCCCTCAGAGGGTAGTGGATGGTAACAGAAATCTACATCGTGATCATAATTCCCTGGCGAGTGAGCTTCATGGTCTTGAATTGAATGGTACAATTAATAGCAGATCTCAGGACCAACTCCCATCTGAATATCCAGCCTGCACGTCGGGTCGCCTAAGCAACCATGTACTTCCTGATGAGTTCCCACACCTCGACATCATCAACGACTTGCTTGATGACGGTCATGGAGTTGGAATGTCGTCCAGAATGAACTCTGACTATCAAATGTTCAGCAGCACGCCCCATCACATCAACAGGCAGTATACCTTCCCTGGCGACCCCAACATGTCAGGTGGGGCCGGTCCGTCAGCAAGCGCGTGCAGATTTGACAGAACAAGAAGTTATCACGACGACGGGTACCAACATAGTTATGGCACGCCCGGGAGAAGTTACGACACACTCAGGGATATGGTCCCACCGGGCAGTTCTCGGCCTTATGCAAATGGACAGGCTGATAGTTACATGGCGAGCCAGTGGCAGATGTCGGGTTCGGATCCACAGTTGAGGAACATGGACAGTGATGGCTATTCCTATCATTTACCAGAGTATCAGAACCTCAGTGCTGGCATCAATGGCTACACAGCATTCAGACCTTCAAATCGACCTTGAAAAGCTTGAAATAGGCCTAAAACTCAGTTTGTACTACGAAATAATTTGTCAAAGGGGAAGAAAAAAGAAGTTATGATTTTTAGATTTGAAGTTGAGGTTGTCACCTTTATGCTAAAGATTACATCTTGTAAAGGGTTATTCTTTCTGCCTTTTTTCTTTTTCTCAAATGTTGAGGTTCCTGAATAATGTTGGTCTCAATTTTAGCACTTTCTTGAATTTGAAACTCTTCCATTGGTCTCTTTACAAATCGTGTTTTGATCTCGTGATGTTGGAATATGAGATGAAATATTTCTTGGGGAGAATTTTGTAAATTAGGTCCTGTTTTTTTTTTTTAATTAACCTTTAACAGAGAAAGGAGGAAATATGTTGAGGTTTGGACTTTAAATAACAGAGAGAGTTTTTCAAGAGTGAAACTATGAAAGTCGTATGCAGTTGTCAAAATTGGCGTGGCATATGTATTCAAGTATTAACCAAGTAAAATTGGTTATCCTCTAAAAAGGGATTTTAGTGGGGGCGTGTATTAATTAACTTAGCAATATAATTAGCAGATATTAATCCTTAAGTTAGAAGACTGCTCATGTACACGTCAGAAAGAATATGGAGTACAAGAAAATTCTACATTTAAAATCTTTGAAATAATATGATTCCCCAACATGGAACATGACTATCTAGTCAATTAAATCTAATTGGCTTGGAATTTCCTCTTATTAAATAAATTTCTGCAGTCAATTAAATGCTAATTTCTCATTTCATCATTTGTTTAACTGAGAATGTGCTGAATTCTGTAAATATACTCCTAGTTTTCAATATATTGAAAAAACAATATATGAATGCAGGTGTCTTGAGTTAATTTGACCTACTATTCAAAGTTACATATGTAGCTGATCATAATTGACCTGACTGCTTCAAAACCCCACTTTGTCTTGCTAGTTCAGATTTGATTTATTTATTTGAAATAAATGAAGCCAAAGTAGTAAAGTCCAATTCTGCATTAAAAATAAATACTCCAGTTGAGGCGACATAATATTAAAAAGGATAACAAATTTATTTATTTAGAATATCTGTACAAATTGAAGCAAGACAAAAAGAATATCCAACAACCTAACTTGAATGGCTGCTCCCATTAAGGAGAATATATAAAAAATAAAATAATGAATAAACATAATCGAAACCTTCTACTCTCTAACTCTTCCCATCTCGGTATTTCATTTAAGCATATATCACATGTATAGTACGAGTAGGCTCGATTTCGCTATACACATGACATTGCACTAGTAAAATGAAATACTATGAGATGAAAGAAATAGGTAATCTCAACATAATTATTGAAATGAAAAATGAAAAATAAAAAAATCTTCTCAAGAAGATGAGTCTTTGTCTATAACTATAACTCCACTTCCCACCGGAGGAGCTGGTGGTGCGTGAACGGAGCTGCTGTGGAGGCGGCCGGCAAAGTGCTTCTCGTTCAACGGGCACGGTGGGCCGCCTTGGCCGGGGATGTTAGTGCATGAAGAGGGGCCGGAGGGCGGCACCGGGCCACGTGGCAGAGATTCAAGCAATAATAATTGGCTCTTTAGCCATTGCTCCATAGGTAGAATTCTTGCTGCATTTGCTCCATTCAAAGATATTGACGCTATGCAAAGAATATGGAAAATGAGGAACAAATTTAGTCTTAATGAACCCATTTTTTGACACAGATTTTGTGATTATGAGAATGAGAAGAGGTGTGCTGTATTTATAGGCACATTTTCAAAGAAAATTATTCATGTTTTATTTGAATTTTGACTTGGCCTAGTGCATTGTTCATACACATGATGTTGTGCCTTACGACATTCATAATAAACATGGTTTTCTTTTATCTTGATTTTGATTTTTTCTTAAACGTGGATTTTGACTGGAATTGATTTGTTAAATAGTTAAAAATTAATGCTGGGCTGAAGATTAAAATCATGGTTTACCAACTTATGTGTAGATTGCGTGGTCAAGACTCAAGAGGGTGGGGTGGGGATGGTGTTATGGAAAATTATGAAAAAATAAATCATAAGCCATGTAATGACTTGTCACAAAAGACTATTTAGAAAAAAATTAATAAATTTTTAATTAATATTCAAATTCTTGTGTATACTTACGTCTCTCTCTAACCAATTTTGAATAGAGATTATGTTATTGTTTTATTTTTGTTCATTCTTCTCATCGAAAATATAAATGCAAAAACTAAATTATTGTTTGAATGTTGTATTTTAATAATTTATCAATAGTTTAAAATCAAGAAAATTGAACATTGTTTGGCAAAAATGAAAACTGAATTTAATTTATATTTTTGTTTTTAATGGTGTGTGGACAATCATAATGCAAGTTGTTTAGTGTTTACCATTACTCATAAGTCATAATTAGTAAGTCTTGTATTTCATTCAATATGTGATCTTATATTATGTTAATATAAGTAAATTTTGTACTATTAGATTGATACTTGCCGAATTTGACCGCCATTCATATTTTTAGAGAAAATATCCACACTGAATTAATTGGGTTTAATACTAAGGTAAACTACACGCGTAGAGGCTTAAAAGAGTTTAGATATATTGTAATGTTAAAATAAAATAACACTTCTAAGTGCGGAACTAGAATACAAATTGAAAATGAAATTCTAATAGACCATGCCACTAGAGCTACAGACTCGTCCATCTTTATTTAGAGTTAAAAATCCTTGGCACTGAATATAAAGTATTTTTAAATATACGAGTGAATTGTTGTTGATGCTCCGGTAACAAATTAAAACAAATAACAATTGTAGGTTTCGATGAAAATACTCATACTAGGAATATTTTTATTTAAGCAATTTTTTAATTTATTACTTCCTTCCTTCATCCACCAATATGAGAGGAGTTTTGATTCGGTACGGATTTTAAGAAATATAGTACTCCCTCCGTCTTAACTAAGTTGAGTCGTACTCCTTTCTGGAACATCCCAATAAAATACCAATCACTTTTACTTTATTCCATCAACTACTAGATTTTCTCTTTATTTTCCTATTTTATTCGCCTCTCTTATCTTTTTAGCATAAATTTTTAATTTCCGTGCCCAAAAATTTGGACTCAACTTAATTGGAATGAAAGGAGTAATTGGTTGAAAAGTTTAGTGGAAGATAAATTCTACTTTTAGTATTTGTTTTACAATAAAATGTGAGTGAATTAAAATTAATGGAATGCGGTGTTCATTACCAAAAAACAATAAAAAATAAATTAATAGACGAAAATGATCAAATTAGAAGTTTATTGATGAATTGAGGGAGCATTTATTATGTACTGTAGTTGACGATTTCCAAATTCAACTTAGTCCTCATTATCTCCCTCTATTTCTGAGCATTGGCATAAATTCCTGGAGTGAACGATACCTTAGCCAAGAGTATTTCATACTTGTACGTATAAAATTGGTGACTAAATGACACGTGGTAGGATTGAGGACAGAAGGAGGTGTGGGAATGGGATTGTAATTGGTTGGTCATATCATCGTCAATTCACTGAGTACCCAAAAACTTTACTACATTCGTCCCATAAAAATATTATATTTTCAAATAAAACGAATTTTAGTATACATCTATAAGAGAGAAAAGTGATTAAAGTATTAATAATGTAAAATAAACATAGCTCATTGGAGAATAAAAAGTTAGTATAAAGTATATATCTTAATGGAAAAGAAAAAAAGTGTCAAAAATTACTTATGTATGAAATTAGATCCTTTAAATTACCATCGATTTCACGTCTGATAAATCTGACCATGCGAGTTCCTCTTTCTAAAATCGCCACTGATTATTACCGTGTGACATGCTAGATTGTTGTGAAAGGCTTTGTTAAATTTTAAAAAGAGCCGTTTCACGGATAGGCTCGGATTGGGCCTATTGGGCTCCCTAAACCCATTACAAGATGAATATCAAAGCAGGCCGGCCCGTGATCAAATTTGACTTCGGCCAGATTTACTTTAAAGATGGTGTCATATTAACGTCAGATATATTTCACATATAGTTTGATGTCTCAAGAGTTAATATCTAGTGCTTTAAAAACCGGACCGGACCGGTCGGTTTGATCGGTTCGGCCGCGAATCAGTGAGTGGTCTGGTCCGGTTCTCTCTGTAAAGCTGCCAGCATGTTGGGCCGCTGCGAACCGCCGAAATCGGTGGGTCGAACCGGTCTAGCTAGGAATTGGAAATCGGTTTTCTTTATTGTTAGGGCATTGTATGTATCATGTACCGGGGGTGTTTGGTTGACAAGATTGTATCAGAGATTAAATTTGTAGTGTGTTTGGTTAATGAGATTCATTCACACACTCAATCCTAGATGGATAATCATGGGATAATTAGTCATAGCTAACCTCTTATGACTAAAATAATCTCACAATTCAATCCTAGATTGTATTTTTATATTATTTTATCTTGCAAACCGAACACCACCTACGTGTACTAGAAAGATAACAGGTGTTGGGTTATTTTCATTTGGGCCAGCATTTTGGTAAATGGAATTTATAGTCTCATATTTGTACTAGGTTAACTAAAATATTAAAATCCGATTCGGTATTTTTTAGTACAATATCATACTCCATACACATATAGCATAATGTAATAGAATTAATTAGTGATTGATGATGACAAATATTCCATATACATATAGTGTAAAGTATTAGAGTTAATTAATGATTGATGACAAATGATTTCGATTAATTATCAGGTTGTTATTTGAACGAACATGGTCTAAATAAATAGGGGAAAAGGATTGTGTGTTGAATGGCACCAACAATGCTACTTTCGCAACTAATTTAGAAATAAAATAAAATAATAAAGTACCATATGCTAGAAGCTGTAATAAAAATAGAAGCAATATGCTAGTGGGAGGACATTCAATTCAAAACACTAGGATTTATATCTTGCTTTTTTAGAAGAAAGAGGGAAAAAAACATAAATAGGTATCCATTATTGCACTAGAAGATGAGATCTGCCGCACATCACATGAACTTGGCTAAATGGATTTGAATTTGTCTGAATTTCATGATTGAAGTCCAATTACTAAAACCAATGAATGAATTGAGAGAAAAAGCGAATGATAAACACTTAATTCATAGTTAATGAACAATTAATTAATAATTATTGATCCAGAGCGGTCACCAATCACCATCCATGCTCTCTCTGGCTACTGTAACGAGAATTGAAAGATAATTGAACCCATTAGATTTATGGGCCCATAATAGTAGTACAAAAAATTTTAAAAATTTTAATTTTTAAAGAACAAATTAATATAAAAATAATTTTCTATTTTTATGGGATAGAGTTAGGACATAATTACATATTTACATGAATATAAGTTTATCTAACAAGTAAGATGAGAAAAGAAAATTGTTGGAATCGAAATCTGTATATAATTATTTAATTATAAACCTATATCTTTTATTTGGATCGACTTTATTATTAGAGTGTCAATATAATAATCTCATAACTAAAAGCAAAATATCTTCGTATGATAAATATCTCGTGTTCAAAAACAAATTGTACACACCCCCAAGTTCAAAACCGACATAAACATAATTGCTGCCGTAGACCATTTGGCTTTTCTTATAGTATTACAAGTATAAACAAGTAGCATGAAGCTCGCACTATGAGTGGTCTATTATTGACCTTGATAGATAAGATCATGAAATGTCTGAATTTCAAGATTGAAGTCAAAATACTAATAAATAATTTAAACATACGCGTATACTCCTTCAATAATCCAGTTGTCCTAATCTCTACATAACTCTCCCCTAGCTAACCCCTCCCTCTTCCTCATCAATAAATCCATTAAAATCAAGTTCCTATTCGACCACAAACTCATACATACATTAAACCAAACCATGTGCCTTCTCATTGATACTTACATTACAACTTTGTAGATAATGAATTGAGAGAAAAAAAAGAAGAAGCAAGCATCATGAGGAGCCTCTCTCTCCTCCTCATCCTCTCTCTCATAGCCATCCTATCCCAACCCACATTCTCCAAATCAGTTCGATGCCACCCTCAAGACAAGAAAGTCCTCCTCAAAATCAAACAACACTTCAACAACTCATATGACTTCTCCTCGTGGAACCCCGACACCGACTGCTGCACTTGGTACTTATACAGTCATCTCAGTTATTTATTTACACTTTACACCATTATAAAATATTCTTATATTTTTATTTTTTTCTTTTATTTATTAGTATGTTGTTGCATCTTCTACTTATATAGTGATTTCAATTTTGCTACTTATATAGTGATTTCAGTTCTATTTACACAGATATAATATATTGTTTTTCTTTTTTAATGTGTCAAAAGGTACATAGTCAAGTGCGACCGCCTCACAAACCGCATCACCAGATTCAATCTCATCACCGCGGACGACGTCGCAGGGCCCATCCCGGATGCCATTGGCGACCTCCCCCACCTCACATCCCTAACCTTCCACAAACTCCCAAACCTCATCGGCTCGATCCCACCCGCCATCACGAAGCTAACCAACCTCCAAAGCCTCACCATCACCTGGACCAACGTCTCCGGCCCCATCCCGCCCTTCCTCAGCCAGCTCAAGAACCTCACCGGCCTCTACCTATCCTTCAACAACCTCACTGGCTCAATCCCTCCCTCCCTGGCCCAGCTCAGGCTCCTGACGGGCCTGAGCCTGGACAGGAACAGGCTCACTGGGAGCATCCCAGAAGCGTTGGGGGATATCCCAGCGAGCCTGATGTACATTGACCTGTCGCACAACCAGCTCTCGGGGAGCATCCCCAAGGGCTGGGGCAAGTTCAACTTCACGACACTTCAGCTGGAGCGGAACAGGCTCGAAGGGGACGCTTCGGGCCTGTTCGGGAAGAGTAAGAGCATTGAGAATGCTGACCTGTCGAGGAATATGTTTGCGTTTGACCTGACTAAAGTGGAGATTCCGTACCAGTTGAGGTACTTGGACATGAACCATAATAAGATATTCGGATCGTTGCCGGCGGGGCTCGAGCCGCTGACGTTTGTGAATGTTAGCTACAACCGGCTGTGCGGCCGGATTCCGACCGGCGGGGTATTTCAGGAAATGGATTATTTGTCGTTTTTTCACAATAAGTGTTTGTGTGGGCCACCCTTGCCCGACTGCAAATGAGAGTAGTAATTTTGTACACTCCATTTTCTCTCTATGGAATCTTGAATAAAATTTTATTCCAAATGTTTTACTTTTACATATGATTTTTGTAATATACTCGTATATGGAAATAGTTCACTTTGACAAATTCGATTAAGCAGATAATGACTCAAAAAATCTTCCGTGATATGCGTGGACTATCTCGTGCAAAAAATTTAATGGAAGCAAGTGTGTAGTTTTAAAATACTCCATCTATATTCTTCATTAGAAATCTGTATAGAAAAATTTAATGGAAGCAAGTGTGTAGTTTTTTTTAATAAGAGGCTATCATTAGTAAAAGATTAAAGATGTGTTATTGTGCTACTACTACGGAGTGGTGGTACGTAAAAGAGCAATACTTCTCGTGCTGCCACCAACTAAACATTAATTACATAATTAGATTTATTAATTAAGATAATTAAGTTTTAACTAAAATGATTAGATAATCATAATTATTAAAGTACAGTACCATTTTTGGGACGTGCACAGATACAAGCATATATAATGATGAACTGACCAAACAGTAAAAAACCATAAAAACTAACACGTGGAACCGTAAAAAATGGATTTGTACTTCGCTGGGCCTATTGGGCCCTGTAAACCGCTTCCAAGATGAATAACATAGCAACCCGGCCCGTAATCATACTTGATTGGGAGTGTATGTTTGTGTCTACGTAGAAAAGATAAATGGTGTTGGGCTAGTTTCATTTGGGCCATCGTTTTGGGTTATATTCGATAATTAGAGTTTCTCAAATTCGTACTCCTTGATTAACAAAAATTTTAAGATTTAATTCGGTAATCTTAATGCAATATCATATACAGAAATTACATGTTAAATACCTTATATAAGCACTACATCAGGTTTTGGAGAACTAATTTGAAATACGTTTGCCGTTATTGAATCAAAATGGTCTTAAAATGTATGGGAAATGGGTTGTGTGTTGAACACTTGAATGGCACCAACAACGCCACTTTCACAACTAATATAGAAAAAAAGGAACAATTTAAAATAAAATTCATATCACTAGACGGAATGCAACACATGCATAAACAGGTTATACACATGTCTATTTTCAAATAATAAAAATAGTAGCAATAGATATGTATTATAGTGGGAACACATTCAATTCAAAACACCAGGATTTATATCTTGCTTTTTTTTTGAAGAAAGAAAAAAAAATCATAAATAGGTGCTCCATTATTGCACAGTTGCACTAAATAGATGAGATCTGCCGCACATGAATTTGGCAAAATGGGATTTGAAATTCTCTGAATATCATGATTGAAGTCCAATTACTAATACCAATAAATGAATTGAGAGAAAAAGCGAGCAAGATGATAAACACTTTAATGAAAAATAAATTCATAGTTAATGAACAATTAATTAAAGTATTTTGGTATGTAAAATCAAAATCTTTTATTTCTCATAAACTACAAAAATGACATGAAAAATTATAAATTTTGGCAGAGTGTATTCTAGCCCAACCTGATTGTAAAATATTCCGGCAAAATACGATCTACGTGGAAAATCCTAAAGTCTGCACGCAAACCAAAAATTTAAAACCTTATGACGTTGTTTCCTTCTCTAACTTTTTCGATAAATCTAAGAATTTGACTGATAAATCGTACTTTGAATCGAGAACTATACTATTTTGTTTCTTAAATGTTTAAAGTTGAACCCGATGCTTTTACACATCATACGTCACGTGAAGAGAAGTAGCAATAACTAGGATTAAAAACGTCACGTGCAAATAGAGAGAGAGAGAGGTGAACAGAATGAGATATAAGACCGAGAAGAGGCGGTTCACTTATCTCAGCAAACAAGCACAACCCTAGATCCAACAGCTGACATTCACGATCCACACTGAGATGCCATGTGATGACCATCGGTGCAACCAGATAAACCATAAGTTGGTTCCGGGTTTGAGCCAACATAATAAAAATCTGGGCTGACTGAATTAATCACCGCAGCCAGGCCCAATAATTAAATCATAGACTCAATCAAATAGGTTCATGTATCGACACTCCAGAATTCAATACCGACAATACATAATTGCTGCCGTACAAACATTTTGCTTTTTTAGCATGAATATCGCACAATGAGTGGTCAATTTTCGACCTTGGGAGATAAGATATTCCGCCGCATGTGAAATGTCTGAATTTCAAGATTTAAATCAAAATAATACTATTTTCATTTCAATAATACTAGTAATGTAAACATGCGTGTATACTCATTCAATAATCACTTGTCCTACTCTACATATCTCTCTCCTACGTTAAAATAAAATTGATACGCCTCTACATACATTGATACATATACACCAAACCAAACCATGTGCCTTCTCATTCATACTCCTATATACTCCCTCCGTCCTAATAAATATGAAACATTTGGTTTCCGGCACATGATTTTATGCAGTGTTGTTTTGTGAGTTAATGAAGAGAGAGTAAAGTAAGAGAGAGGGAAAAGTAGAGAGAGTGATGTTTCTATTTTAGGAAATGTTTCATTTTTAGTGGGACAACCTGAAAAGGAAAACGTTGCATTTCTAATGGGACAGATGGAGTATATATTAGTACAACGTTGTAGTAATGAATTAAGAGAAAAAAAAGGCAAGCAACATGAGGAGCCTCTCTCTCCTCCTCATCCTCTCTCTCATAGCCATCCTATCCCAACCCACATTCTCCAAATCAGTTCGATGCCACCCTCAAGACAAGAAAGTCCTCCTCAAAATCAAACAACACTTCAACAACGCCTACACCTTCGCCTCATGGAACCCCGACATCGACTGCTGCACTTGGTACTTATACATTCATTTCAGTTAATTTTCACGCCGATATGAGATATTGTTATATTTATTTTTATTTGGCAACAGGTACATTGCCAAGTGTGACCGTGTAACCAACCGCATCACCAAATTCATCCTGAAAACCGCGGACGACGTCGTGGGCCCCATCCCGGACGCCATGGGCGACCTCCCCCACCTCGAGTACCTAACCTTCCACAAACTCCCCAACCTCATCGGCACCATCCCACCCGCCATCACGAAGCTAACCAACCTCAAAGACCTCACCATCACCTGGACCAACGTCTCCGGCCCCATCCCGCCCTTCCTCAGTCAGCTCAACAACCTCACCGGCCTCTCCCTATCCTTCAACAACCTCACCGGCTCGATCCCACCCTCCCTGGTCCAGCTCAGGCTCCTGGGGAGCCTGTTCCTGGACAGAAACAGGCTCACTGGGAGCATCCCAGAAGCGCTCGGGGATATCCCAGCGAGCCTGACGTACATTGACCTGTCACACAACCAGCTCTCGGGAGAAATCCCGAAAGGCTGGAGTGGCTTCAACTTCGAGAGTGTCCAGCTGGAGCGGAACAGGCTCGAAGGGGACGCTTCGGGCCTGTTCGGGAAGAGTAAGAGCATATGGAGGGTTGACCTGTCGAGGAATGTGTTTGCGTTTGATCTGACCAAAATGGAGATTCCCGACAGCTTGAGGTACTTGGACATGAACCATAATAAGATCTTCGGGTCGTTGCCGGCGGGGTTCGCGCCGCTGTCGTCGTTGAATGTGAGCTATAACCGGCTTTGCGGCCGAATTCCGACGGGAGGGGTATTTCAGGAAATGGAATATTCGTCGTTTTTTCACAATAAGTGTTTGTGTGGGCCACCCTTGCCCGACTGCAAATGAGAGAGTTGTAATCTTTGTAATGTATGCGTTTGATCTGACCTTGCCAGATTGCAAATGATTGTTGTAATGTTTATATTCCATATATGGAATAATGAATAAAATTTTATTCCCAAATGTTACTGTTTCTATAACATAGAAACGTGTTTTAATTAATAATAATAATAATAATAATAATAATAATAATAATAATAATAATAATAATAATAATAATAATAATAATAATAATAATAATAATAAAAAAGATACATAGTGCCATTAACTAAGCATTAATTACCGAATTAGATTAGTATGGTTAATATATAAATCAAATTTAGTAAATGCAATTTTTGGGGCGCGCATAAATGGAAGCGCGTACAAGATAACCACAGACGTAAAATTACTGTTGAAATAAATTACTCTAGTAGGAGTACATAAATAATTGGTGGATATAGGCTATGATTGATTTTTAAATTAGAACATTGTTCTTTTATACGTACATAAACTAAATGCAGTAATACTCCATCAATAGGTGTCATAGACTCATAAGACTTACCATAAATTATTAATATTGTATATTTTATTCTATTTTCAGTAACTATTTTTACATAACATTTTGCAGAAAATTGTTATAGCAACCAATACAGCTGTATAATGAAATGACACATAAGAATAAGCGACGACACTGTATTTTCTTTGAATTCGCCATTGCCTTTCTCATAGTAGAAAAACTGTGATTTGAAGTGATAAACCGGAGGGTATGTGTCAAAATTTAGCCATGTAATTTTGTTTAGAAAATTTATCATAATCAACACTTATCTTTAAATTATTTCTCAAAAATGGGAAGGAAGAAAATCATTTTGTGATTCTGCCAGTGAGGCAGATGAACACTTATCCTTAAATTATTTCACAAAAATTGAAAGGGAGAAATTGGAACTTGAAAAATGGACTATTTGTACTGTATTATTGAGCTGCTGTTGTTGTAAAAGAAAATTACCAATTGATTGAAACACAAGCAAATATTTGCAAAAAGAATGTGGAATTTTATATTGAAATGTGCGCCAGGGATATTGGGCACTTTGGGAAAGAAGATTGGCGACGTGGAACATACGCTTATTGGAGTCGCTCAGCCGATCGTTACTCATAATTACTATTCTTGAAATATGAGAGGACAATTGGTAGAACGTACTCCTTTCGTTTCACAAACTTTATCTAATCTCATTTGACTATTTTCATCCGTCTCACAAAATTTGTTCCAATTGGTATCTTTTCAAACATAGATCCGTCAATCTCCTCAATATGAGACCTTTATTCCACTACACACCTCCATTTAATACAAAATCAAATAGTTTCTCTAAACTCGCGTGGAGTCAAACTGCGACAAACTTTTTGGGACAATGATTTAGGAAATGGTATGGACAAACTAAGAAGCATTTTATTTTTAAAACATCACAAAGTGTATAAAATGATATAACTCACTCTTATTTATAGAATGGTTATTCTAGAATTATCTATTCTATTTTTTAATATTCTTTATCTAGATTTTTCTCAATCATCAAATTTTCATGGAACATCGGCCGAAATCACCCAAACCGCTTTCCCACACCCAAAATCCAACTCTTAGAGCATCTTCAACCATTCCACTAAACTCAAACTCATTTTAGTGTAAATCTCACACTAAATATTGATTTTACTCCAACCATTTACACTAAACTCAAATTTAAAAGAATATTCTCTATATTATGCTTTTTTTACTCACAAATTTGAAAAACTTTTAGGTATTGGTTTAGTGTAAACCTAAAGATAGGTATTTTTTTCTCAAAAACCAAAAATAGGATTGGTTTTTGAGTACTATTGGAGCTAAATACCTATCCCATTTTAGGTTTTAGTGTACCATTGGAGATGGTCTTAATCCCCAAATTTCGACCAATCCATCATGTAACTCACCTTATAATCCTCCCTAATTAACCCTTTCTCAGCTATTTGTTACAAACTCAATGTCCCACATCGATTGTAAGAATTGTTGGAATCGTGACTAGTCAAAGGGACATTACCGTGTCATTGATGTAACAGAATATTTAGGTGGTGTTCGGTTTCTTAGATAAAGATACAGTTTATGATTAAATTGTGAAATTATTTAATTGAAGGGGGTTGACTATGACTAATTATCATATGATTATCAATCTATGATTCAGTTGAAAGATTCAATCTCATTAACCAAACACACTATATATTTAATCCTGAGATACAATCTTGTAAACTAAACAATCCCTTTAGTATCACTATAGTCTTGTATTTCATATTCAATAAGTGATCTTATATTATGTCTCTAAATATGTTAGAAATATACTAAATTTTGCAGTATTAGATTGACATTTACCGAATTTGACCGCCATTCATTTCTAAAATATTCTACACTGAATTGGGTTTAGTACTAAAGTAAACTAGGGGCTAAGTTGAGTCTCCAGATATATTAAACACTTCTAAGTGCAAAACTCAAATACTATAACTAGTATTAAAATGGAATTTTAATAAACCATGACACGTAGTATTCGCTCTGTTCCATAAGAGTGTATTTTTTTAAATTTTTAAAATTCTCTCTCTTTAATGAAATGAAACTCATTTTTCACTAACAATATTTTAAATATTTTTTTTTATTAATTGTGTATTAAAATTTGTGTTCAATTAAAAATGTATATTCTTGTGGTACAGACGGAGTAAAAGAAATTCTTCCTATCCTTAATCAAAATTAAAGGATCAATCCTTGGCATTACATATGAAGTGATTTTAAATACAGAGTATGAAGTATTAGTGGATGATCCGGTTACAAAACTAAAGAAATAGTAGGTCTTGATGAAAATATTCGTAATAGATTTTTTTTTTTATTAATTTTATAACTGTGGTTGACAATTTCCAAATTCAACTTAGTGCACATTATTAAATTTTTCTCTCTATTTTGAGTTTTGGCATAGATTCCTCGAAGGAACAGTAACTAAGGAGTATTTCATACCTGAATATGACGATTGTACTTAGAAAATTGGGGACTAAACAACATGTGGCACGTAGGCCTGTCAAATCGGGCCGCAGATACCCCATCCGAAATTCCAAAAATCCAATACCAGATATTCGACTCGAATTTTATTTCGGGTACCCGGATACCCGACACGGGTATCCAGCCCCGAAAAATCCGGTATTCAGTCACAATTGTGATTGTGATTTTTTTTTAAAAAATTAACCACAAAAATTTACATTTTATTTAATATTTAGTTTGAATTTAATACAAAGATAAAGTAATATTCAAGAGAAAAACTAAACACAAAATAAGCATTTCACAATTCTAAAAAGTATGTATAGCCAAGTTTTAAAATTTATACTGCAACTCTCCATGAACGGCCAAATAGTATAAGTTATACTACTACTACTATATACTGCCAATTCTAAGTATAGCCAAATAATAAAAGTTGTATTAACAAATTAAAATATTAAGGTAGTGATGGGACTACTATTCTGAGAGGAGAGGGAGAGACTGGGCAGTAGAGGATGGAAGAAAGAGCTGCTGGCGGCTGAGAGGAGAGGGAGAGACTATCGAGAGGAGATGGCCGACGGCGGTGGGAAGCGGCGGAGGGAGGCGCAGCGAGAGAACATGAGAGGGGAGGGAGGCGCTGTGCATTTTGGGGTATACCCTATGCTAACTATTTCAGCAAGTATTACTAATATGTAATTAAGAAAGAAACCAATAGTTTATTAATTTTAAATTTTTTTTGGATAATTCGGGTATACCCGATCGGGTATCGGATAACCCGATACCCGAAAATCTAAAATTCTCACTACCCGATCCCGATCTGAAACCCGAAAATTCGGGTTTTGGGTATCCAATTACCCGATTTTTTAGGGTTTGGATATCGGGTATCCAATACCCGTTATTCATTTTGACAGGCCTATTTGGCAGGATCATTGTACCATCATTGACCCACGAGTACCTGGAAATTTTACTACTCCCTACGTTTCGCCATAGTTGAGGCGAAACTTTTCGGCACGGAGTTTTAGAGAGGAATATTGAGTGTGTTAAATGAATAGATAAAAAAGTAAGAGAGGGGAAAAGGTAGAGAGAATAAAGTATAAAGTGAATAAAGTTGAGAGAATAATGTAAGAGAGAGTAAAGTAAGAAAGAGAAAAAGGGGTTACCATATATAGAAATGACTCAACTATGAAGAAACTTCCCGAAATGGAAAAATGACTCAACTATGAAGAAACAGAGGGAATATTAAATTTGATCTTTGAGCTACCAACTGTCGTCTATTCCATATTCATTAACCTTTTCTTAAAATCCGCAGTTGGCACTATGTGACTCGCTAGATGTGTTGTGTTAAGAAATCGTCTCTCAACATCTTTTGAAATTAGTTAAATTGAGAAGGGTGTAGGTGAGCTGCAGCACAGGGGATAAAAGCCTTGTGATATAAAAAAGCTAAACAGTCAGTTTTGCATCGGTTGTAACAGAAATTAGAAATCAAATTTGGGGATTCATTGTGGAGAGAGCTCAGAGGTTCATCGATCAAGAAAGAGGGAAGTTCTTGGTGATCGTTGGTGCAGCTCGCTCAATGATCGTTGCTCATATTGGTTAGTCATTCAGCTGCTGCGTTTCAGTTGTGATAGGCTAGATTGAGTGGTGTTGATTGTTTAGTTTCTGTGGTTGTATGCATCTGTAAACCCTTGTTTCTTCATCAATACAATTTTGCCCGAGTTCTCCCGTGGATGTAGGCCGCATTGGCTGAACCACGTAAATTGGTGTTTGATGTTCTTGTTTTCGATTCTTGTTTGCATTGCTGTCAATTGCATATTTGTGATAATAAATTGGCGCCGTCTGTGGGAACGACTGATTTTGCAATTGATGATGGCTGCCTCTCGATTTGATTTCGAGAAATTCACGGGTAGACACGATTTTGGGCTGTGGAAAGTAAAGATGAAGGCGATGCTTGTGCAACAAGGGCTATGTGAGGCGATGAAGTATGAGCAACCGGATAAATCCGCAGATCTTGAAGATAAGGCAGTAATCAAGAAGCTCGATATGATGGATAGAGCTCATAGCGCGATAATGTTGAGTCTTGGAGATCGAGTTCTTAGAGAAGTGTGTAAAGAGAAAACACTTCTGCAGTTTGGACCAAGCTGGAGACGATCTACATGACGAAGTCTTTGGCAAACAGGCTATTCTTGAAGCAGAGGCTGTATTCGATTAAGTTTCTTGATGGGAAAGAAATCTTGGACTGGATGATTTTGTCAAGGCAGTGGATGATTTGGAGAGTGTAGATGGAGATATAAAGGATGAGGATAAAGCCATTATGTTACTCAATGCACTCCCGAAGAGTTTTGATCAACTCAAAGATGCCATTCTATATGGAAGAGATAGCTCTCTCACATATGAAGAGGTGCTTACTGCCTTGAAAGCAAAGGAATTCCAGAAGGCTTCTACTACCAAACCAGTTGATCAAGTTGGGGAAGTCCTAAATATTAAGAGTGCAGACAAGAAAGGTTCCAAGAAGAAGTGGCAGAAAAAGGGAAAATCAGAGAAGAAAGAAGAAAAGGAAACAAGATCTTGTCACTATTGTAAGAATCCAGGACATATAAAGAAAAATTGTTTCTCATGGAAGAGAAAGAAGGAAGAAGAAGCGGAAAGTGGATATTTCGGACAAAAAAAGGAATCGATATCTTTGGGGGCACTTAAAAGGGAAAGGGGAAAACCCATGTTCTAAGGGCAAATAATTATTTAAGGGGGATCGGAAGTTGTATTCCCAGAGATGGCCAACTTGTAATCTTAAAATCCGGGGGGTTTATCGATGATCAAACCGGTGAAGAAGATGGATGGAGATATATCCCATCTGAGGCTTGGGCATGTTTCAATGGATGGAGTAAAATGGCTTACCCAAAAAAACCCCCTTTTAAATTTGGGCTCAAAGATGAGATCCGGAGAGTGGGGTTTTGTGTTGGGGGGAAAAGAGTAAGAAATTGGTTTACCCTAGTGGAAAGCAGGGCCCTAAACCATTCTTGAGTATCCCCAGGCGATATAGGGGGGCTGCTCGGGCATCGGTGGGGGGGAGGTAGATTTTTTGTCAATTGTGGATGATTACTCAGAAAGTTTGGTTATCTTCATAAAAAAGAAAAATGCGGGGCCTTTAGCAAGTTCGGAGAATGGTGTATAGAGGTTGAGGTGGAGAAAAGGTTCTAACCGAAATGTCTTAGAACGAACAATGGTTTAGAGTTCCTTTTTCTCGTAGTTTGATGATTTTTCCAAATTGAAGGGGAATTTAAAAACATAGAAAAGGTTCCCAACAATCCTCAAAGAGAATGGAGTGGGTAAAAGAGCCCCCCTGAACCATCCTTGAAAAAGTGAGGGTGCTGCGATTTCATGGGAAAGCCTCACAAAACCAAAAGGGGGGCGGCCCTCAGGCCCTGACAACCGTGAATAAATGCCCTTCCGCTCAAACAATAATTTAAACCCGGGTTATAGATGGTTTGGACATCATAAAAATTTTACAAAGTTGAGACCCTTTTTTGGGGTGGGGCACTCTCACATCAAGTAGGGAAAGCTAGAGCCCCAGGGCTCCCTTTGGGGGTGTACTTTTTTGGGGGGATCAAAAGGGAATGAAGGGATATAGGCTCGGTGGAAGGGCCGGGGAATCAAAAAGGGGGTACTTGGAGATGTGATTTTTAAAAAAAGAAATGCCTTATAAAGATTTAGAGATCGGTTTAAACGGGCATCTAGCTCGAAACTCCCGGGTTTAGGTTTGGGGCTTTAGGAGGTACGATGATGTGGAAAAAGATGAAAATGCTAATGTCGGGGGAAAAACCTTTTATGAGATCGGTGATGATGAAGGAAAAACACCCGGAGGAAACTAACCTTGACAACTTACATTGACAAGAGATAAAAAAGAAGGTAGAATGTAAAAGGGGCCCAAAATATAGCAATGCAAGTTTGGTGTATTATGCTTTTGTCGGGAAGAAGTGGAGTCAGTGAACCGGGCCCATGGGAAACAGTTAGATCCGGGGAGAAAGGCTTTGGGTAAAGAAGAAGAATTAGATTCATTTTGAAAAACAAGACATGGATTCTTGTGACCCGAGAAAAGTGATTTGGGAAAATTATTGGATGCAGGGGATCTTTAAAAAAAGAAGGTGGAGGCATCGGATGGAGATAGAATGGGGTATAAAGCGGATTAATTTGGGTAAAAATCAAACGGGGAAAAAGGCTTGACTTCAAAGAAATATTTTCTCCCGGGGGTGAAGGGGGGCATGGACTTCTTATGGCAATGGGCAAAGAATGATTGGGAATTACACGCTAGATTAAAAAACAACATTCACATGGTGAACTTGAGGAAACTATTCTGGGGGGTTGAAAAGGGGGGGTTTTTTTAAACTAGGAGATGAGGGGAAAAGGGTTTCTTTTTAAAAAAAAGCATTTATGGCCTTAACGAAAACAAGTAAAAAGTTGGAATCTACAATTTGATCGGGATATGAGGAAAATTGGTTTTTAAAGCTCCAAATATGGCAGGTTTTTGTATATATGAAGAAAGAGATGGGAAATCGGGGGCTTTCTTGCTCCCATCGTGGATGATATCTTTGGTTCTTGGATCGGATATCAATAAAAAATTGAGAAAGTCAAATATGATCTCAAATCGATTTGGGAAAAGAAGGATTTGGGTGAAGCTAAAGGATCTTAGGCATTGATATCATAAGAGGCGAAGGGGAAAAAAAGGTCCCTTTGGGTTAAATCCAAGCATTATATTATGAGTTACTCGAAAATTCCCGGGTGGGGAATCCCAATAGTCTAAACCTTTAGGCGCGGTTTGGTTATCGCAAAACCCGGGGTCCTAAGTCAAAGGAAGAGCGAGGAATTGATGGGAAAAAACCCATAAATTTTAAATTTTATGCATCGGTTATATGTGAAAAAAGTTATAATTTCTTTTGGGGCTTAAAACCCTTTCCCAAGGGGTGTGTGAAGAAAAATCGCTAGATCAAAACTTTGGGAAAGGGGATGGTCGCGAAGGGGAAAAGGGAAAAAGAAGTGAGCGGGGGTTTAAAAAAAAAGGGAAAGGGGGTGATTGTATTTTTAAAGGGAACAAAGTCTTATCTATACCTTTGGGCCCCCCTCCAAACGCCTATATATAGAAAAGGATCGAGCCCCACCTAGAACTTTTTTTTCTTAGCTCACACACATTACACCCCTTGGGAATGTGAATCGGGGGTGTCGGGTACGAAGGGGGTTTCTTTTCTTTGAAGTTTTTTGGGTTTTTCAAGGTCAGTGTGGGCCCAAATCTTTTTTTAATTTGGTTGTTTTTTCTCTTTTTTTTTCGGGAAATTCACTTTTTGGGAATTTGACTTGGGCATTTATGATACTTGTTATCTTTTCGCTTTTTTTGGTTTTGTTTTTTTGTGATATTTCAAGTTGATTTACGTAGATCTCTTTGGAAGTTTATTTTTTCAAGTATTATATGATTCTGTTTTATTTTGATATTGTGGTGTTTGATATAGGGAAATTTGGGGATAGATCATGGGTTTTTTTTTTTTGGAGGGTTGTTCGGGAAAGCGGGAAATGATGAAGGGGTTTTTGTTGGTTGGAGTTGGGGTTGGACGCTTGGTGGGGGTGGATTTGGGGTAAGGGGTTGGGTTTCCCAAGTGAGAAAAAGGGAAGTTGTTAGATGGATTTGAGTTTTCTTCTTGTTTTGTTTTGCTTCGTCTAGCGTCGGATACTTCGTTCTTCGTTGATTATGCATTGATTTGACTTAGAATTAGTTTGCTGTCTGTTTGATTTCGTTCGTGTTGATTTTCTTATGAGTTTTTACGAATTTGGTTGTAGAAGATGATGTCATTTGTTATTTAGTACGAGAGTTAGTTATTCCGCATTTTTCGTCCATACTTGCTTTTCGAGTCATAGTCCCATGATCGTTTGTTTCCTGGTCTAGGTAATTGGAGTAGTTTTCTTAGATCTAGTGCTTGAGCGTTATTTTTCGCAACGTTCTCTTGTTATTTCTGCCTAGGTCTAGTTATTAGCGTAGGAGTTTTAAAATTCCCAAGTCAGTTTAATTTGTTTTCCTCAACCCAAGAAAAAATGCGTGGCGGACCTGACACCAAAAACACATCCAAATCTTTGAACATGAGTATTACGCATCCTTCTACGTGGATCGATCCTTCTTCCCTATACTAGGTTTAGTAAAGTGGTTGAGGGTTTTTGAAAGAAGTGCTCGTGTCCGACGACCGAGGATTTCACTCGACAACGAGTTCCTAGACCGCGTGATCTAATGGATTTGCTGGACCTAGGAACTCGTTATTTCCTTCGAACACACTACGAACATAAATCGTACCTTTCAATACCTTATGCTAACATCATTGGAAGTGTGATGTATGTAATGATTTGCACACGGCGACCTTGCTCATGCTGTGAGCTTGACAAGCGAATACATGAAGCAACCCGGGGGAAGGTGCATTGTCAAGCTTTAAAGTGGATGTTGAGATATCGAAGAGAAGTTCGAGTATGGGATCATGTATGAGGATTTGAGGATCAAACAATGGATAGCCTTGTGGGATCTTTGCGATTCGGATTATGCATCAAATAGAGGCAGAGGAAGTCTCAATGGATACATATTTACTCTCTTTGGAGTGCCGGTCACATGGAAGTCTAATCTGCAATCGTTGTTGCTCTATCTACAACGAGGAGTATATTGCTTTCCGATCTTGTAAAGAAAGTTTTGTGAAGGGTATTATGGAAGACCTTGGGATCGGGCGAAGAGGTGGTTGTGAATTGTGATAGTAAAGTGCGATTTCACTATCGAAGCATCAGACTTTTCACAACGAAGTAAGCACATAGATGTGCGTCTCCATTTCATTCGTGATGAGGTTGGAAAAGGGATGGTAGAGGTCGGAAAATAGGCACGGCACAACCCGGCGATGCTCTAACCAAGGTGGTACCGGCTTCTAAGTTTACATATTGCTTAGAGTTGGTGAACGTTCTAAGGAAGTAGTAGAACGGGTTTTGGAGGACTATGACGCAGGTGTTGATGTTGGATACGAGGTGGAGATTTGTTAAGAAATCGTCTCTCACATCTTTTGAAATTAGTTAAATTGAGAATGTAGGTGAGGCAACCGCAGGGGATAAAGCCTTGTGATATAAAAAGCTAAACATCGATTTTGCATCGGTTGTAACGAAATTAGAAATCAAATTTGGGGATTCATTGTGGAGGGGTTCGGAGGTTCATCGATCAAGAAAGAGGAAGTTCTTGGTGATCGTTGGTGCGCTCGCTCAATGATCGTTGCTCATATTGGTTAGTCATTCGATTTGCGCTTTCGGTTGTGATAGGCTAGATTGAGTGGTGTTGATTGTTTAGTTTCGTGGTTGTATGCATCTGTAAACCCTTGTTTCTTCATCAATACAATTTTGCCTGAGTTCTCCCGTGGATGTAGGCGCATTAGTGAACCCGTAAATTGGTGTTTGGTGTTCTTGTTTTCGATTCTTGTTCGCATTCTTTGTCAAATGCATATTTGTGATAACATGTTGTGATTGACATTGTTAATATTAAGAAAACTAAAGAGGTTAATTGTGAACGTATATTTCTTATTTACCTCTTAAAATATTTAAATATACATTCTTAAGTAAATTTCAAAGGAAGTAGATAAATTGAAAAATATAACATAAAAATTACTACTAGTACTATAATATGCACTTTTTGTTGTGTATACAAAATCAATTAAGAGCAATAAACGCGAATCAATGCTTTTATTTGAAACCCAAACGACAATACAAATACAAATACAAAGTACATGAATGACTCTCTAAGGCTATTTCCGGCTTGAAGCTTCGATGATAATTGTGTAGTAGTACTAGTTTTTATCATTAAATAGCCCTCCACAGTCTAATTAGTTTGGAGGGTTTTTTCAAATCAAAATCTTAATGTTTTGAGCTTATGATAGTGATGTAGTGGGAGTAGTATATAATCAGGGATGAATGTTTTTTTGATGGAAATTTTTTGAAGTGGCGTGACAACGGACAACTCCCCTTCACAATTTCCCAACCAAGAACAATTATTTAACCTGAAAATCTCTCTCCTCATCCACTCTATCTACTTGCTTGCTGGAATCTCATCTCAAAGCAATGAATATGACACCATCAGAACCATGGAGGAGTTTTCCGGGTACCCAATTCATCTCCACTTTCTGTAGACATTGAAACTCTGCAGAAACAGGTATTCTCTCTCAAAACCTAGGAAAATAATGCTATTGTTATAAAAATACTGTGTCTTTTTTAGTCTACTGGGATTGGAAAGATTCGATTTTTTAATGTTCTGAAGTGGGATACTCGATATTGCTGATAAAGATAAATTTAAATTTGAGGAATAGGGATAATGAGGAAATGATTCTCGATGAGTTTTGAAGTAACTTGATGTCCTTGTGTGATAATCTTGTATGATCTGAAGTGGGCTTAAGTTATTTATTTTGTTGTTGTGAAACAGTTATTTGTATAAATTTCAAAGTATGGAATATAGTATTTAAAAATCCTTAATATATGAGCAATATGATTCTGTCCTCATTGTGGATTATGAGGCATTTTATACATACTCTCCTACCAATGAATGTTAGTATTTGTCAAGAAATGACATGTTTTCTGACTTAGTGGAAATTTTTGATTTCAAAAGCTATCTGTGATTTTGGATAATGATTCCAAGATAACTAATGTTATGTTGGTTGCATAGATGAAGTTATGAACATGTAGTATATTTAATGCTGTGTTGTAGATTCATGAACTTTCAACTCTCTGATACACACGCGCCTTCAGTCACCAGGATCCTTTACAGGGAAAAAGATGTACAAGCGAGGGTGTAAGATTTTGACTAATCTCACATTGTCCGTTTCTTCTATTTATATGCATAAGAGTCACATTTCGTCAATAGTATAAGGTTTCCTGAAAATTCTTCGCTCATGAACTGATGTAGCATCTGTTCGTATCTATGCAAAGGGTGCATGTGGCAGTTTTTGCTTATAGTGCCACATGAACGTGCAGGTTCGTCAAGAGTTTGATGATCATTTCTGGTCTCTCGGTCAGAGAGGATGCAGTTGGGAACATATTTGGTCGATGGTGAGTCATAAGTTCATTCGTTCTTGTTCTTGTTATTGTTATTCCATTTCTGTTGGTTTTCTCTCAGTAGCTGTAAATAATTTCCCAATTCTGACTTGGACACAGGGTCGGTTCTGAACCAGAGCTGCCGCCCGTTTCCACTGGTTCTCATATCGATGCTATACCGTACTGGGAAATATGATGAAGTAGTCGGAGTGTTGGGTGCCATCGAGGCAATTAATGTACTAAAAAGGTACTGACTCTTTTTTTCAAGCACGCATGGGTTTTGCAGTTGTTTTCAATGTTTTCCACATTTATCAGACAAGGAGCTTCTCTCAGAATTTGAAGCTTAACAGGTCAGGGTTTAAGCCTAAGAGATCTCTGGAGGTGATCATGTTTACATCAGAAGAGCCAACGCGATTTGGAATCAGCTGCTTGCGAAGGTTATGGCCTCGTATTTTCTTGAAATGCTCTACCATGTCCATTTTCTCTGGCTGAAACTTGTTTGATTGTTGTGGTGCAGCCGCTTATTAGCTGGAAGTGAAGAACTGGCCCAACTTCTCAAGAGGACAGTCGATGGCCAAAATATATCCTTCTCTGATGCTGCCAAATTCGCTGGATATGCGAACAATGAGGACTTTTCCCAGTGTGGCTTTAAAAAAAGTAACCTATTCTGCTTTTGTTGAATTGCATATTGAGCAAGGTCCCATCTTGGAAGAAGAGGGTTGGATTGCTCATCACGTAGTAATATTTTTTTGTTATGATCGAAAACATTGTATTCTTTCCTATAAATGCTAAAATTTATATTTCTGCAGCAATATCAATTGGCGTTGTCACCGCCATTGCTGCTCCAGCAAGTAGCAAAGTGGATTTTGAAGGCAATGGAGGGCATGCTGGAGCTGTTCTGATGCCAAAGAGGTAGTACTATTATTTATCAAACTTTGAGGTTCAGATATCTGGAAAATGAGAGTCTAAATGAGTAGATTGCTCATCCATAGTTGTATCATTGTATGTAGTGAGAGTAGATTGCAACATAATAATCTATGAATTGTTTTGGGACAGAAACGATGCAGCTGCAGAATTAGCCCTTGCTGTCGAGAAACATGTTTTAGAATCCGGATGAATTGACACTGTTAGGACCGTTGGTGAGTAGCACACCACCTTCATGCTTACGTTTCATTGAGGATAAACAGTATTCCAAGCAAAGCACATTTGGAGATTGGCATGATTCTTTTGCGTTAATTTGTCATTTAAATCACGACCTCTGACCCAAATTGCAAATGCAGATACTCGCGACATAGATGAACGGAAGAGGAATCTCGTGATCGAGAAAATCCATCAATCAGCCCTCAGCATTTCCAAAGCTCGTAATGTGGAGCTCTCAGAATTCAAGATTCACTCTCCGAAGAGTCGATCACCAAAGCAACTGAATAAAAATCAGCCTGCCAAGAACTGAACATGCCTTACAAGAAGATGATCAGCAGAGCCTATCATGACTCCCTCGTCATGGCCAGGTAAAAACTTGCCTACATTCAGACATACAATGCATAAATCTCAATTTGCGCCTCGTCATTCATGCAACCGAACTCTCTGCCTCGTGACATGACTTAAAAAAACCTTGTTTGTAAATCTCCAATAGGCGTGATCTTCATTCCATGCTATAAAGGTACTCTGTCAATCTTATGCATCAACACGATTTATATACGGGGATTTTATGACGAGAAATTGTCTGATTTATATACTCTGTTTGATATGATTGTAGTCCTAGATCAAAATAGACTTATTGGATAGTACATTATAGTAGTAATGTCTTCCAAATGCTGTATGTACCTTTCCTTTCCTACCTTACATCATACCAGTAGTAGGAGTAATTTCTAATTTCAGACTCTTTCTATAAATGTCTACTGCCTGTATAGGGTACATATATGAGCTATAATAAAAACATTAATTAATCCAATGTTTATAAATAATAGGAGTACTCCAGTGAGATGATAATTAAGGCAAAACACACAATAAAAAGTAGTAGCAGTAAATAAATAAATTAATTAATGTGGAGTTGGAGTGAACCACATGGCTAGAGCGATCTTGGATACCTGAGAGGCATGAGAGGGATAATAGATGGAAGAAATTTTGGCATCCACGTAATTAAAGATGCCAATATCATGGCCACCGTAACTAAACCTGCTAATATCATGAGACCGATAATTATAAGCATTTTCGACGAAATAGATAGAATCGGGGGTCAAGTTGAAGTGAGGGAAGTCGGCCGCCGGCAGCGCAAATGAGTTGTGGCCTCCGACAAACATTGCGAGACCATCTAATGAAGCGTCCATGTACCTCATGATTTTACCTTCCTTCACATCAATTTCATACACCTCGAAACTATGTGTTTTGTGTGGATAACTCCAGTTCCCGCCACCGCTGTTACTGACGATGTTTTTGGCGTACGATCCGTCGCGCTCGACCAGCTCCAAGCCATCCCGTATCACTATAAACAGCCGCCCGGAATGCTCGTCCATCACCAGATACTTGAGGTAATTGCATCTGCTTATTTTTATATCATCATCGTCTTCTTCAGACTCATCAGACTCATACTCAGAATCATCAGAAAACAGGGGAAGCTTCCATAGAAAGGACGATGGAGAATAATCGAGGTCCCAGCACTCGACCGTTAGTTTCGTGAAGCAGAAGAGGCGGCTGTGGTGGGTGGAGTAGACGAGTTGGTAGTAGAAATCGTGTCGGCCACAGATGGGGAGCCAGTTGGTGGTGGTGTGGGCGGGGAAGCAGGTGGCAATGCGGCTGTTGTACAACATGATGGCGCGGCAGTCGTGGGAGGAGGACGATAGGATAATATTGGTGGGGAAGATGTGGATGTCGGGAAGCTTTATGTGACGGCCGGTGATGGGATCGGAGAGGAAAGTGAGTCGGTTGTCCAGGTTGTATGATGCCACCCAGCCGTGGGACGATCCCACATATTCAACCCGGCCTTGTGCCCACGGCAGCGGGGGCGCTCCTTGTTGATGCTCACCACTTTGCTGTCTCCGAGGCTGTAAAACTTATACGCTTCCGAGGATGGCGGTAGCATCAGCCAAGGGGAGGATGATATTGATGTTTTGCTGCTCATCATCCTACCGCCGCCCTTCATTCCTATTCCTCGGAATATAAATTGGAACGCCATCGTCAATTTTAAAGATTAGAATTCTATTCAAGATTCATCTCAAATTCTCAATATTATATTACTTGCGTCACAAGTCGCATATTTTTTTGTGGTCAAGAATTGAATTCTTCTAGTATTTCCAAATCACAAATCTATTAGGAGTAGTAACTTTTTTCAGGTACTATAAGTAAAGAAGCCCTAGGTAGATAATTAATCAAGTAGTCCATGATGAGTATGATATTCCGAAGTGCAGCCGCCACATTCCAGTATGGGCGTGTGATTAATCCATGGCTGATGCTGCCACCAACATTCGACAGGAGGCACGGCGGCATGGCGTACAACTTCTACATCCCGGCAGACTCCTCAGTGGTGCGGATCAACAAATACGGCCCGGGACGGGACCCTCCCTGGGTCCCGGACGACAATGCCACGGTGGTGGGGTCTTCCCACGGGTGGCTAGCATTGATGAACCGCCGCAACAACGAGGTGTTCCTGTCGAACCCCATCACCCGCCGCCACATCAAGCTCCCCCCCATCGACTCCCTCCCGAACCCCGAGCTCAACCTCCGCTGCGCCCAAGCCCGCGTCTCCAAACTCATCCTCTCCGCCTCCCCCGACTCCAAAGACTGCCGCGCGGTGGCCTCATTCGGCCTGGGATTACCACCTCGAATTCGGTGACTGGCCTACCAAGCCACAGACACGAATTTTCACCCTTTGGTCAGCTCTTCATGGACCTTGACTAGCCCAGGTTCAAGTACGCTAAGAGCTACCAAGATTTCGTCTTCTCGAGCAAGAGCAAGAGCAATAGCACCGTCCTCACTTGCCTCACCTTTTCCGACCTCCACAGCCGGGGCTTGGAGGACTGGGACCTAACCGTCCTGGACTCTCCAAAACTGGTGTGGATCCGAGCGCAGAACGATGAAGCCAGGCCGGATGATCCGGTGTCGTCGGTGGAGGAGCACCTGGCGTACGCGGAGCAAACGGATGAGATGTTCCTCGTCTCCCGTTTCTTCGATGAAGCCGAACGCGCTACTTTTGGATTCGTTGTAAGTAGAGTGGTGAAGGAGGGCGGCGGATGGATGAGCACCTTGCGATGTTCCTTGGGGGATATGGCGTTGTTTGTAGGAACCAACCACTCCTTTGCCATCCCCAATTTCAACCCCAATTCTATTTACTTCACCGACTCTAAATCTCATCAAGGCCGGGGAGATGTCGGAATATACCATTGCGCCCCACAGACTTTCTCAAATTGCTACTATCCCATTCCCAATAATGATATTATTGATATTGCTGCTGGTCCCTCACCCATTTGGTTTACTCCAACGCTTACTTGATTTTTTTTGTTTTGTTACACTACTATGTTTTGTTTGTAGGACTATTTGATTATACTTAACTTTTGATTGCTTCAATTATTATGCATACGACCAAATCAACCTCATATCAATCTCAAAACTCTCTGATTAATATTTCTATCTATATATCTACCAAATTAAGAATGCTTTTAAAATCGAATCATCGAGTGACCGGAGATGGTGGAGAAGAAAGAAGCACAAAGCAAAGAATGGTGAAAATATTTTTTGACTCTGACAAGTTTAGAAATTGGTACACTACAAATTTTTTTTGGATAAGGTTGCTTTTTAATACGATTAAGGACGCTAATTAGTGTATCTAATGTGTCCTTATTTTTTAGTGTCCCAATCAAAATTAGGGAACACAAATAAAAGCGTTCTGAAAACATAAAAGATTAAGATATTTTATTATATACTTAGGGACGCTTTCTTTTGCATACTAAATGGTTATTCTTAAAAAATTTCTAACGCCAGTAATTGCATCTCAAACAAAGAGAGGTACTTGTTGTTTGATGTATGCATATATGTACCATTTGTTAGAGTGCTAAAACAATACAGTGAAGAGAAAAATAAGACTAGTCAGCTTTGTTCATCTATATTTGCATTTTCCAAAGTAAAAAACAGGATCATTTGGTACAACACACATTTCCACAAGACCACTACCACTCTGCACACCGCCAAAATTGTAGATACAATCACCACATAACGATTTTAAACTATTGGGGTATGCATTAATCTTGGATACAACTTAAGTAAATACTATAAGAATAGGTTACTAGCTACTCCATCCCATATATCTCTAAAAAAATATTTTTATTTATATCATATTATTTCGTCCCATAAAATAAATTTCATTTTATTTTTGAAAAGTTTATCACTGCATATTATACTTAATAATAAGATTGGTTCCACTATGCACTAATAATATTTTAATTATTTTTTTCTTTTATCTTTCATATTTTACTAGTTTCATGTAGTGAACTTGTGTCATCCTAAAAATCCTTACTTCTATTGAAAATAGAGAGTATTTTATACTCCACTTCGTTTATTTTGACACTCTAAAAACTCAGTCGGATTGTACTATATAAAATTTTGGGAAATCATTATTCTTTAGATAGGCGATAGAATATATTTTCTCTCATAAATGAATTGCGGTCTAATTGGGCCAATATCAATCTAAGAGCATCCACAGTATTTGGTTAATATATTTCTAACATATTTAGAGACATAATATAAGATCACATATTGAATATGAAAAACAAGAATAATGTAGTGATACTAAAATTAAATGTTATGCCACATCAACAATGCGGTCAAAACCCTTTGATTGGTCATGATTCCAACAACTCTTGTGGTCGATGTAAGACATTGACTCCGTAATAGATAGGTGAGAAAGGGTTGATTAAGGAGGTGATTTACGTGACGTATTGGTCAAAATTCGGAGATTATTATGAGTTGGATTTTGGGTGTGGAAAAGCGGTTTGAGCTTAGGCGATGCTCATCTTGAAGAATTGATCAGACCGAGACGTGGGTTTATTTGGATGAGTTGGATATATATGACTTATTTTGAGAACGATCGACACATTCAAATGCTTCTTACAGATTCGTAGATATATTTGAACACATTCAAATGCTTCTTACAGATTCTCTCTCAACGAATTAGCACATAAAATTCAAATCAACATTAGAAAGAGAATTGGCTATGATGGTTGTTGTACGCAAACTGCTGAAAGGTAGTTTCTCGCTCAATGCTAGTAGTAATTTATTTATTTTTTTAAATCCAAAATATGATATACTCATTAGAAGAGCATTAACATGATTCTTACAAAAACAACTGCATAAAAATAAAATCTAATTTGATTGACTTGTAGCCCTTCAAATTTGATTAATATCATTATTCTCTGAAAATTTGATTCTCGATCATTGTACAAAGTTTGATTTACTGTTGAAGAAGTAAATGAAGCGGTGATGCTCCTAATTTGATTCTCTTCTCTACATTTTTTTTTATCATCGCTCGATCAAATCTTGATTTACACATTTGTTGAAGATGATTTACAAATTTTGATACTCCGCTAGCTCAATTGTTTTATTATCGCTCAATTGTCGCTAGCTCTTCTTTGCTTATTATTCCTCATTTTCAGAAAATGTGATTCTCGCGCTCAAGTTTGATGCTCTCAAATTTTTTATTATTGCTTATTGTCTATGTGATTCTGCTCTGCTATGCAAATTTTTTATAATTATTGCTTGTGGCTCAAGTTTGATTCTCTCAATTTTTTTATTATTGCTCATTTATCTGATTTTCGCTTCTCTGCAAGTTAATGATTACTAGTGTTAACCCACGTGCGATGCACGACGGAATATTTTTTTTTCATACGATTTTAAATTGTTAATCGATTAATTAAATAAGAAACAATATAATTTTATAAGATTTAAAATGGAAAAATATACTACTATATAATAAAAAATTCAATAAATATATACTCCTCAATTCGTTTTACACCTAAAGACATTAAATTAAACATATTTATAATGGAATTAAGACAAATACAATTATGTGGACAATGATAAAGAGACTATATTAAGTGTTGACATTTTTGAAAAATATGTTTAAAACAATCCTTCATATTTCTCTACTAAAAACAATAAATTGTGTAAAGATGAAGATAAATACTATGTATGTTTGAGTTAAGAATGTTAAATTCTTCCCTCTCTAAGAACTATAAAAAGTATTGCTATAAAATTCTAGAACTATATACACGCGGTACTCTAACTATTGTAATCAAAGAAAAAAACAACAATAAATGAAATGGAATTACAATGAAAATTAGTCAAGAAAAACCCTCTTTCCGCAAGACAAATTACATCACGGTTAGTGCTCTCGGATTGACGTATTTTTCCCAAAGATGAAATGACTTCCTCCTAACGTATATGATCAAACCTGCTAGGCACCTATAAACTTGATGGGGCTTCAAAATCGAGCAAAACAGTGTTCCTAAATGTGCAATAAACTGTTGAGGTCTTGAGAGAGAATGAAGAATGTTTTGTTAGTATGTATTTCATCTGCAACTCTATGTCTTTTATAGGTACAAAATTAGTACATGATATATCATGGAATTAAAACATCATAAATTATAAAATCAAGACAATATAGGTTACAAAATTTGTTAAGTGCTCATTATTTTATTTAAATATTTGTAACCACCAATGAGTCATTGTAGTGCTTTAAAAATTAGTCAAATGCTCATTAAAATATCTAAATAAATATTCATGAGAGTTACTTAAAATATTCAAATTGGTCCATAACTTATAAATATTTCAGAATAAGGTCAAAACATATAAATATTTTAAAAAAAAGCAAAAACTCGCCTTTTATATATGTATAGATTTCTTAGTTGTTCTTCTCTTCTCTGCAAGTTTTTTTTATTGCTCAATAATTTGATTCTCGCTAGTTCTTCTCTACTCAATTGTTAATTATTGCTCAATTGTCTGCAAATTTTTTTATTATTGCTCAATTGTTTTGTACATTTTTGATTATTGCTTTTATTCTACTCCTCATTCCAGTGGCGTATCCAGAAATTTTGATTTGGGGGTACGAATTGTACGACAAATAATTATGATATAAATAAAATAACATTGTTTATAAAAATAATTTAAATAGTAAGAACTTTTTTATATGAAGTACGAGTTGTACTAACAATATTTCCTACGTCCCACTTTAGGAGTCCCGATTTACCATTTTAGTTCATCCCACATTAGGAGTTCCGGTTAGAATATTCCATAAATGATAATAAGTCACATATTCCATCAACCTTATTTCACTCACATTTTATTATAAAGTTAATATATAAAAATGAGACTCACATTCCGCTATCATTTTTTATCAATTTTTCTTTACATTTTCTAAAACGCGTGTCAAACTCAAATGAGACTCCTAAAATGGGACAGTGGGATTATTACCTAAAATGTTAAAAATAAGAATTTCATATTAAAAAATTAAAGCAATAAAATGAAAAAAAAATCGAGTATAAATAAAGCAATTAAAATAAATAAAATAACAAACATAATAGGGAAAATCAAAATGATTAAAGTGCAGTAAACAATCCTAATGTCTATAAAATAAAATATTAGTGCAAATTTTTACCTAACTAAATAAATTAATTACTGGAGTACTACATTATAAAAACGAAAATGTTGGTAGGAGTGCTGAAAATTTTAGTACAGAAATTTAAAAAAAAATATTCAAACCCTAAACATAATTAAAAAAAAATGAAAAGGACAATGCATAACAAAAATGAAAATGTGAGTATAGGACTAAAAAAGTATTCAAAGATAGTAATGAAAAAGAAAAAGAAAGAAAACATAATTAAAAAAAATGAAAAGGAGAATTCATAACAAAAATGAAAATGTGAGTATAGAAATAAAAAAGTATTCAAACATAGTAATGAAAAAAGAAAAAGAAAGTAATCATTAGAAAGTTCGGTCCAGCTAGGGATCGAACTCGGAGCAATGGGAAGGCATTTTCAACAGCTTACCACTGGAGCACCAAGGTTATATCTAAATTTTCATTAAATGTAGTATTAATACAATGATTTTTCGGGGTACAGTTGTACCCCCTTGATCCCACTTCTATACGCCACTTCCTCATTCGTCCCTAAGCATTTTGTAGGAATTTTCACATGTATATATGTTATTGCTCCTCATGATTTGAAAAAAAATGAGTCTATATTGAATGTCGGCAGAGGAGCACTAATATAATGATTAGTTTTATAAATCCCAAAGTTAATAGGTTAATGTGTAAATAAAAATAATGTCATTAGTGGGTAGTTAATCATGAAAAAAATGAAGAGTCATAGTATTAATATTTTACATAACACGATATTTAAATTTAATAATATAGTAAGTATATTAGAAAAAAAAAAATTTATATTATCAATGGCATTCATATAATTATTCCCAAAACTCCCCTTTTATATATTTATAGATTATCATCCCACTAATAAATGAAGAGTGTCCTACTTTCAATCATACATACATAATATCGTAGACCATAGTCTAGGGGTGGGTAGGCACGATATACCTTATCGAAACCACCATACCGTATACCTTACCGTAAATACGGTATGCGAAAAATTCATACCTTTACCTTACCAAAGTTTTTGGTATACCGAACTTCGGTATACCTTTTTTCGGTATGAAGAATTTCCATACCGATACCGTAACTCATTTTCGGTATATCGCACCGAAGTTCGGTATACCTTACTTTTGCGGCATATCTGACTTTCAACATCAATTAAAATAGAAAATTAGAGTTTTCAGAATATTATTTATATTTTATAATTTTAAAAATAAATTAAATATAATTTATACATAATTATATTTATATTTCATAATAGATTTTATAATTTAAAAATATATAAAATACTATATATAATTGTGTTTATATTTTTGTGGTATATACCTTAGTTTACGGTATATACCTTAATTTACGGTATATACCGAATTTCGGTATACAGCGGTACACCGCAGTATTTGAAAATTCATACTATTACCTTACCGGAATCTTTCGGTAAGGTATCATACCGTACCGAAAGTCACGGTATAACGAAAATTTGGTATTTTCGATATTTTTTCGGTACGATAAGGCCGGTATTTCGGTATTTTTCTCCAGCCCTAGACCATACACACACTTCACTTTGTTTTAGTTTATAATGATGAGATTGATTTTAATTTTATTTTTCAATTTAGAATTTTATTGTAACTAGTATCACGCATGTTCTATGCACAATTTAATATATTTTGAACGTATTAATTTTCAATTTTAAATTAATTAAATAAAATTAGAATCAATATTAACAATGAAATATATGAGAATAAAAAAACTATACAAATCAACATGGAAGCATAATATATTTTAAACAAATCACATAATATAATATTTGAAACAAATCAAATAAGAAACATCTAATAGAATTAACCGTGTCATAAGACATATAAATGAAATCATATCATGTGTATCAAATCATATGAAAAGGCCATAATTAACCTCCCACTCACCCCACTTAATCACATAGTCTACTAACATCCCCACTCACTCTAATTGGCGCCCACGGTAATTATCACTGCCCTCTCCTTGGAAGTTGTGATTAACCTCGGTATACCTAATTTAAAATTGGGGTATTTCAGATGGCGCCACTAGACCAATTACCCTGACTGCAGAATATTTACTTTTCATCTTCATCTCCCGACGGTAATTATCACCGAACTCTCATCCTAAATTGAAGTTAACTGCGGTACACCTACTTGCAATTTGTTTGTCGCATTTCAGTTGGTTGGGGTCTTCAGATTTTGAAATCTCCAATGAAGAGGAATACTCCCTCCATCCCAAGATATTATACCCTTATTCCTTTTTGGGTGTCCCAATATATTTGAGTCATTTTTATTTATGGTAAAAATCCACTTTACTACCAACTCCACTTACACCACTAAACAACATCTCATAAATTCCTGTGCCCAAAAGAAAAGGGGTCTAATATCTTGGGACGGAGGGAGTATAAAATACCCGTCCTTCCGGTAATTTCATTTTTAATTTGTTGACATCTAGTTAAATCTTATATTATTATAATAGTTTCATTGAAATCTTGTTATGGGGTATAGAGTTATGTGAAATGATAATAACTATTGAAACTTCATTATGTATTGACATCTAGTTAAATATTTCATTTTAAGTGAATCTTGTAGATTATGATGATTCCATTTTTAGAATAGTATTGGATTTAGTGTTGATAAAAGAGGTATTGAATTTTGACTCATGTTTGAAGGCTTCCTTCTCATGGAAGAAGAACACTTCGCATATGAATATATCTAATAATTTGAACTGTTACATCGGGATGGAAACGGATTTAGCATTACTACAAATACACTTCAAGAGGTAGGGGGAGATGAAGCCGTAAATGTTGTTAAAGGTGGAGCTTTAAGGCACCTTCTAGACTGTTGCAGAGACAAGTTTTCACAATAGCTCTTACATGTCTTGATACACCGAGAGATCACGGGGATTCAAATCCCGTTGAATGAGCACTGGTTTGAAATTGTTGAGAAACAAATTAAGTTCACGACAACAGATTTTGCCCTTATCACGGGGCTCAGATTCGGGAAATCCCATTTTCAGCCATCAAAGAAAGTGCACTTCCTAAAAGTAGTATGTTTTACACACATTTTATGCATACTAAAATTAAGGTAACATTGAAGTCATTGTACTCTGCCTTCATCAACCAAGAATTGGAAGGCATTGATACTTATATCAAGGCAACACATTTGATTATTTGCTACTATTACCTCCTTGCCCGAGAGGATTGCACGATAGATGAATGGGCATGGGTGTTGGTGGAAGATTTAAAGGAATGGAACAATTTTCCATGGGGTGCATACGTGTATCAAATGATGTTTGATTACGTGGACATGGCTCAACCGAAGGAAGGTAAAAAGAAATACCGTTTAAATGGTCCAGTTTGGGTTTTGCATTACTGGGCATATGAGACCTTTCCCAAACTGGAACATGTGGCTGCACAAAAGATTGACGGTGCAAAATTACCTCGATGTCTGAGATGGCGGCAGATTATAAACAAGGGTTCATATGTCCCTTTGCTGGATAAAGCAGACGTAAGTTTTGTTATATTGAATATCTTAAAATTATTTCATGAATATCAATTGTTTGTCTAATATACATTTAAATTTATTCTGCAGTTGATTGTTACACCTATGGAACCGACGACAGAGGAAATAAAAACAATATATTTCATGTCTTTGAGTGAAGAAGACTTGTTCGGTGTTATATATTCACGTCGTCGGAATATAGCAAAAACTGTTGTCAAGAAGAAGAAAACGATGAAAAGAAAAAAAGAAAAAGTCAAGAAGGAGAGGGACGAAGCAATCAACAAGAAGCAAAGTAATGAGGAGCCTAGTGAGGACGAAGGAAATGATATGGACGCCAAATACTCAACTATAAAGGAGTCCATTTTCGAAGTTCTGCCACAATTACTGCAGATTCTGCATGAGATCAGTACGAGCCAAGATGGTGCATCCACTTCGTATGAGTCGATGGACGAAAAATACACAAGTGCGAATAATTCCATTGTGTCTCTGACTCCATCACTTAAAGGGCTAACTGTTCAGTTCAGTTCTATCAAGGCTCCAATGAAAATGTATCGGAGGAAGAAAAAAAGGTCATACTCATTTTTATTATTGAATAGATTTTACTCTTTTATATTTGATTACTATAGCTAGAATAGTATTTTACAAATTAAATTGTCAATTTTGTTTTTGCTTGAATTCAAGGTCCCTTTGTAGGTGCAGGAAGGATGTTTGCCCGAAACCGGTGGTTTTGGCTGAAAATCGGCAGTTGTCCACAATTTTTTTGATATTGATCACGTTTCCAATTAAATAAAAAGTTAGTTTGAAAATACTAACAATGAAGTTTACAAAAAATTAACTTTTTTAAAAACGTGATAGGATCAAATATGATAATCTCACAAGTCAGTTGACACAACAATTGTGCATGATCATATATTGCACATTATAATTGTTTGTGAGAAGGCAATTGGAGGAATATATGACAAATGATTTAGGAGATTGTAATGTGGACAAACTAAGAACATTTTATATTACTTCACAACTTACAAAATGATACAACACACTCTTATTTATAGGCATTCCTTGATTATTCTAGAATTCTCTACTTTACCTTTTAATTTATATCTAGATTTTTCTCTAAAAAAGTTAAGTTTATTTATTTATATTCTAACAATAATCTCATAATTAATCTGCAAGAAACATTTGAATGTGTTGATCCTTCTCAAAATAGGTCATATCCAACTCATCCAAATACACCCACACCTCAGTCCGATCATTCTCCCTTATGTTCATCAAAATCATCAAATCTTCTAAGAACAACGCCAAACTCACCCAAACCGCTTTCCCACACCCAAAATCCAACTCATAATTAGGGATGTCAATCGGGTCGGCCCACCGGATTTCGGGCCAACCCTATTCAGGTTGCGGGTCAATAGGGTGCGGGCTAGTCGGATTGTGATTTCTTTCGGGTTATAAAAGTTCAATCCTAATCCTAAAAGGTCGGGTTCCGGGCTAGCCCAGCGGGTTAATTGGTTTGGTACCGGTAATAGTAACATGCGATCAATCCAATAAATAATGATGAAAAATAGTTATATTCATAAAATGTAAAATATTTAATTATGATAAATTTGAGATATATGCTTAAACTTAATCATAAACATGATCAATACTAATATTTGAGATATTTTATGAAATTTTGATGCATGTTTTAGAAATTTTAAATAATTTATTTTGAGAATTTGAAGTTTTTAATTTATTTATATTAATAAAAATTAAATATATAATTTGTATATTTAATATAAAATTGAAAGTTATTTTTTAGTTATATATATTATAAAACTAATCAATAAAGTGTCAAATTAGGAGTAGAAATAGAATAATAGAAATTTTATTGGGTTTTCGGGTCTGGTGGCCCTAACGGGTTGCGGGTTAATCGGGTGCGGGCTAATAAGGTTTTAATTTTATCGGGCTATAAATTTTCGGCCCTAAACCTATAAATTTGGCGAGCAATTCGGGCCAGCCCACAGGTTGCAGGCTACACTGACATCCCTTCTCATAATCCCCAAATTTCGACCAATCAATCACGTAAATCACCTTATAATCCTCCCCAATCAACCATTTTTTAGCTATTTGTTATGTACTCAATATCTCATATCGACTGTAAGAACTGTTGGAATCGTGATCGGTAGTAGAACATTTAATTTTAGTATCACTTGTCTTGTATTTAATATTCAATATGTGATCTTATATCCAGAGCGGATCTCCTACACCGCCTTTCCTACTCCATTCTTACTTTATCTCTCACAACTTAATAAAATAATCTTATACTGTAGTGATGGTTAAGTGATGGTAGGATTATTTTATTAAGTTGTAAGTGTGGAGTAGGAATGATGGAGTAGGAGATCCGCTCCGATATACTCCCTCCGTCCCAAATTAAGAGTCACTTTTTGCTATAAAAGTCCGCCCCAGTTTAAGAGTCACTTTTAGAATTTTTCATATTTGGTCATACAATTTTACCCCATTCTTCTTCAAATTTACATAAAAATCTCATTATTTACATTAAAATAAATCAAAAGGGACTCACCTTCAACCAACTCCACTATCTCACTTCATTTATTACACACTCCACCATCTCACTTCATTTATTACACACTTCAACTCTTTCTTAAAATCCGAACCATAACAATAAGTGACTCCAAATGTGGGATGGAGGGAGTATATCACATCTCTAAATATGTTAGAAAATATACTAAATTTTGTATTAGGTTGCTATTTGCCGAATTCGACCGTCATTCATTTTGAGAAAAAATATTCTACACTGAATTGGTTTTAATATTAAGGTAAATTACAAGTGTAGGGGCTAGGGGTGAAAATTTAGTTGTCGGGTTTCGGGTATACCCGATCCCGACCCCGACCCCTGGCATGTTTTGGGTACCCGAAACTCGGAGGTTCGGGTATGGTTTTGGGTAGTTAATGTTAGGATTACATGTGGCAGGATCGAGGACATATGGAGGTGGGATCACATGGGGTCGGTTTGTACCATCGTTGACCCACGAGTACCCAAAAGTATTAAATTTGATCTTTTGAGTTGTCGTACATTCCACGTTCATAATTCTGATCCTGCGAGTTCCTCTTCTTAAATCCGGCATTGGTACTACGTGACTCGCCAGATATGTTGTGATTGACATTGTTAAATTTAAGAAAACCTATAAAAGGTAAATTTTGAATGTTTTTCTAATTTACTTCTCAAAAGCTAAATAAACATTATTAAAAAATAGTATTCCTCCACTAGTAAATTCCAAAGGAATTGTGATATTAAAATGAAAAATATATATAAGACCAACGGTCGGAGCGCAGTTGGCAGCGCGTTAATCCTCTAACCCGATCATTAAAACAATTGATTAGGATTAGACGGATTCCGCCAAAGGCATGTTAACACAATTGATGAATTAAGAACAAAAAATGCGATTGAATATATCGAGATCGATATTCATCGATGGAAGAGGACCCAATGCTTTTTTTCGAAACAACGGCATGTGAATACAAAGTATGAACTCAAAATAGATGTAGTCGTGGATCTAGAAATTAAAAATGGTGGGGTCGGATGAGAAAATTAATATAAGGAGTAATATTTAAATATATAAAATAGTAATAAAAATACATAAATGAAATATCTCTATTTTATAAGCGCGATAATTGACTTCTACGAGTATTCATGTTTGGAAGCTAACTTAAAGTTATTTCATTGGAAATAGCTATGAATATATCTTTTAATAGTTGTTCGTGTTCAACATTAGTACTAGAAGAACAGATGAAAGCGCAAAATCTTTATAAAAGAAATGTATCCATTAATCTAAATGAAAAGTGATTAAAATCAATGATCAAAAGCAATTATTATATTTATTAAAACTAGAAAAAAAATTTATTAGTTACTACTCCTAATAGTTTAAAATAAAAGTAAAATATAATAAAACATGATTAAAAGATAATCAATAAACTACTAAAAAATAAAACTAAAAAATAATAAATTATGATTAAAAGATGATCAATAAACTAGAAACAGAGAATTCTTATTTAAAAATAAAGTTTAAACACTTACATAAAGATATTTAAAAAGAAAAGTATTGATTGTATTTTTTAATTAATAAAAAGCCCAAACCTAATACATAAAAAGAAGAAGAACGGAAAAGCTGCGCTGCTTGAGGTCATCGGAAAAGCTGCGCTGTGGAAAGTGGAGACTATTTACTAAAAATGGAAAAGAAAAAGAAAAAAAAGCAAAGCAGACGATATTTTGCGGATGAACCGAAATGACAAAATTGGATAACATTTCACGGACGGAGGGAGTAGTTTCGAATGAATTAGTTGAGTGTATTATGAATAGATTGAGTGGAAAGTGAATCTCAATTTTATAAAATTTTATCATTGCCAATTTACCAACATAGTCCATTACTATGTACTTGCGTAAAAGACGAGAATGAATAAATTGAGCGTGAAAGAAACTGATGAAATCTTTTCATGGTGCACCTTCGCAGAGCAAAATAGCTTGAGGTCTGAGGATGAATCGTGGGGCGGAGTTCCGGATGCCGTGGGGTCGGGGGCTGTTGGGAGGAGTCTTCCGGCGGTTCTCCGGGGATGGCGGCGGGGTCGGCCGACCCCGTGCGACCCCACCTGCATCCGCCGCTCATGTAGAACAAATAAAACTCTTCAGGCTATATTCGTCTCTTTGGGGCTAATTCTTTTTGTCAAAAAATTGATGTAACTTCAGTTATTCTGGAGCTGCATCCTGGAGATATAAAACAATGTTCCTTGATGTGTTGAGCTTGTTACTAAGGACTCTGTGCCTGTAAGTATCTAAATAAATTGTTTATGTTTCTAGTTGCATTTTGCTCTTTGTTTTGAAAATTATTGAATTATAACAATAATATTATGGTCTTATTGCTCGTTTTCAGCTTTGTTGATACATATATGACCATATTATAATTTCATCAGTCATCACATCTCTCTCACACACTATCTGATTGCTAAGTTACATGCGAAAATTATCCTAAAAATTGACTAAATAATCCGAAGTGTACAAGTTGGATCGATGTCATACTATCATATTTGTCGAAATCCGAAGGATTAAAATATAGAGCGAATGTGAGATAGATTCTACTAATTTTTTCCACATAGTCTTTTACATTTTTCATTACTCAAGCCAATAAAAAAAGTTATTCCTCTGTTTAATGGAGTATAATCATTTTGCCATTTCAGTAGAAGTTATTTCCCTTCTTAGTAAAAGTCAACACATTTGTAACATTTTACATTTCCTAAAATATTCTTCTTTCATTTTACTTACTTAACATAATTTTTCTAAATTATGTGCCGAAAAAAAACGTGTCTACTACCGCGAAACGAAGAGAGTAAAATATTTATTGACGGACGATAGGTTGGAGTAAATTGACGAATAGAAAAGTACAAACACAACAATGTTGAAAGATAAAAAAAAAAGGTCTTATATTCACCTTTAATTGATTATATGATCAGTCGTACCATCCTACTCCAATTATGATAATTACATTGTCATGTATCTCCTACTATATAGGGAGTATATGTTGTGTTTGTATATGTATTAATTTAACTTTAAACATTGTAATAAAATATTAGTAATTGAATTTATGGTATAGATGATTTGAAAGTAGAATAATCTTTTTATACTTGTGTTGGCGGCTGAAACCTCAACAACTTATCAAAATACTTCTTGTATGGCATATTAGTTAAGCGTAGGACAAAGTTACAATATTAATAAAAGCTATCGGTCTCTTTATTCCATTACCAAATGTTACACTAACTATATTTGTTTCCATTATAATATGTATAAGTAGAGGTTTTTGGGGTTTGGTAAGAAAAGAAGGATCATCCTTTTCGATAACCACTTTATAGATTGGATTAAATTAAACACAATAATTAATAGGTTACCGCGCTTTAGTTAAGGTGCAGATAGACCTAAAAAACATGGACAGCAATTCGTTTGTTTGATTTGTAACTTAGCCTTTTTAAAAATATTTATTCTTATTTTTAAATTGTAGAAAATGGATATGATTGAGCTACATTAAAAATATAGAGAGTGCAATAGCATCAAATTACAGAAGTCGTTGTAGAATGTTAGCATATGATAATGTTTTGTATTACGAGAAAAGGAGATTAAAGCAAGTTCCACAGTGTCTACAAACTATCACATATTTCTTTTTCAATAACTATAATTTTATCATAAAAATTAAATCAGACCTCTATACTATCACAAACATTATAAGTAATTTGTAGTTTTGTACTATGATATTACTATACATATTCATTAAATTTCACTAATGCCATTAAAAAAAATTGTTTCAAAAAGCGTACAATAAAAGACTAACATACTTTTTTTTTTAATAATGATCATCCCAAAAAATCAAAATACAAGCAAAAGTCAATTTCATTAGCAATATAAAACTCCAAAAAAATACCTTATTAGATTGTATTTACTTTAGAAAGTTAAGAAACACTTTATGCTAATTGAGTTTTTTTTATTTCGGCTTCAATTAGCTAGGCATGTTTCTCGACTAAATTGTCAACCCAAAATAGCTGCTAAATTAAGGATTAGTCGGTAACTAATCGCTACATAATGAAAGCGATCAACCAATATTTGCTGAACATTTTAGATAATTATAAATATTAAGTGGTTGATTACGAAACGATATTCAAAGGTGGTAAAACAAATACAATATTAAAAATTCAGATACAAAGATAATTTAATTATATATGTCATACTTATTGTTTACTCCTATTTTTTAGGTATGAGCTTATCAACCTTATCCAACTAAAAAAAGAAAGATTCAACTCTTGAGCATATATATTAATGGAAAAAGGTTGAGATTTTTGGTATTTGCATGATTAGTTTCTCTTTTTCTCTCTTTCTTTTCCATTTCCTCCAGTATTCAACTCTTGAGCATAGTATTATTTTTTGAGATTAAGTCGTTATTTTGAGTGATCAATAAATCAACATGCTGTACACTAACATTTTAAAAAAAAATATTAATCTTTATTTAGTAAATGAGAATTAATCAAAAATATAGAGTAATAAATAATAAGGTATAGGGGCAATATCAAAAGGGTTAGCAATATTAATCAGTGATGGGATCCATCATATGCAATAATTATTGGGCCACAAATGGCAAATACTAATTACAATTGTCTAAACAGTTGAGACTTAAACGTCGTTATGACAATCTATCCCTTCATAGTTAGACTGTCAAAATTATCATTAGCTGTATAACTATGGTTCCACCCATTTATTTCAATAAACAAATCGTAATTAGCATGAATAGATTGAGAAGAAATTACAAATTTTCTTTTCCTTTCTCTCTGTATCAAAAATAATTTTTTTCCTTCAGTTGTTCCTTATTTTGCTTCAAGAAATTCAAGATGCAATATGAAAATAAATTGCGTATTTCATAAAATTAAAGACCGTGACTTTGTTAAGTAATGAAAATATGCAGATTTTCATGATTCAGAGGATAATTTAGGCCAATATTCACAAGGTTTATAAAATGATGTAAAAAATCTTCTTTTACCACAAGTACAAGTAACATATTCCTATGTTTGGACTCATATTTTCAACTTCGAGTTAAAGCAAAGTTAGTTCTCTCTTTGAATGGTTGTTTCTTGCACTCTATTACAAAATAATTCAATCTATGCACCATGATAGATTGATAGTAGTAAACAATACATAATTAATTCACAATATTCACTAGTTCATAATATAAAAATAAGAAAAATAAATGTTTCGAATGTATAAGTGCAAGTATGGAAGTTTTTTTCAATATATCCAATAGTCGGAATGAAATATTTTCCCAATTATTTACATATTTCTATTATCATACTATAAAATTTAAAAATTTACAAACAAAAGTAAAAAAGAAAACCATGTACGTACAAAATAATTCAAATTTTTTACCTCCAATTTCCAGGCACAATTTACTTTTTTTAAAAAATAAAATTTGAAAATTTAAACCGCCGTCAACTAACGTCGTTATTTTTTTCCGCTCTACTCTCTATAACTATTTGCAACAGAAGACAGAAAAAGCCCACCGTCACACAGTTCACAGTTCACACACTGGGAGTTGAAGAAGGCTCTTGATAAGGAAAACCAGAAGCCAAATTAAGCAAAAAAGATTTGATTTTTAGCATACCCGTGAGCAGAATTTCCTACATTTTCAATTCTTTATTCTCTTCTCAATATTTATGTTGTGTGCGTTTTGCTTGCACAAAACTGTAACTATTGATCAAATTTTCCTTCATGTTTCGTTTTATCTGATTTATGAACTTTTTTTTACCTCAGATCTGATTTTGATAAGAATGTTTGGGTGCTGGAATTATTCCCTCTTTACGAAATTTAACAGAACTTCTCTGAACTTTGAAATTGATAAGAGTGATTCTACAATTTATTCTGCGGCGAAGTATGCATTTTTCATTTTATCATCTGGTACCTTGTGCAGCCAGAGTTGTACCTTGTAAGAAGCTGGGGCATGGACTAAGATATGTCATTTTCTTAATTCTTATTACTGTTAATGAATAATTAGGGGTATAATGAAAACGAAAATCTTGGTTGGCTGATTTTTGATAGCAATGTTGTTGTCACAATTAGATTTACATATCACTGAATGCAGAAAAATATTGAAGTTATAATGTCTAGATTTCGATTGACATGGAAGATATCGAATCATCGGTTGTTTAGATGCTCGTTAGTGTCTCATATTGATAAACCTCTTGGAATTGAATTCTAAAATGTGTGTAAATATGATATTATGATTGTGTTTGTGTATTTTGGAAAAAGGATGCTTATTGCCAACATAGGTAAATATGATCATGGGTTTGTTTTCATGTTCTGTTTCATCCGTGATCGATAGCTAGTATATTTTGGTGGCTAGTTCAAGGTTAGAAAGCACTAACACACACCTTTCAAAAGGATCGAGTTTTGTGAAGTGTTGTGAATGCTACCAAGTTTGATGAAGTGTTTTAGATGTTGTTTCTTTTGTTGATTGAGATGACATGGTGGTATATGGATGTTTAAACTGCTTTTATGTGAAATCACTTCAGTACTGAGACATTGAGTATGTAAACACTTTAGAAAAGTAGAAAACGTTATACATGGATTGTTAAACCTGTGCTTTTGTAGTTATTGTCTTAGTGATATGGAGATAGATGGCAGCGATGTTCATATTGACAAGGAGCCGGATGGTGTCATTATATACGCAAATGGTGACACCCACGGCTCAGGTTGTAGGAATGCCTGTGAGCAGGATGTGGCACAGCTGCCTGAGATTATCGACATTGATCCTCAGCTAGTTGATGTATCAGATGAGAATGCCGACTGTGTGGTGAAGGAATGCAATAGTGTCAAGTCCGAGGAAACAAAACCTTGTCAGCAGGAGAGTGTTCCTGAATCCAAGAATGGGATCGAGAAGGATGGTGTGACAGCAGAAGGTCAAAAGGCGAGAGATCATGATAAGAAGGCACAACCCTGTGGCAGAAAAGCTACCAAACCAGCTGTTGGGAGCTGCAAAGCAAAATGCACAGTGCCACAGCCATTTGCTCTGGCAACTGAAAAACGCGCTCTACATGGAGCCCGTCCTAATGGAGGTGAGTGCGGCAATACCACTGATGGAGACAAGCCATCACATGTTCGTGTCCCGCTGCAGCCTAGTTCTGTGAAGCAGAATCTGGTAAATTCGCAGACCAATTAGAACATTTATCTGTTTGGATATGTGATCCGGTTTTAATGAAAGTTTATTAAGGTATTACTATAGTGACTCTTTGAGCACGTGGGTGCAGATGGTCACACCTATTGTCCAAAGGAAGCCACTGCAGCTCGATAACAAGAAGGTAGCTGACGAAGAAAACTGCTCCGTTACCTCACCATATCCTATTTTAGCATAAACCTATTTTTTAATACTACACTATTAGTATCATCATCATCATGATTATTTGTTATAGTAGTAGTATTCGTGTGACTGCTTATCTTGATTTGCCTAAACTATTGAAGTACTGTTGCGCCAGCGAGAAAGTATAAGATAACAGTTGCCTCAGCCCCAACGTTTAAGAGCAGCGAGCGTGCTGAAAGAAGAAGGGAGGTACTATAGTATCTATTGATTTTACCTTGCAAGCAAAGTAGAATATGTGATTATGTCCTGTTTTGTGACGATACTCGTCCATTTTAGTTTTTTACAAAATTGGAGGAAAAGCATCAAGCATTACAAGCTGAGAAAAATCAGTATGAGGCAAGGACTAAGGTAGTCACAAATTTGAAATTCTTTGAAAATTTGCTTTAACTCAAATCTGGTTGTGAAATGTTTCATTGCAGTACTTTTCTGGCTTATTCGATTTTGTAGGAAGAGTCTGAAGCAGCAATCAAGCAACTGAGGAAGAGTTTAAATTTCAAAGCAAGTCCAATGCCGAGCTTCTATCATGACGGACCACCTCCAAAAGTCGAATTGAAAAAGGTACTGCATTTGAATTCTGTATACTATAATGAAGCAAAATCTAGGAGTAGCGTTTGCATTTGACTGTTTTCTGAAAAACCAGCCACCTCCAACTCGAGCAAAATCTCCAAAGTTGGGCCGAAGAAAGAGCTTCAGTGATACAAAAGATTCCAATAGAGGGGCAGATGAAGCTGGCCACGGTTTTCACATTTTCAGAGACAGGAAAACCGGGAGTGATAAACGGAATGGCTGGGAAAGCCAGGAACACGGGGAGGAGATGGATGAGTCGTTTACGTGTAGCCTGATCGGAGAGAGGCACATGGACATTGCTGTTCATTCTTGAAGAGCAGTTATAAGTTATTTATTTAGTGTTGGAAACAAGTTGATCTATTGAGAGATGAAAAGCTCTGTATTGTGCCTTGTTCATCCAAAATTCAATATGAGTGCTTCACTGCTTTGTATTTATGTTGATGCGTGGAAGTGTAAATTTATGTAACTTGTTCAGATGCATTTGTAAAAACTTTTGTCTGATTATGAATTGCTTTTCCATTACTGTGAATCAAATCTGTGTTTATAGACTATACTTACAGCTTCACTTTAAAGAAACTTAGTAATTTTAGAAAAAAATTATTATGCTGTAGTTCATATATTTAAATTCAAAATTAAAATTCAGAAATAAATAGTACTCCCTCCGTCCCTGAAAATTTGTCTCATATTTCCTTTTCCGTCCGTCCCACAAAATTTGTCCCCTTTAGAATTTACCTAAAATAGACTATCAAAATACCCTTCACTTTTCCCCCAAATTTCAATGTGGGACCCATACTCCACTACACATCTCCATTTAATACAAAGTCAAACACATTTTCTTAAAACCCGTGCCCGGTCAAAAGGGGACAAAATATGGGGGACGGAGGGAGTAGTATTACTTAAATATTTAAGTGAAGCAGTCCTACTTTTAATTTGACTACTTAGAACATCGGTCCACGCTCTGGCGGTCGCGTTTTTGAGCACGGAGTAATTTCCACCAAAGCGCGTGCAACGACGCTCCATTGTTGAGACTACGATAGTTGGAAAGAACCAGAGAACTATCCTCATCGAGCAGATATTACAGATTCAACCACCAACCGGTTATCTCCTCTCCAGTTATGTCCTCTGTGGTTCCTTACTTCCTTACTTTTACAATTAACCGCGGTTCTAGAATATTTTATGTCGGCCAAATATCACACGGCTATTAAACCTTCAATTATTCAATATTCCATGGATATACTCCCATTTTCAATAAAGCAGTCCCCAACTATATTAATCCTATTAAGTTAATTTTATAGTAATGTATCTATTTAATTAACTTTTCTTTATATTTATTAGTTGAACAAATATACTTTAATAAAGTTACATTTATTTTTGCTTAATTTGTATCAATTCAAAAATTCAAATTTTGAGAGTATAAATTTTGCAAGGATCCAAAATATTCGAGAATATAGATATCAAATTTTATATAAAATTCAAACTGGAACGAATTATATATACCAATTCGATTCCGTTGGAATCAAGAATATTTTTGTTCGATCCCATATACAAAGCACGATTAATATCTCATCACGATTAGATTTTTGTGGTAAAATGTTTATTTTTTTTATTTCCCACAGTGTTGCTGAAAATTATCGACCATTGGCTTGAAGCCACTGTACGGAACCGTAAAACTCAATTTTATCCGAATCGAAAATCGAAGCACCTGATTATCACCGTTAAAATAGAGTTTTTGTTCCACCGCAGATCCTTCTTTCTCCTAGCCCATGTAGATTCAATTAAGAGCTGCTTGAAACGATAATCCCTCGTTGTTTCGGCTACATGGAAGGGGGATGGCCTGGATTGAACAACAGTGCTATGGAATTTTTCAATAGCACGGCCGTGATGGAGGCGTTCGTCGACGTCTTGGTCTGCGCGGTGCCGATTTGGGTGGCGGTCATGATCGGATTGCTGATCGGCTGGTCGTGGCGCCCGCGGTGGTCCGGATTGATCTTCCTCGGCCTCCGATCTAAGCTCCGGTATGTTTGGACCCTGCCGCCGGGGCTCGGTGCGCGCCGCTTCTGGCTCGCCTTCACGGCGCTCTCCGCATTCTCGCTTTGCCGCGGCCTCTGGTTTCGATCCCGTGGAGTGAGCGGGAAGGTGGACAAGTCTTCGGCAGATTCAGCGTCTGATTCCGCTCAGGAGTCGGTTGATAATGGTAGCTGCGGTGATATGAGGTTATATTTTATTAATTCCTACGCAAATATTTGCATATTGATTATTTTTGTTGGTGTGTGGATTTATTGTATTCAATTTTGAAATTGATGCTTGACACAGAACATTTATTATATTCGCATACAGTTCAGAAATGTGCTATAAATTGCAATTAATTGTGTGCTTAGTTCTAGTTTTTGTAGTGAGGTTAGTGGTTGAGGTGTTAGTAAAAGTTAATTAGGAAATAGAGAACTTGGAATTCCTTTGGATTCGGGATGAAGAAAATTAATCTTCACCGTGATATATACAGACACGTACTATGATTACTATTGTTTACAATTCGAAGAGCTCTCGTGTTATCTTTAGCTGTTGTGTTCACAAATATGTAGAAGGAACACATGAATATAGTATGCCGCATTACTTGGCCAGAACTCTGTTTTGAATGATAAAGGTGTCAAGGATGACATCTTGCAGTTACGCTAATCACGTATGTTTAAATGCGTTAATGATCACTGTTGTTTCCATCTGTTGGCTCAGATAAGCGAGAAATATCTGCTTTATGATTATCTATGGAGTCTTCATGGTTGAATCTTGGAAACATTGTTGCTTAAGAATGGTTGATTACCATGCATATCTTATCATAGGGTTTTTAATGGAATATGTGGAAGGAAATAGTGATTTAGTCTATTGGTGGTAATAGCTGCATTTTCCATTATTTGACATCACCTCTTTGGGTTATTGAATGATTTTAGATCGATTGGTTTCTTCGTCATGCTTTCGCAGCTTTCTTCTACAATATAGGTTAATTCCAGTAATAGAGCCATTCAGTAATTTATTATCCTTTCTCATGATATTATTTTGACCTTTTGCTGTGAAGGTTGATGCATTTTAGCAATTTTCTTCCTGATTACTGATTAGTTACTGGTTGTTAATACACAGCCAGTTCTTCATTAAACTAATGGGAAACTGCTGTCTGGTTGGTATACTACTCAAAACCAATTACTGTTTTGATTTGATCTGTGGAATATTTTATAAATATATGATGCTCATTAATAGCTTTGCTCCTTCAGTAGGCACCTAACTGGAGCTCCAGATGGAGAATCGAATGTTGTCATAGAAAAAGACTTGGAGCACCTTTTAAAGCTTCTTAATGTGAAAACTGGAGACATGGCATGGCAAAACATGATGGAGCGTTCCACAACAAACATGCATTACCAAGCTTGGCGCCATGAGCCTATGGTATGAGACTATTAGTAGGATGTGTACTTTGTACATCTTGCAGTTTTGGATCAAGTTCTCATGGGAAATTGCGTCTCTATGTTCTTTAATGCATATAAAAACTTAAAGATGATATTATACATCTGTTTTTACCTTGTAGGTTCTTTTCAACAATATGTTGTCGAACACTTGCTATATTGGTGACTCCGTGATTCATGTTCTTATGTCTAGCATTTGAGAATCACATGTGACTTATATCTAGTTTTCTTGTTACCATCAGTCTTTCATCCTACTATTAGGAAATGTTTTCCATAGGACTTGCAAGCTTATGAATCCTGATTCTTTATATTTTATTCACAGAATGGCCCAACAGTTTACCGAAGCAAAACCATTTTTAAGGATGCAACTCCAGAGCTTGTCAGAGATTTTTTCTGGGATGATGAGTTTCGGCCTAAATGGGATCCTATGCTCGCATGTGTCAATATACTGGAAGAATGCCCTATTACGGGGATGATGACTATGCACTGGATTAAGAAGGTACTTTAAGCAGAAGCAGCTGTGCCACTTCAATACTTTCATGTTTGCTTTCTTGATGGATTTTTCACCTAACAACACTAATTATTCCTGCCTATACAGTTCCCTTTCTTCTGCAGCGATCGAGAATATATCATTGGGAGGAAAATATGGGAACAAGGAAACACATATTATTGTGTGACAAAGGTATGGTATTTGGCTCTACATGGCATGTATTCCCTCTGCCATTTGCATCTTATGAAGTTGAACACTCCTATTAGGAACTTGCATTTTGCTTTTCGAATGTGATGTATGATATGATTTTACTCCAAAACTTTATGGGCAATGGACATTACTCTGCAAATGCTGTTGGTGCAGGGAGTACCATATGCAGCTTTGCCAAGGCGTGACAAACCTAAGCGTGTCGATCTATATTTTTCGAGCTGGGTTATCAAGCCTGGTGAGAATTCGTTATCAATGGTATTAAGATCAACTCTCGGTATCTCATTGTAACGAAATGCAAAACATGCAGTTCAATCGCGTAAAGATGGCCATACATCAGCATGCGAGGTCACACTCATTCACTATGAAGACATGGGGATCCCAAAAGACGTTGCTAAGCTAGGCATTCGTCACGGGATGTGGGGAACTGTGAAGAAGCTACATGCTGGCTTTCGAGCATACCAGAATGCTAGAAAGCAAGAGTCATCATCCCTAACCAGGTGTGCTATCATGGCCAGAACAAGCACGAAAATCTCGTGCAAGGAAGGAAATGATCCTAAGGAGCAAGAACCCGACGAACGACAGCAAAGTGAGCTGGCAGGAGTGGACATGCAGAGAGGTGGCGGTGGAATCGATTGGAAGTGGGTAGCAATAGGTGGAACATTGGCTGTTGTTTGTGGACTGAAAACAGGTCTGATTGGTAAAGCGTTGGTGATTGGAGGAGCAGGGCACAGGATTGCTACAAGACGAGGCAATGGAAGGCGATAGTCGGGTGAAAAGAGGCTTTAGAATTGAGTAATGCAGCTATAAGAGATGTACCCTTTGCCATTGCATATTGATTATTGCTCTAGGTTTGGATGTTCCACGCCTTGTCCAGATCCTAGTCATGGCTTTCCTCGATGTACTCGAATATTTCTGGCTATAACATCATAATTATGTGTTCTCCTTTTTCTTTATCCTCGTTTGCAACTTTAAAATCGAAATAAATGTATTTTTTTTTGTCTTTAAATAAATTTGTGGTAAATAACTGCATTATGGAACATTTCAGAGACACTACTCATTTACTATCATTCACAATTTACAAATTGCATTAAAATCGAAACCACGTTGGATGACTGATGAAGTGAGCAGCACATGCCACACCATCAGTAGAGGTAGGCTTGTGCCGCTCAACAGCGTTTCACTGCAAGACTGTGTTATAAGCTTGTATCGGAGGCTGTGCGATGTTATACATTGTGCGTACACTCTATGGACCATTTTTACGCAATGTTGCATATGCACGTACGTCACTCACATTAAAAGAGGGCAGCCTTCCTCATTAAGTTATCAATTAAAGAAAAAGAGGGTATACATAAAATTTTGGACATATATCGATGGACTAGTCCAAGATTTGTTATTAGCTACACTGTCTGTTAGTTTGTTAGTCACAGGCGCTGCAACAAATTCCAAGTTTCAACAATTCTGTAAGAGTAGTACTAACTTTTATCTCTCTTCTACCACATGTGTTCGTGAGTCATGACATGTTACTGTAGGCTTAGGCCATCTGCAATGGAGGCCAACGGGATCACGTATGATGGACTCGAATCCGAGATGTTTGGCTTAAGACATTATCGTTCTACCACTAGGCGGTGCAAATGTGACTGGCCACGGGTTCGGTGGCATTGTGTATGGTCTTACAAATGCCGTATATGTCTATACATGAATAATTTTTTTATTAAACCTGTTACAGTAACGTCTGTCTATATATGTAGTATAAGAAAACAAATCTAAATTTAGAAGTACAGAAACCGAAATAATGTAAGAATATATCTAATCTGTATTTGGAAAGAAGAAAGGCGTAATTTTATTAGAATTTCGAAAGTAGAGTAGCATTTTCCAGAGCCATACACTTGTTTATAGGTTAATAATGTATATATATATAAAATCGCCCCATTAATTAATAAAAAGAAAAATAATTAAGTGCTCCATACTGTTAAAGCCTTTATGATGAAAGCAACTTAAAATTTGGGTTTATTAGGACAATATGAATGGATGGATGATGTCCCGTGGGGTGTCTCTATGCTTGAACACATTTGATAGAGACTTGACTTTCTTGAAGTAGAATTTTTTAATTGGTCATTTAAATTTGAGGTTCTATCTTCCTACAAATTTGTCACCATTCATAATTAGCTTCATGACATTGTTATGTTATTGTTATGATAAAAGATACACTATCATCAATTCTAACCGCTTTAAACTTATCAACCTCAATAATTATTTATATTAGTCCAAAAATGTGAGATTAAATTCTTGAAAATAAATATGTAACCTATATAGGGTACAATAAACCTTTGATATAGTATATATATAAAAGCATGAATAAATAGGAATCTACATGAAATGTGATAGTATATCACTGAATTAAAAGTTGATAAGTGCATAGGCTGGTTAAATTAAAGTTACTTATCATTTAATTTTGAGTTATCATCTAAAAAAGATCACTTACCGTCTATAAAAGGAAAGAAAATTTCGAACTCAAAAGTACCAATGTAGAAACATATATGATACATAAAGGTCAATTCAAAGAATTTGGTAGATACTGTTTAGTGCACAAGTGGGGGGAGAGAAAATGGAAGTCGAATATAAGTGCAAAAGATTTGGACCATTTCTAGAGTTTTGGTGTAGATAATTAGTGGTACCACATGAAGCTTGACTAAAGATAAGATACAAATTCAATTACATTCTAACTAACCAATCTTAAGATCTAATTGCTAATGTGTAAGGTCCCTTTCCTTACATGATGCAAATCGACATGTATATGGAGTATATGCATTTTCATGGTTATGGATGTTTTCATTGGTAGTGGAAGGTGAAATTATAAGTATATGGATAGTATAAGTACGGTGTATTTGTATTTTGAGACATGCAAATGGAAGTATAGGACGTGGAAGTATCTCAGCCATTATTACATACAACTCCTCATTTCCTCTCCTCTGTCACGCCTGCTTCAACTTACCACAGCTTTACCACTTCTCTCTCATCCTCTCACTCTCTCTCTCTCTCTATATATATATACACAGAGTATATTTATGTGTATGTGTTGCATGTATTTGGATTCCATTTGTGTACTTCCTAAAGCACAAACAGTTTGAAGGCATTATTGTGGCCAACGGTATGTGTGATTTCTGTCTTGATTTTGCTTTAATTGAATAAGTTTTGTTACTTTATTTTCTTAGCTAGTTCGTATATTTTATATTGATTGCTTTTATTCTGTGGAAATTGTTCAAGCATAGCATTTGAATTTTCTAATTCTTGGGTTTTGTGTTTGAAGCTTCTTGTGTTGACAACTTTCTGATCCGATCACCGGCAAATTGTTTATGAAAAATTATGAAGTGTGTGTGCTTAATCAGGACTAATTATGCTTTTATAGGTTGTGTTTTTTAGAATAGATACATATAGTTGATGATCGTCAATGCAGCAAATGTTGAGGTATGTAATACCCTTATATCACCAATTGGTTTTAGGATGAAATCGTAATAGGATTTGATTGGTCTCACTTCGCATATCAACTATGAAAAAAAATCAAATTATTGGTTTCAAAGTGAGCTATATTTACCTTCATCTAGTTCGTTTCATGAATACAATATCGATTGCTCTTTTGATCTCGTTGTTCTTTGTGTTCCCGTTTGTGTTTGGAACGTTGATAACTTCAAAACATCGATTTAGGTGTGCAAAAAGGCTTTATTAGGCCTACTATGACATGTTTGTTGTGTTTATTTCAGGAATCGCGGCCACTTTTGAGACGCAGCAAGCAGATGGCGAATGTAAACGAGAAGGATGTCGATTCAGGAGGTGGGGAGGATGTTACGAATTTCAGAATCCGCACGAAATTGCTAAGTACTTGCTCAGGTGCAGGTGTAAATGCAGCATCAAGTGTGAACCTGCTGGCTTTTGCAACAACGGATCATCCTCTGTCTGAATTAGTCTGGTCACCGCACACCGGCCTGAGCCTCAAATGTGCTAATCGTGGGGACGATGCTAAGAAGCCTTTTCTGCTGTGGAATGTTGGACCGAGCAGCATGGAACGAGGAAATGGAGATGATCATGACTTGATCATTGATAAGGAGTTAGTAGCTCCAAGTCATGGTGAGTCCATTTCTATTGCACCCACGATTTCTCGTGTAATTATATGATCATATCAACATTTTTTTCCGTTTGATGAAGATGTGGTCGAGAGGGAGGCAGATTCATTCCATCCGCAGACTGTCCAGACCGATCAATCGAGGATAGAAGTTGCTGGTATGATAATAATTCTGTTTCTTTCATAAAAATGATGATTATCCATTTATCTGAGTTATAATGTTTCTGTTTTATATCGTAAAGAAGGCGTGGTTCCTGAAGCCCCGGCTGAAGGCTCATGTATGGGAAGCAGGAGGAGAGGGAAGGCGTTGTCGGATGGAGACATCTACAGGAGATCGTCGGACGAAGAGGATGACAGTGTGGAGAGTTCTATGAGCACTAGGCTGACTCCGAAGGGTGTGAAGAGAAAGATATGTGATGAGGATGCGATTCTCGGGAGCAAGAAGATGAAGAAGCAGATTCATGGAAGCGATGGATCTACATTTGTGATGAAACCAGATAGTTCTTTCATGAAATGGATATCGAACATGATGACCAACCGTCGTCCTCATCCTAATAATGAGGATTCTGAATCACCTCTGCCTCTTGCTTGTGCGAACGATGTCTACAGCAAGAATTTCGTGTGCTTCAAACCACGAGGCTCTGCAGCTGCAAGCATCAGCATGGGGTTTCAAGCCGTGTTGCAGTCTTTGTACTGTCGAGAGACGGATGAGTTGAGCGCGGGAGAGGAGAAGGTAGTTGAGCCCATCGATGTTTCTAGAGAAGGCGCGGTGGATGGTGTAAAATCACCTGAAAATATACATGTTGAGCACTTAGCCAAAGATACGGCTTCGGATGGGATGGCCCGTGCTGCTGATGCTTTAGGCGAAGAGACGAAGATTCCTGAAAGGGAAGCGTGTCCGAATACGACAGTGGGACCGAGCAAACCTCGTACAAGTTTGTGGATTACCCGTCTCGCTACCAACACTCTTAGGTCGGAAAAAGGCAAGGAGATCGCTGAAGAAACCATCGGGTGCTCCTCCTACGGTGTTTCTCCTACTCATCGGACTATCGCCACATCACAGAATAAAGCTTCTAGGACGGAGATGTTTGACGCAATCAGGAGCCTACGGCTCAGTCGGGCGGATGTTATCAGGTAACGACCGTTGAGATATTCATATGTGAGTTGTGTCATTTTCTAAAAAGCAGACCAACATAAAATATCTAGTGAGAAAACTTCACTAGCATTTGGTTGGTCTCCCTTTTACGCATCAGGTACGTTTCAATGAATGAGACCATATAGATTGATTTCGTGTACGGTTAATTGGATGTTAGATGGATGGATTCGGAGGCTCCTTTGCGCGATCTAGAGGGTTTCTTCGTGCGATTGCGGCTCGCGGGAATAGGGGGAGGTAGTTACTATGTGGGTTGCATAACAGGTAGGAGGGGCTTTTGCATATGATGAATGATGGATGTGGTTTTTTTTTAAGGTATGATTATTTTGTTGATTTCATAGGTGAAAGTACTTCAAATAAATCCATCTTGGTGGATGTTGGCGGCGTCAAATCCTCCATTGCTACACAATATGTGTCTAACCATGACTTTCTTGAGGTTGTTACTACTCAATACATTCATCATACATACATAGATTACTACTACAACTTTTGTTGGTTTTGATTTGTGTTTGTGGGTTTGGCAGGATGAAATCAAGGCTTGGTGGAACAGGAGCCTGGGTAGCGGCCGTCGGATTCCTTCCTTAGCCGAGCTCAACTCCAAGTTCAACAACCGACACACTCTTGGTCGGCCGACGATGGATGGTGGACGGAGAACGGATCAGTGAAGAACGGAGCAACTCTCTCTTTTTGTTTGCTTTGAAATGGATTATGGAAGCATCCATTTTGTTTGTTTTGTGTGATATTTATATTATCAAACATGTTATTGAATGTTTTTGAAGTCACTTACATAGTTACATAGTTGAAGAAATTGAATCAAAGGAGCATTGTATTATAAAAATGTAACAATGAAGGCAATATTTTGCAAGAAAAAAGCAAGAACTCAAATACTAGTAAAACATATGAATAGATCATCTAGAAATCATTTGTAACGAATGGAGAAAAAAAAAGAACACCGTTTTTCGATCTATGTGGGCTTGTGGTGGGGTCAGTCGACTTCTAACTCTACCCATATTTTGTAATCAAATTTTGAATGAATTAAATTACTTTTTTCCTTCCACGACAAGAGTCATATTTTATTATTTCGGTCCGTCCCATAATAAGAGACTTATTTCACTTTTACCATAAATGATAAGTAGACCTCACATTCCACTAACTTATTTCACTCACATTTTACTTTTATAAAATTACTATCTCCGCCCTCCAAATATTATAGAAAGTGAGTTGAAAAAGTTAGTGGATTGTGTGTCCTACTTTTATATATTAGTTTTATAATAAAATGTGAGTATGAATGAGTTAGTGGAATATGGAGTCCACTACAAAAAAATACGAGTAATAAAAAGTGAAATGAGACAAACTTTGGAGAACGGACGAAAGTAAAAAAATGGGACAAACTTTCAGGGACGGAGGTAGTAATATATATAAGTGGGCGCTATATTCCACTAATTTATTCAACCCACTTTTCTATACATTTCTTAAAATCCGTGTAATAACTAAATAGGACTCTTAAGTCCTAATCCGGGGCGGAGGGTTTATTATACAAATAATACTCCTTTCATTCCTTGTTAATAAAGACACTTCTTTTCGGCATGAAGATTAAAAATAATATTTTAAGTGGATGGTTAATAAAGTAAGAAAGATGAAGAGAATAAAGTAAAAGAAAGATTTACTTTTTTATCAAAAATATAAATGACTCAAATATCTTGAAATTTATCGATATAGAAAAATGATACAATTAACATGGAACCCAGAAAGTGATAAATTTATTGAGTTGAAACCAAATAACAAAAACTGAACAGAGTGAAAAAATCTAATTATTGTACGAGTGTTTTTTTCTTTTTCTTTTTTTAATGTTGCTGGGTGAAAAGAATATAATAATAGTAAATTAATAGTATTATTATTAAAGGGACTGGATTTTACTGTTTGTTGGATAAAGCCCATATAGAGGCCAGCCCATTATCCTTCATCACTCATTAATAAAGCCCTAGAAAGTTTGGAACCACACTTTGTCTCCTCAGCAGCGAAAAACCCTAGCCGTAGAGCAAGCGTCTCACATTCACCGGAAGCAATGGTAAGCCATCTTTTCTCAGCCGTGCGATTACCGGCGGCGTATGTATGGCATTCACTGACTCTCTCTATCTGTGTCGTCATAGGCTGACGTTAATCCAGATGTCACCGCGGCGCAGCCTAAGAAGAGGACGTTTAAGAAGTTCAGTTTCAAGGGCGTCGATCTCGATGCGCTCCTTGATATGCCCATTGATGAGCTCGTCAAGCTCTTGAACGCTCGGGCCAGGCGTAGGTATGCCATTTTATCTTACTTTTTTCCCTAAAAATTGTGTTGGACGTTTTTAATTTCGCGAATTAGGTTTTATTTGTTTCTTTGTATTTTTATGGTTTCTGCGTTTTAAGAAATCAATTTGTTGCCGAGAACAGGATCGGATTGATTCAATAATCTACAATGCGTTTTCGATTGCTTGTCATATTGTTGTATGTGTTGCTTAGATTTAATTTCCATCATTATTAGTATATGCGAACTGTGAGTGATACTTGGTTGGAGATGAATTTGGATAGATGATCTAGATCTCGTTTGATTGTAACAGTGTCGATTTTGTCTTGAATTGATTTATAATGCTGCTGTTTTTCTTTGTGCATAAGTATAGTGTTTGTGTGATATTGTGAACCAGTTGATTCAAACCAATTTGAATGCCAGATTTGGTTGTACATGTGTTGTGCTTACGGTCTCAACTCTTTTCAAAATTTTAATTTTTAATTGTAAACGTTCAGGTTCCAGAGGGGTTTGAACAGGAAGCCAATGGCTTTGATCAAGAAGCTTAGGAAGGCTGTAAGTCATCTTTACTTTTGTGGTTGTGTCCCTGACATCCGACTGCTAGTCCCGTGGTGTTCTAGTAGTGAACTTTATAGTCAAAACTCATCTGCATTTCATTTACTCTGGTTTATTATCACAACTTATGCAGAAGCTCGAAGCTCCTGCTGGTGAAAAGCCCGCCCTTGTCAGAACCCACCTCAGGAACATGATCATTGTCCCTGAGATGATCGGGAGTGTCCTTGGGGTGTACAACGGCAAGACCTTCAATCCAGTTGAAATCAAGCCTGAGATGATTGGCCATTATCTTGCTGAGTTCTCGATATCATACAAGCCAGTCAAGCACGGTAGACCTGGTATCGGTGCCACCCACTCATCGAGGTTTATTCCTCTCAAGTGAGCATTCTATCAGTGGAAGGGAGCATTCTTCTGTCAGTGGGTGGAAGGATGTTTACTTTAAATTCCTAGGTTTTGGTCTTTCTATGTTTTTCTTGGAGCTATGGATCTTTAAACTATTTTTGCTGTCTCTCACAAATTTACCCAACTGCAAGCTTTTGATTATGAGTGTTATCGTTTTTTGAGGTTATTGTCTATTATATGCATGATTCACTTGAGTTTTTCAATAATTTTTTGCTGTTTATAATTAATACTCTATATAAATTAACCTTTGAAAAACCCATGATGCTAATTTGCACTTCATGAAAAAGTGCGGATTTTGGCCAACAAACATGCACAGCAAACAAAAGTGGTAATATGGTTAAGTTAATCGAAATTCAAAATGAAACACATTGTATTGCAAAAGCAGTGTTAAATTATAAATTTATTGAGATTTGTAGCATTATCTGTCTTCGGTTTGGTCACCCAAAGTAGTGACTGAACATTAATCTATCGGTATAGTGATGTCATTTTAAACAATTGTCAAATTGAAAGAGGAAACGAAATTATATAATCAAATAGCCTAAAACTCCAATCATTTTAACTTAATCATTTATCAGTAATATTTCCAAAATATCCATTGATGCGTACGGTGTTGTGGTATTATTGCAGACTTCAAATCCCCACTGTGTTAAGGTTCTACATTTGTGTTAGAATTGGTTTCTAGTTTCTACTTGTTTCTTGTTTCTTGTTTCAGCCAATGCTATATTAACTGTTTTATTATACCTAGTAACCTACAATCATTAAGGGTTCGATTGGTTGCCTTGAAACTATAGGTTAGTGGAATGTTTTCCTGCATTTTCCTCTGTTTGGTTTACTTTTGGGAAAGGGTTGTTGACCCGGAAAATTATTCTGACCCGTCTCACTTTTTGGGATAGTTAACCAATTTTTTGAGCTATCTCTACCTCCCCTCCACCCCTGCGATTAGTTGTATCCATAGTTGCAATAATTAATGCTAAATTAGATTTTACCAATTTATCCCTCATTCACTTCAGCAAAATTACTCTAAACTGCCTCAATTGAGAGGGAGCCTAAATCTCACGCCCAATTAGGGCGAACAAAAATTGGGGCAAATACAGAAGAAGAAACCACTCGCTGCTCGTTGTGCTCCCTTGACGAGGACGACGCGATAGGCTTCAAGCATGCCTGATTCGGACTTGATTGGGAAGGTATCGATTTCTTCACCGGTAATTGGATGGACCCAAGTATGTGCTTCGTCCTTAGAGCTCGAACCCACGTGCAAAGATTGGTAGGAGGCTTTCCAATAGTTCTATGTTGTCAATGAAAATGGGAGGGGAGGCTGAAATTTAATATTTGTAGAATGGGCAAAAAGTTGGGTGGCGGGATTCTAAAATTTTAGCCCCTCTTTCACCGTTAAATTAGGTTTCTGAAATTTTCACACCTATTTTTACCGCTAAATTAGTATTCTGAAATTTTGGCTCCTATTTTACCGCTAAATTAGGGTTCAAGGGTAACATGGGGTTTACAAATTAAGTCAAGGGACATAGTGGTCTTTTTTGTTGCATATTCTATTATTTTGTTATTTTATCAAAATCTACAAAAATGTGGCGGAAGAATTCCTATTTAGCAACCAAACAATGAAAATGGTTACCTATCTCTATCATGAAAAGTTGGAAAGTATTATAAACTAGTGATAGTATTTGCTTTCCTACATTTTCTAACATAGGCAACCAATCTAACCCTAATTAGTATAGATGTTGAACAACATAGAGTTGCACTCGCCAAACAATCTAACCTTGCCGTGAATAAAAATCTAATACTCGAACAACAAAACTAGATACTACTAACTATGTTGAGTCAAAAATTTTGAGCATGGAGATTAAGAAATTGTGTTGAAAAGTAAGAGAGAGAGTGAAGTAAGTGATGAAATAAAGTAAAAGTGGTAAGATATTTTGGCTTTTTTGTCAAAAAATGAAATAAGTCAACTTAGTTGGGATGGAGGGAGTAAATAACAATATAAAATTCCAAATCAGGTAAGTAGTAAGCCCAAAAAATTTCCAACTTAAATAAATTGCGTTACTACATAGAGGAAAATGTCATCTAAATATATCCAGAACATCTTGGCTGCACCAAATTTGGATGCATCGACTGTGGTTGATTTAGTCCACGTCAAGATCCGACGAGCCCTTTGTGGCGCGCGTAATACATTATAAGGACAAAAAGTACTGCGCAAAAAATCCCTGTCAAGATGACCACCTGGAAATCAAGCAAATAGTTTGAGCTGTAGTGAACAAGAATTCATCGACCTAACATTAAGCAATTCGATCATCACTACTGACCCATTTAAACATGTATCCATGATCGTCGTTCCATGTGTATGGAATGTTCATACCAAAAATTCCAGCTACCAAAGAGTAAATGGATAAGCATACTGTTCCAGCACTCAGAAACAGCTCCAACTGGCACAAGACGCGGAAAATATCAGCATTTTGGCAAGGCAGTGAAGTATACGAGTAACTAGATTGGATCTGCTAAGAGAGACCTGGATGAGCTGGTTACGATGATTATCAAGCTGCAATTAGGTGCAAAATTGAGGTTTAGATTACTAGATATTTGTAGAAAAAAGGCATATCAAGTAAAATATTGGTTGTTTCTTTACCTGGATATTGATATAATCTTCAGTGTTATCGATGTATTCACGCAACTGAATAACAGAACAGAGAAAATTACTCCTAGAGAACAATCAATATAATGGTTTTTGGAAACATGAAATTAACTACAGAAAACCATTATAATGCAACATTTGAAATGATTTATACACACATTTTAAAAGAAACACTTTAAACAGATTTATATTCACATTTTAGAGACTATGTTTTCGAAGGGCAAGTATAATGGTTTACATACCGTGGTCAATTTGTTCAACGTGCCATCAATCTGCATGAAGTAGGCCTGTAAAACAAATAATAAGTCCTATCAATTTTCTTAAGAGACACGGCCGAGGGGAAGATGGTTTAACAAATTACCTCATAGATCTGTAAAATAGATACTAAGTCGTCTATCCTTTTTCTTAAGAGACCGAACTGAGGGGAAAGATGGTTTGAATTACCTCAAGAAGCATTTCAAGTTCCTCAACATCATTTTCATCCCCACGCATGGTTGCTATACTTGCCCTACTGGCCTTGGATATCTTAGAGCCTATGGTAGGGGATGCAAGGAACCAACTGGCTGCACCCGAGCCACTCACAGGTGATGCACCGGCCAACTTCCTCGATAAGTAGAGGTCGGCCATATCATCATCGTCATCCAAAAGCTGTTCCAGTTCGTCTCGCACCTTCAGAATGATAAAGGACAAGTCTATGAATTAATTAAAAAAAAATTCAGTATGCAAAGAAGCATATAACACAAATATAAGCAGCAAAATAAATACATGCTTGTCCAATACAAAGTGATATTTGCAATAAACGTCTCTTGATTTAGCTTTGCAAATATCAGTGTCTGACAAAAAAACATTACAGCACAAGAGGAGTATATGTCATTGTTAAAAGCAGTGCAATCAACTGAAGAATAGAAAGGAAAACAAATGCGAAACTGTAAACTAGTTGAGGTTCTACCTTTTGAACACGAGCAGTCAAGCGAGTCATTTGACTCTTTAACTTCCGTACCCGGTCTAGATTACGGCTACTGATCTGTAAACAAGTTGCATACAGAAAATGAAGTTCAAAGTTATCCGTAAATAAAAGAAGTCAGTGTCCATAAAGGATACGTGTATCAATAAATTAAAACTAAGTTTGATAAATTGAATACAATTAGGGGGTTTTTACTCTGAATGACAGGAATAATTGATAAAAAATAATCCATGCTAATCCTCTGTTTATTTCAATATATTAGTTTTGAGCTTGTTTGACCATCTTATCCTTCAAAATACTCAATCATAGGTTTCATCAATCTATCCTATCAATCAAATCAAATGTCTTAATCAGGTTGTGGAAGAAAGATCAATCAGAGTTCCAACATAATCTACAAGTTCATAAAAAATGGATAGAAACAGGAATTCTTCCACATAACATAGTATTATATGTTAAAAACAAAAAAATATATTACCTTTGATGTAAGCATATCCAAAGCTGGGTAAACTGCACTCTCTAATTCAATTGTGCGAGCAGAAAGGAAACTACAAATAGCTTCCAGTGCAACCTCAAGGGCCCGAAACTCAAATGGAGAATCTGCAGTTTATAGTGAGCCTATCAGCATTTAGAGGATATTGCATTGTAAAGAATGTCAAGGGAGAAAGCTTTTCAAAATTTACATAAGATCTTAATGTAACAAAAGCAAAAAAAAGAATGTCCAGAGAGAATGAGAGTACTGCAACGAAAACCACACTTTCCACATAGGCAAAACAATGAATTTATGGTATACCATCTTCTTCACCAGTCTCATCATGTTGTGCAGGCAACTCCTTGCCATCAGGCACATCACCATTAACTTCTTGATTATCAGTTAGTGGTTTCAATCTCCTTCGGAGGTCTTCCACTATAGGAACAACATTATCGTCCAATGGATCACGAAGCAAAACCTACAAATAATTATTTTGAAACTACGTCACATATAAGTGAAAACATCATACTAGTTTCTAAGAGGCATTTCACAATTTTAGTTTATTATCATGATACTTAAGCAAAAGCACAGGGTGGGTTCCAACCCTATGATATAAAATTAAGTTCAAACTAATCCAACTGTAATCCTGCTCAAGCACCGCACTATGCTGCTTATAGTTGATAGATTTGGTCCAAACTAATAAGCTATAATATCATTAATGTCTCACAAACTAAAAAACAGGAATAAACGATTTGAAACAAGAGTAATGCTACATAAGAAGTAAGAGATTAAACCTCACCTCTTCAGATGTGATTATAGCCTTGATATGCTGCAGCAACAGAAACAAAAGACATTTAATAAAAGATAATTACCAAAATTCAATACATAATTAAAGAATATGCAATGAACCATAAAAATGATCAAAGGTCACATTTTAACAATGATGTTCAGAGCCCAAGCTTTTAATTTTCATATTTTCAAACCTTCACTGTTCCAAACTAGTAGTAATTGACAGAGTTCGAGAAAGGTAAGATGGAATTCAATTCATAAGGCGGAACTAGTAGAAAACAGCAACAATTACATAAAAGCCCCAAAAAATCGACATAAACCCTAAAAAAAGCTGAAAATTTTTACTTCCAAATTGAGAACAATGGCTCTCTCGCGGCCGAGGATGGTGGACGGGTACGACAAGAGGGGATCGAGAATGCGAAGATCACGAGCGTGTATTTGCACGCGGTGCATGATCGCGTATTTGTCGACATCCAGAACGATTTCCTGACCCGATGAATCCAACAGGATCCAATTGCGCGACCCGCCGCCCTTCTTCTTCAATCCGCCGACGGCATTCAGAGGTTCCGCCGGCACAACGTACCCTCCTTCTCGGCCCGTCATCGGAAATTCACATCAGTTGGCAAGAAGAATTATTGCTGGAATTTTAATTGGATTGCATGAATTTGAGCGTTTGGATTATCTACTGCTCTTTGCTATTTGCTGTTTCTTTTCGTGTGTGTTTTTGAGAATTTTGAGAAGAAGAAGTGAAGAGCTTGAGATTTCTCCTAACTATATCGAATATGACAAATAATAAAATAAATAAATGATTGTATAATCACATATTCCTTTTGCTTATTATTAATATTACTCACATGTGATTATCTTATTGATTCTATTTTTTATTAGTGTATCAATTGTTTTCCTCATTTTTCAATGAAATTGTGAGTTGAGAAATTAGAATACATTAAATAGAATTGATAAAATTGTTAAAGGTCGAGATAGGTTGAATCGTTAATCAAAAAAGTACATCACATCTTAGATGAAATTGATTGAAAACCTCTCATTGCCTAGCGTAATCGAATATTGTTAACAAATTTGGGTATTACTAATTGTTTAAAAAGTTTATGCGGCCAATATTCTTTTGGTAAGTAACCTGGCTTTATTAAAGAGGTATGAGGGAATCGTAAAAGATAGCTTTAAATTCAAGCGTTGACTAGAGGAATTTTATCAAATACGAAATTTATGGTTTCTTTAAATTTCTACTTCTAAGTCCCAAATTAGGCGAGACTAAATTCTATAAATACTTCTCCAACTTAATTTTATCATGATCGATTTCAAAATATTAATTATTCACAATTGAATGACTTTCCTTATCTAAATTATAGGAGTAATAAATAACGGCTGACAAGTATTATGTGTGTTTCAATTTTCAGACAGCATTAAGAATTACTACATAATATATAAATGCAATTAATCCCTTACTATGGTTGGAACATCAAGATCCGAGAAGGCCTTTCCAGTAGGAGAAAAACATTATAATGCAAAACAGAAGCGAGCTAAACATCACACTGCAGATGACCACCTACAAAGTACAAACAAACATGAAGCAAATAATAAATTGAGTGATGTATAGTAGTGAACAAGAATCAATCTAGCATAACATGAAGCAACTGCTCACCCATTTAAACATGTATCCATGATTGGTGTTCCATGTGTATGGAATGTTCATACCGAATATTCCAGCTACCAAAGAGCTTATGTCTAAACATAGGTTTCCGGTGTTGAGAATCAGATCCAACTGAATCAGACGATTCCGATCTTTATCTAGCTGCCACCGATCGATATATGAGGTACAAAGCCGAGTTCAATTACTACTCCACATATCATATCATATATAGTACACACAAGCACAGCATTTTTTGTTTCTTTACCTTGATTCTCACATAAGCATTGGCATTATCAATATGTTTCCCTAGCTGAATTACACAATACATAAAAACTTAGTAGTAAGTACTATTAACTAATACTATTATAATGCAATAAGATGATGATCTACATACCGTAGTCAATTTATTCAATGTGTCATCTATTTGCATGTAATATGTCTGCAAACAATAGTAATAAAGTCATCTATCAAAGTTCAATTGAACTTGAGGAGAATATGGTTCAAGAATTTACCTCAAGAAGCATTTCAACTTCATCAACATCATTTTCATCTCCGGGCACGGTTGCACTAGCCAACTTCCGCGACAAGTAGAGTTCGGCCATGTCACCATCCTCGTGCAGAAGCTGCCCTAGTTCGTCTCGCAGCTTCAAAATCATACAGGGTAATAAGTCTATGAATAAATTTCAACAAATGCAAGTCATAAGAGGGGTTTGTTCTACCTTTTGAACACGAGCAGTCAACTGAGCCATTTCACTCTTTGACTCGCGTACACGTTCTAGATTACGACTACAAATCTGGAAATTAACAAGTTGCATAGAGAAAATGAGTTTTTAAGAGTTTAATACTGCATTAGATATGAAATGCTAACAAAATACTTTTGAGGTAAGCCTATCCAAAGATGGGTAAACTTCAGTCTCGAGTTCAATTGTGCGAGCAGAAAGGAAACTACAGATAGATTCCAATGCCACCTCCAGTACTCGAAACTCGAATGGAGAATCTATTGTAAAGAAAACAAAGAATGTTCATGAGTGTTGCATCAAGCAATCAAAACTACATATGCAAAACAAATACTAATGAATTTAGTGTAGTATATACCATCTTCACCAATATGTGAAGAGCCATCACCGTTAGCTTCCCGATTATCAATTTGTGGTTTCAATCGCCTTCGGAGTTCTTCTACGATAGGAACCACATTCTCGTCCAACGGATTGCGAAGCAAAACCTACAAATAATTATTTTTAAATTGTATCACATATAATTATTAGCATACTTTTAGCAAGTTAAACCCATCACAAATAATTTTAGTGCTTAAATCATAGATTAGTAAATTCTTTTGCTTGATATGAAATTAAGTTGAAACTCTAATTGTGGCTCACGCTAATAGATTTAGTAATTCAAAACTTAAAACCTCACCTCTTTCAATGTGATTATGGCCTTGATATGCTGCACCAATAAACAATAATATTTAATAATAAAAATAATAGGAAAGAAAATCTCAAATAAATAAAAAAAAAAACAGCTCTGGAGATTCAAGAAAGTGATACATATACATAATTTGATTCAAAATTTCAAAACATCACTGTTCCAAACGACTAACGAAAGATCCAAGCAATAAATTTAAGAAACCCCCGAAAATCGATTAATGCATAAACATAAACCCTAAAGAAAAGTGGAAAAAAATTATTTGAAAATAGAAAAATATAAAGATAAACCTAAAGAAGAGGAGAAAGTTTACTTCCAAATTGAGAATAATGGCTCCGTGCGGGGCGAGGATGGTGGGTGGGTATGACAAGAGCGGGTCGAGAATGCGAAGATCACGAGCGTGTATTTGCACGCGATGCATGATTGCGCATTTGTCGACATCTAGAACTATTTCTTGACCCGTTGAATCCAAAACAATCCACTTGTGCGACTGCGACCCGCCCCCCTTCTTCTTCATCCCACCAAAAGCCGGCACAACTAGTAGCGGATCCAGCATCTTCGATTTGGTTCACCTCCGATTTGAATTACGTAAATAGTTACAACAATTTGTACTTGGCTTGCATGAGCGTGTTTATTAGCAACTAATGTTGAGAGTAAATTTTCAAACTATAAGTGTTATTATAAATAAGGATAAATTTCTATTTCGATTTGTATTAATATCCGATCTACTTAGGGATCACCTGATTTAAAAACTACTAATTCGGTTAAACTATTTTAGGAAAAAACTTTAAAATTCATAGAAATAAGATCAGACGAGTTTATCTTTTTGTTGTTTTTAGAAATAAGATCACACGAGTTTATCTTTTTGTTGTTTTTCAGTTTAGGATTTAATTTCAGTTATTTTATTTATGTCAAATTCTATCCCCTCCCTTAATTGCATAAATTTATTTATTTAATTTTATCCTTTCCTTTCCAATTAGCAAGAGGATTTTTGTTACATATATATAGGCTCTATTGCTAATTCAAATATTAGCCTATGTTCGTTTCCCTCGTATGTTCGATCATTCTTGAGAGCAATTTAACACGATTACGCACAAATTGAAAGGGAAGATGTTGGAATCAGTGAGAGCGAAATATCCCGGGGGAAGGAAGAAGGGAGGGTGGCTAGTAGTGAAGTCAACGGGGGCGGTGGAGGAGGTCGGGAAGCAGGCCGTGATGCAGCGAACAGGCCTCCCGAGCCGAGATCTTCGTATGCTGGACACTGCTCTCTCTTACCCCTCCGCCATCATGGGGCGAGACGAGGCCATCGTGGTCAATTTGGAAAGCATCAGCTGCATCATCACATCCACACAGATGATTTTCCTCAATTCCAAACACCCTTACCTCACCTCTTTCATCAACAATATGCAACAACTCTTTCGCCATCGCCATGATTTTTACACCACTAAAGAAGCGCCAATGGATCAAACTGATGATCAAGAGAATGTGATTCTGCCGTTTGAATTTTTCGCGCTCGAGGCGTGCCTCCAAGCTACTTGCAAGAGCCTGGATGAGGAAGTATGGATGCATTTCTTATGCAACTTTTTTTTTTTTTAAATTAAACTATTTTAATATTTCGATTTGATTTGGATATTTGTGTGAAAGCAGGCAACGAGACTGGAGCAAGAAGCTCATCCGGCATTGGATAAGCTCACTTCCAAGATTAGCAATCTCAATCTAGATTGGGTTCGAGTTATTAAGACGCGTTTGGTTGCAATAACCGGCCGCGTGCAAAAGGTATATATTTGGTAATTAAATGTTCTTATATGCTCAAAATATAGTACTGTACTAATAAAATCTATTTGACGTATTAGGTGAGGGATGAGTTGGAGCATTTGCTTGACGACGATCAAGATATGGCACAGATGTATTTGACAGAGAAGTTAGAGGACGACGAAGAGGAGGATGTTAGGCCCAATTTGGAGGAGCTCGAGATGATTCTAGAAGCATATTTTGTGGAAATGGAAGGCACTTTGAATAAGCTATTAAATGTAAGGCATTTTACTCGTTTTGGGAAAATGATATTAGTATTTATTTTGATGAGGTGTGGTTTATGTTGATATAGTTGAGGGAGATGGTGGAGAGCAGAGAAGAATACATAAAAACAATGCTGGATGTGAAACAGAACCAGTCTCTGCAAACGCAAGTGGTGATCAATACAACGAGTTTGGCGGTTGGCACGCTTATTGTGCTCACAGGGGTGTTTGGCATGAACATTGGCATCGAAATGTTCGATCCAACCAAATATGGGACGTCCGACTTTCTCTGGACCGTCGGTGGAGGCACCATGGCCTCGGTTTTCTGTTGTGTTGTGGCAGTTATCTGGTACAAGAGCCAAGGTCTTTTGGATTAAAGAGGCACAACAATCTTGCTACCTCACTCTTAGTTATGATTGTTGCTTAGTTTTTTTAATAATTTTAGATGAGATGATAAGCTGATACTATGATCTTAAATATTCTGGTGGATGTAATGATTTAAATTGTATCATCAATTTAATTGCATTGATCATAAATAGAACAAATAAGGAAAACGAATTCATGACTGGCCCATTTTAATGTTTATCAAATAAAAGGAAAAACTAGCCCAATTTATGGCCCATCTTAATCTTGCGATTCAAAAGATTATGGAGTATTGGAGTATATTTAAGGTCTCAATAATTTATAAATCTTTCAAGGCCATGTTTGGTTGACGGGAAAATAAAATTGGCAAGTAAAATGATTCCTGGAAAAATGAAACCCAGGAATATGATTCATAGTAACTTTATTTTCCTGTGTTTGGAAATATCAAGATTTTAAATTTTAATTTTAATTTAAACATCAAACTAAAAATATACTTATAACTTTTTTATTTATAAAAAACAATAATAAAATAAAAAATTTAATAAATTATTACTAATTATAAATAATAAAAATTATATTAGTATATTTATTATTATGATGGATAGTTTAAATATGGATTGCCCACACAATATATAATAATATAATTGTAATTATAGTCACATAGAATATTAAACTCATTTACTATAATTATAAATATTATTGTTATTTTTATTATTATTGTTATTATTATTATTATTATATTTATGTATATTATAATTGAATAAATATAATAATTATTATTTATTATACAATTGATATTATATAATTATATTTTAATTATTTAATAAATTATTAATTACTTTTATGAAATATTATAAAATATAGTTATAATTATGATGATTTTAATCGTAGTTATTTATTATACTAAAATTAAGTACTAAGCTTAAATTATTTTTAAAACATCATAATTTATAAATAATAATAATAATAATAATAATAATAATAATAATAATAATAATAAAACTAGCCAATATTGCATTAAATATGTAAGAATCCTAGAATAGTTAGGATTTAGAATCCTGGAAAGTTGTACTAACTTTCCTTGCTCTCGGATTCTGATTACTTTCCCAGTTTGATTAAAAATCAAAACAAACACAGGAATTTAAAATTTAAGGAATCAGATTACTTTTCCAAACAGAACTCTGGCAACCAAACATGGCCCAAGTGTTTGGATAATTAACCTTAAGTTTTAAAAGTAATTGAATCAACGTACACTATAAAGTGTATAATATATATTCTTACGAAAGATAATATTATACAAATTAAATTTTAATTACGCCATTAACAAATAACAATATTGAATTTCTAAATAATAGTACTGGGCCATCGTCACACACAAATATTTAGTATAAATCGTTTCGGTACATTATTTTATTTATGTACCAAAGAGTTATTATACTAACATTTTCGCAAATATATCTAAAGTTAAATGATGAGACAATATGTGATATTTTGGCAAACAAATAAATGAAAAAATGTATCTGTATATGTATGTATAATTGTATATGCAGCATAACACATGCATGTGCTCCCTACCTCCCATCATGCTTGATTAAATTCCAGCTCATATATCAAAGCAAACCCTAATTGACTTGCATTTACCACCATGACCATTCAATCAAAATTAAATACTAGCTTCAATCATCCAGATAAATTAAAAGTAGTAGCAAGATTAATTAATGCATATACCGAATAAAATATAGATTTGCCAGGAATAGTCCCATAAACATTCACATGGTCATGTTCCCTTCTGCACCCTACCTAGCTTAGATACTACAATAATCATGAAATACTCCTAATAATGTTCATAAAATATTAGTAGCAAGTTACGAAGAATCTTGTAATTGAAAAAACAAATTTCATTTTTTAATAATAAAAAGACATAGGCACAACTGTGACAGCCAAATCAACAATTTATTAACCAAAATGAGTCATAAACTTTAATCATAACAAACCAGACAACAGATGATGCGTTTGCTTCTTGTCTAATACAAATTTGTCCATAAAACCTTCATATCTATATGTTACAATAAGATACAGACAATACTTCATCAAAAAACTACAAAAAAAAAATCACAAAAACCGAAATATAATGATACTTAATTTGACCATCATCAAACCAGTGGTTTATCACATAATATTCCATTAGCATCTGCTCTTGCATTTCTCCATTGCTCTTGGTGCTAAATATTGATTAAAAAAGCAAAGAAAATGAGTACCCTACTAATTATTTATCATTTTACTATATGAAATATGAGTATTATTGTGTAACGTACCTAATCCAATCGCCTCGGATCCTTTCATAATTCGGAGACGCTTGCATGAATCAACAAACATCCTGAATGAAATATTTATAGTAATTCATTGTTAAAAATGATCCAAACAATAGATCTCATATTATTGTTAGCATTGAAGAAAAAAATACATACTCCCATGGAACATCACCAACAAGCATCCAGTCACCATCCTTATCTTCATAACTAGGAACATATTCTGAGCTGTTCAACAGATCCATCAATTTCCTCTCATTCATGAAGTCTATCATTCCTTCTGTCCCATAATTCCCTATATATACACCAAAATCAAATAATTAAACCAAGCAATCACACAGCAATATAGTTTTTGTCAATTGATTTGAATTACCCATGGTGAAGGAGCTGAACATTTTGGCTAAGGCATCAGAGAGCTCTTGGTAGCTCTTGTACATCTTCAGGTCGACCTTGCGCAGGTAGGGGGCGCCGTCCATCGACACCTTCACGAAGGCGGCTCCACCGCTGCATGCCGCCTTCTCCGACTCCTCGCCCTTGCTCTTCTGGTGGCTCATCACGTTCTTCCGAAACGCCCTCACCGGCGGCCATCCCACCACCTGTGCCCTAGAAATTTCAATCGAATCGAATTAAATCAAATTGAACACTCGATCGAGAGGGAAATGTCAAATACGACTCGATCTCAGAAAACTCACTTGGCAGGAGGCTTGATGTGATCCTTCGGAGGCAGCATAGCTTTCTCAGCGGAGGAATTCTGCATGTTTTCCTTCAGATCCAGGGCGTCAGATTCGTTTGACTGGAGGTTGAGTTTGAGATCGATGGTCTCGGAAAAGCCTCTCTTTCCCGTGATCTTCGCGGCGGCGCCGGGCAGGCCGAGGCAGAGCTCGGTCGCCTTCAGATTCAGGCCGACTTCCATTCAATTCGCCGGTTTATTCTTCTCCTCCGATTTCGTTTTCAATTGGAGTGGCAGTAGAAAAATGTGCGTGTTTGCAGTAATAATGATTATGAGAAGGGAGCAAGAGCAAATGTGTGTGAGCGTGGTTTGCGTGTATATATAGCTGCATTGGGCTCATCATGTCGCGAGGAATCGCGTGCTGACACGTGGCGTTGTGATCATCTTGGATCAAGAGCATTTTGTTAGGATAATGATTTAATTAGCCAATATATAAATGATAATGAATTCCCCTAAATCTCAGCTTTTTGTGGTATGGTGAAATGACAAATAAGGTGCTTCAATTATTTAGTATGGTGTTTTTGTTTTACCAGTGGTGTGACAGTTTATTGCTCTGACAACTTTAATCTAAATAATTATACTACTACTCCCTAAATACATAAACATTAGTCTTATCTGAGAGTGTCAGTTATTTAAATACTATAGTGAGAATAATGAGTTCAATAAAAGTCTTATTATAAATGTAATATTAGTAATGATTAAAAAAAATTTGTATAAGAACGAATCCAATCATAAGGCAATTACCAAAAGTAGAAAGTTCATTATTTTGAGTTTTTGACATGGGTATCATCATAAATTAGAGATATCATATTACTCTCTCTCTTTTTAGCATTTTAAAAGAATTATCATCATATCATATCACCATATAGTCCAAATATATATGTGCATGTTGCGATGCTTATGTTGTAAAACTCAATTAATTCATGAAATTGGAATCAATGGTTCGATGAATTATCTAAATATATGAATTGACTAATCATAGTGTTGCTTGTGGAAATATTCGTGACTCATCCAAAATGAACTCTTTCTGATAGTGATTATTTTCTGTACAAAACTCAGGCAATAGTCCTTTTCTTTTTTCTGTAAAACTGGCATCAATCTTAATCGTCACAATTAATGCTTGCTTTGACTAAATTACGCTCTGTCTCTGTGATACTAAACATTTTATTAAAGCATAAAACCAACTATTGTATATTATATTCTTAATTATGTGAAAGTCTTTTTAGAGATAAACATATGTGTATAATGCAATGCAGATATGCTTGCAATAGATGACGGACGAAGAATGGAAGAAAATATCGCCTCGAAATATGGGGCGGAGCTGTCCTGATGTGGGGTTCACAGTAGCTTCAAAGACTGGATTCAATTGATTTTAGCAGCTTCAAAGATTGGATTCAATTGATTTTTCTAATATTCACGAACCGGCGGTGGAGTTGATCGACCCTCCGAATCCACCTTGATCCCACTTTAATTACAAAGAGGGAACATTTCCAAACCCTAGTTGTGCCCTAGCACCATAATCATAATCTTTTTATAGAAACATTGCATGTGTTGGACCAAATTTCTCTACCAAATTTGATGGTTCCTATCAACATTTTCTTTAATTATAATTTACAATATCTAAAAGAATGATGTATCTATTTTCATCTTTTGGAACTTGGTGCGTCAGTCGAAATCATGCAAGAAAACAAGTGACTGTTTTTCGGATTTGGGAAAAAATACAACTATTTTTAATACCTTTTTGGCAAAACAAAGAAAAAATCAAAAGAAAGTGACTACCATTTGAGTTTACTTTTGGAGCTTTATTTTTTTAATGATAACCCAAGGTGATGTACATATATTCAATATGTGGATATGTTTCAAGTGGTCCAAACAACCCCTAACAAAGATACATGAATATAGAAAAGAATAATCAGTTTCACATTTTGGACCACATTGGTCATGTAGTTAATAACTTAAAGTGTTAGGTAATAAAAATTCAAAGCCACACACATTTATTTTATTGTATAAAATATATAATGAGAAACAAATTTGATCATATCTTGGTATTTTTTGAAATTTGATTCTAAGAATGTGCAAATGGATGGTAGACATGCGACTGAGTTATAGATATTTATGTTACATGCATGGATATCTTCGATTTTAGGTTTCAAATTGGATTAGTTAAATTAAGCTGAAGATTTCTATCATGATTATAAGGTTGTGTTTATAAGACTACCACACATTTAATTCAATAACTAAGAAAAATTATTTATTTTCTTAATATAATGTATCAAATCAACTTTAGTCGAAATAAATAATCCATTATATAATTAATCCTCAAATAATATGGAGGAAAGATTAATTAATTGTGTGACAGGCCTACTGAATTTGATGACAGAGAATAAGTTTGGAAGTTCATGACACATATCAACATCTACTAAATCTTTTTTAAACAAACACAATCGAAATTAATTTGTCGGTAATTGATAAATAGTCCAAATTAATTATATGATTGTCAGTGTAAGCAATAAAGTACCCACTAATTAACTATTGAATTTACTTCTACATAGTTCGCCATTTCAGTGATCACTAAGTATAATTTCAATCAAATTGGACATTCGAGAAGAAAATATTATTGTTGATTGGTACTCAAATTTCCCACTTTTTCTATGTCATTTGATTGAAATTTTGGAGTAGATTAAGGGATGACAGAGATCGAAGTGGTAGGCTTGGTTGAGTGCAATTTTCTATTATCCTTTTTTATTATAATGCTCACCATATTACTATTCGTAGGTCATCACTTAAGTCAGACTTGTCAAAATGGATATCGGGTATTGGATACCCGATATCCAAATCGGATAATTGGATATCCGAAACTCGATTTTTCGGGTATTGGATCGGGATCGGGTAGCGAGAATTTTAGATTATCGGGTATCGGGTTACCCGATATCCGATCGGGTATACCCGAAATATCCGATTTATCCGATTTATTTTCTAAAATTAATAAATTATATTTTTATTATAATTAAATATAATTTAATTTCTTAACTACAATTTAATTAATACTTAATAGTTAGCATATAAGATATGTAATTTAATTTTTTAATATTTTAATTTCATTGACTTGTGATATTTTGAATTTTTTATGATATTATTGTTAGATCTTGATTCTTATGAATTATTGAATTGTGATATTTATAAAGGATGAATGTTTGAACTTATTAATTTTGATGGTTATTGACTTATTGTGGATGGATAAAAGATGTTAATATGTAGTATAACTTATGAATTTTGTATTTTTCAAAGTTTGTAGTTATTTTCTTTTAAATTCGAACTACTACAAGAATTTGTATTCCTATAAATTTGTAGTTATTTTTTCTTAAATTCGAGCTATTATAAGAATTTGATATTTCTAAAAGTTTGTAATTATTTTTACTTTGAATACTAGTACTTCAACTTTGTATTAAATTTGAATTAAATAATATTAAATAAATTCTAAAAATTTGTAGTTAGTTTTCAAAAAAAAAAAAGTAAAAAAAATTCAAAATCACAATTGGGACTGGATACCCGATTTTTCGGGACTGGATACCCGAGTCGGGTATCCGGGTACCCGAAATCAAATTCGGGTCGGGTATCGGGTATTGAATTTTGGGAATTTCGGGATCGGATACCCGAAAATTTCGGATCGGATATCCGCGGGTACCTAATTTGACAGGCCTAACTTAAGTCGTTAAATTCTCGGTAACATTACCAATGTTACATACCTAAAGAAGAATTAATCTTAAAAAATAATCTATTAGAAAATAAAGTTTATTTGATCTATAAATCACATATAAAATTCTTTACAAATCAATGTGGAGCACTTGAATCCATAAGTTATGATTTTCTCTTACTCAACCAATAAATCCTTTTGGTAATAACTTAAACTAAATGTCCATTATATTAATACAAGTATGATTAACTGTTGTGGGTCACCCACACTGCAAATTAAATATAGAAATATAAATATGAATCTTGGAACAATAATAAATATTCCATATGTTCGTTGAAAATGGGACAATGGATCCCCATGGCAATTGGTGGGGCCCCTCTTTGAAATGTCTTAAAAGCGCACCATCTCTTCTTTATTTTGCCATCTAACACACGCTTCATGTGGTACCATTTTATTAATTGCTCAAATTCTTGTTAATATTGTCTCTTGCAGTCAACAATTATTTCCCCCTTTTTCAATTGTTTTTAGTATAAACTTTATTTTATCTTGTTACTTATTTCATGGTCAATTAATCATCTTTTAACCTTTTCGAGTTGGACACGAATAATTATTGAAATCAGTATCTCATAAATAGGGGATACATCGATCTGGACGGATTATGTAAAAGATGTCAAATTCAATCAAATCGAATAAATTAACACCTTGTACACCTATTATTTTACTAGCTTTGTGACAATATTGTAATTGGTATACAGTATATTAAATTTATTACTACTGCTGCTACTACTATTATGTTACTAGTTTTAATTGTACACCTATTATTTTATTTGTTTTAAAAGTCGACAAGATATATATCAAATTTGATTTAATGGAAAAGGGAGCTGAATCTAGCAATTGGTTGCTTGGGTATTTATATTTATTTGGACACAACTAAGATCTCGTTTCTACTGTATTTCAGTTTTTGTCGTTATATTTTCGTTACATGCATAATTTATTAAATTCAATTGTAGTAGTATATATTTATTTATGTACATAGAATATATCACACACTGTTTTTATATTTTAAATACATTATGTATTACTTAGTAATTTAGTATTACCTTTGAAGTTAGAGGACAAAAAACTCATTATTTTATTTTATTTTTATACTCCTCTAATTTATAGAAATTAACTATCATATTCATAATATATCAATTAAAAATCAGTACTATAATTTAGAAAGTCTCCATGAATCTAAGCATTTGTGTTCAACTATATGCTAATTTATGCACAATAATATGCAGATTTATCTTCAACATATGTATGGCATGTATGATGTGTTTTGCTTTTTACCCTCCTTAAACATAAAATCAGTTTAGAGGTTTAAAAAAGCAAAAGATCTCAATCATTGGATAAACAAGATCATTAGATGAGATTGAGAAAAAATAAAATCAAATTAAATCAAACATCAAATTTTGCATCATATAATATAAGTTAGGGGCTCAAAAAAGATGATGAAAATCCCCTACAATCAGATAGAATCACCTTTACAAGTGTGGATACGGCTTAGTTTGATCTTCTAAAGATTTTGTAGCAATCAAAATTCTCCACTTCATTTTGTATTATATATATGTGACAGGATTAACCTTTTGGTTGTTCCCCTATTTTATTGCTAAATGTAGTGTTTTTAATTATTTTATTATTATATTAGTGTGGATCTCGTTAGTGGTGCTAATCATGCCCAAACTTACTAATTATGTCGCACATTTAGGGAATGATATAGTAAGAATATCAAATAATCTAACACCAACCACTTCACTTTTCCTTGTGCAGTTTAAAGTTTTCGTATTTAAATATTTGATAGTACTAAAAGTTTATGATTTCGGCGTCACCAAAGACCCTTTTGCTTACACACGAATAAACTATCAAAATTCTTATAGTCAAATTATTATGGACTTAATTGGATGGATATTTATTCCAAATCGATTGTAAAAAGCAACAATGTAGATTTAATAATCAAATAAGATTTGTAGTACTGAATAATAGTGATAGTAATTTTATAAAAGTTCTCATATGTTTAATTTGTAACATTAATATTTTTATGTAATATGGATGGGGTAACCATGAGAATTAATTTTTTTTGTCCAGAATAAGTTAAGAGTCAATTTTGCCATAAATCTGATTTTTGAATTTCCCTGTAAATATAATCCAATTATTATTTGGACCAAAACAGAGAACAACTGTTGCTGTGACATTCCTTCCCATCACAATCAGACCCCGTTATGAATTTAATCAAGCCATTATTATAATTATCCGAAATTTAATTCTTTTTCTGAAATTAATAATAACAACGACTGTGAGAGTGATAATATGCCATCCATGTTAAACTCTCGTTGTTTTTCATGTTTTTTCATTTAGATTTTATATTAATAATATCTCTTTCACTTATTTAAACCATTGATGGACCACTCACGAGCCATTAAGCCCATGTTAGAGGCCCAAAACAATGTGTACTTTCAATCTATTTTGGTGAAGTTGAAAATCATTATCCTATCTCTAATATCATGAAAAATTGAAAGTGGCGTGGTAAGATTAGCTGAAGATTAAATTAATCTGTAAAAACTAAAAAACCACGTTGATTGATTAAAAAAGGTTAGCCAAAATTTAATACTTCTTTCATGAAATTTAAATTGATTAAAAAAGATCAAAAATATATTTTGATCTTGCATGTAGATTATAGCGAATGGATATGTGAGGTGTAAGTCACGAATTTGATCTGATAAAATTAAAATTTAGTGACGAGTCAATCCATCAAAATAGTACTGCCTCCGTTTTAACAAAATCCAGTACTAAAGTATTTGAAATGACACGAGTTTTAATACACAAGTGGTGAAATGAAGTACTCCCTCCGTCGCACCGAAGATGATTCACTTTCCTTTTTAGTTTGTCTCACCCAAGATGACCTATTACTAAAAGTAGAAATCACTTTATCTCTACTTTATTCCATCTTTCTTACTTTACTCTCTCCACTTAACACACAATATAAAAGTGTATAAAATCCCGTGTCGCCCAAGAAAAGGATCATATTCCTTGGGATAGAAGGAGTATGAGATAAGAATTGGTAAAGCAAGAAAGAGAAAGAGAAAATGTAGTGGAAATAGAGTTTGTGAATTGTGGGATCCACTTTTTAAAATAGAAAGTTTAAATAATTTCGATTTTTAATAAAAGATACCAAATAAAAATAGTTTCTATTTTTAAGAATCGGAGGTAGTAAGCCCCGTCGTCTTTATAGATCATGCTTTCATCTAAAGACAACCACATTTCTTTGCTGTATTCTAACATCATTCTCCTCAACTAACAATTTCTCATTTATGCTAAAATCTCATTTTTGTCTCTCACTATTTCTCAATCACCGCAATAAATTTGCTATCAAACAATATCGATGCTAATAAATCGCTTATTTAATTGTTGAATATAAAAATATTACTCCAAAAAGAAATGATTGGTAAAATAGTTATTGACGTGGCATGACTTTCAACTTGCAAAAAGTGTGGCTATGGTCTGCCCTGTTTTGGAGAAGTACTGACAGGGAGCAGATTTCAAACTCAATCAAATCGAATCCAAATCGAAAGTTGAAATATAATAGTACTAACATTAATCAATTGAATATCATGATAAATTACCATACCGAATCATCTTGGGAGAAGAAAAAATATTTTAGATTTATAGTCACCATATCAACAAATATATATTCATTTCACTCAGTGACAAATTATTGTATGACCATAAAACTTGCATACAAGCAAAGAAATAGGGGCAACAATTATGACATCATTAGACATGTCTAGTTTTAGGCTGATAAACCATGGCTTGCAGAGACAAATATCAAGCAAATCGAATGACGGACTTTATGATTAATCGTGGCTTAGAGATGATTGAACTCTTTCTAAATAATCATCCAATAAGCATTTTTAATATGTTACTACAATATAACATAAGTGTGTTATTACGATAAATATTGTTCTTTAAAAGCATTTCTGATACTACTAGAAACATGTCTCTTACTAAAAAAGTCACCAAATGATAGTAATAATTTCTAAGTAAGGAGTTAATTGTAAGTTAAAATAATTTATTTTATATTTTAGTAAATAATTTTATAATATCAACATAGTGCACTACTCCTACTACCTTTTTTATTTTATCTATTTTACTTTAATTAATAATCTCATAATATCAACATCTTTCAATATTTTGTATAATATGTTTTGTTGATTTGAGGAATGAAAACAATGATTGATTACTAATCCAGTAATCCGAATCGACATTTAGTAAAATTCTACTAACAGTAGTCTTATTTATTAGAATGAAATAGACATTACAAGTAACAGCCAATCGTGTGAAGTTGGAGGGCTCCACACGCTTTAGTGACAGAACACGTGCGCGTTGCGTTGTTGGGTTGGTGGGTGGAAGTTTTTGGGCCACAATATATTTTTTAATTTTAGTTTTATTTTATTTCACTATGCTCTAATTAAGTTTCTAGATTGTAAACTTGATTAATATTAGAAAGTGCTGAAATATTTTAATTTTCACCTATAGCCTGCACATTATTCATACATTGGCTATATATTTCCCCCAGTTACAAAATAATGGTGTAAGTTTTTTGTTGTACACGCGTATGTAAAAGTAATGTCAACACACAAATTCCACAATAATAACTACGTACTTTTACAAATCATAGTGTTTGATTTACTTGATTATTATGTTTATGAGTGTTTATCTATAATCAGATTTGCCAAACAATTTTAGTTGATTCTAGACAGAATTAACGATTCCCTCCAAGTTTTATTTTGTGTGGAGTATTTTCTTGTTTGTTTTTTTCTTGATTCTCTTTAGCAGAGTATGGGTTCGCATACGTTAGATATGGATATATGCTCATTGCTGCTTGGCTTAGGTGTGCCAATGTCTCGATTTTAGGCATTATTATGGTGAATTGGCTAAGTATTCGTCGGTTTTAAATTCTCTAGTACTTGTCAAACAATACAATACAATGCACATTTAGTGAATGAGCATAACATATAATGTTGGAATGCATACTACCCGTTGTTTTGTTTTCTTGTGCCCATTCGTTGCTTTACTTTAATAATGGTTTCGATAGAGTATTTGATTTGATTTATTTATTTATTTATTGCTGGCTTGTTATATATTGCACAACTCAAGTTGAGGGTATATTTTTCAAGCAATAATGTTTTTATGATGAATTAAGGTAGGGTTGGTGAGTGGTGAGTAAACAGAAACAATGATGCGTGACTAAATTTAGAGCACACAAAATAGCTTACAACTTTTGAGCATATCCATAACATGTGAAGTGCAGTACAATGCAATGGACCCATAACTAGTGATATTTATGCTCTGGATCCAGAGATGCAACAATTTAACACCCACGGATTTATTACATGAAACTCCAATATTTTATCCTATTCAGAAAATAAAACTCGTGGAGCCGGAATTCACCGGCTAACAGCTAGAGAAGGTTCTTGCTAACTTCATATGCCATTGTTTGAGCCGAGGAGGAGTTAATTTTTTCTTTTCATAGCTATCTGAGTTATTTTTCTTAGTATATAGATATGTTCCGATCACACATTATAAATCCGATCGTATTTCTCCCGAAATGAAAGAAAAGGTAGGAAATTTGTCTTTTTAGAGCTACCGCCCTAATAAAAAAAAATACCCTGTCCCCGGCCAGAAATATAGTGAAATCACCTTTCCTATTCTTTTCCCCCGACCCCGCTACTAAGAAAGATGTTCACTTCTTATTTATTTCAATTTTAAATTGTGTTGTATCAAAATTGGATTCTGTCGAGTGAATGCAATTAAAATAGGGTTTAGAAACTCTTTTGATTATTTGAACGCACCAACTAGTTATGAAATTGCACTGACAGCCTCGACTCTTGTCCTAGCTAGTCGGAGAGCTTGATTTGCCTCAATTATTTGTCTCTTTCCTTCAGCTAAGGACCGAAAAATGAAACAACGGAATGATCATGATTAAGTACATGGGTTAAGCAAAATTGTGATTTTTGTATAAGTGAATGTCCAAACATTAGTATATAGTAGTAGTAATTTTGTTTAAAATATTTAGGGAAAGAGAAATTGTAGAAATCAAACCGATATTATCTTTTTCCTATTCTTCAACTAACCTAGCCTAACGACATTTAATTTGTTGTCTTTACATCTTGCGAAAGAGCATAACATTTAGTAGACATAAAATGATTAATGCTTGTGTTTGTGAATTGAATAATGAAATACACATATAATTGCACAACATATGTGCCATCATGTCTAGGCTTTAAGGATACTCTCTTATCAAAGCAAGGTGGCCATGATCATCTACCAAACTTTGTTCTAATATACACATATACATAATATTATAATGTTACATTTGCATGTTAGTTTGCACTAAGTTTGATTATTGTCTAATCAATTTTTGCTAATTAAAAGACATTTGTCTTTGGAAAAGTGATCTTTAACTAATCTAGTGCATTGCAAACCTTTTGTAGGGATCCTTTAATTTTTTTTTCTTTTTTCTTTTTTTGGATTATGAATTTTAATTAATTCGTTCTACCGAACTTTAGGCATATCCACACATCATAATTCATCAAATGTTTAGTGTATTTTTTTTCTCTCTCTTTTTTTGTGTGGATAAGAAACAAAGTATGAGTTGCTCAATTCTTTATGATATTTGGTGTTTGTTAGTTGTGTATCCCTTTCTTTGTCAGGCAAATATCAAGATTTTAGCTTCGTTTCATGTGACCCTAAATTTAGTTGGCTCCACACATTAAATAAAATTAGTTAAAATGGTAAATGATGAGACATCTAACATTTTAATCAGTTGTGTGGAAAGGTTGTGATTATATTCTAAAACTTGATCCCATCATCTTCTCATATCGAAGAAATAAAATAAATTTATCAAGTCACTTTTAATAATCAAGAAGAAAAAGTAGAAATGTTAAATATAATTTGTCATACAGAAAGCAGACAGAAAATGGTATCTTTTCTAAATAAAAGATTTTTATTTTTAGAAAATGGATTCATAATTCATTTTGAAATTTTCAACTAATCAAAATCGTTTCTTCAGGAATCGCAACCTAATATTTAAATGAACACAATAATTTTATTGGGGTCGTCATTAATATTCCTTGCAGCACTGAGTATTTTATAGAAAAAATGCTTAATTTTAAGTTGACATAATTCATATAAGATTCAATAATATTGCATTAAATAATGCTACTCCATTTGGAGAATCAATAGTAATGATTGATAATTAATCATTATAGCGAATTATTAGTTTTATTTATTTATAGTTGTATAAAGTTGTTGAACAATTATTTTTCTTATTCTTTGGCAAAATAAACCTTCATGAATCGATAGTTCGAAAATAAGAAGTGAACATAATAAACATTTGGTTAGTCAAATCTCACGGCCTAAGTCATTAAAATTAGTAGTACTACATAAAAATGAATGTGCGTGGTTTTATTTAAAATTAAAAACGTGTTATATTAATGTAGTAGAAAAAGAAAGAAATAAACTACTTCTAGTTAAAATGATGGATTTTAACAAATGTAATATAATACTACTATGTGGTAGAGATTAACTTAGCGAAAAAACCCTTATTAATGCAATGAAAATCAAACTATCAACTGGAGATTAAAAAATGAAAAATGAAAATCAAACTATCAACTGGAGATTATTATTAAATAAGTTATCCGATTCCGACTTCACGTTCCACACTTCCACATATATAGATAGTACTCCTATAATTTATTCAATTAAACAGAGTCCGGTTAGAGCCAATTCCAACGAACCAACTAATTTTCAAATAATCATATCTAGCAAATCAAATACTATTATGTCTATTTCCACATAACTATTACTCCATTTTAACATAAAAAATTATTAAACTTTGCATTTATATTTATTTACACGAATTTTAATTATTTGAACTTTCATATAATAATCAAAATTAGAAGAGTAAATTATTACTGTACGAATGTAGTTGAGTCGGATTATAGTATTATTTGAATCAATGAATACACCATCATCTTAGTTCTAGTTTTCTATGAATCCCAATAAACACAGACTCTTCTAAAATTTGAAATTTCAATTAGTAAAATTTGGTTTTTATTTGTCATTTCTTTACTTTTATAAATATAAAATTTTAAATAAATACATCTAATAAAAAAGTTGAATTGAAATAAGTTAAAAAATGAAAATAAAATAAAAAATTGGTATTGAATCGTCCAAGTGTTGAAATTTCCCAAAAACCAATTATACAAAACCCCCAAAAACGCATCTTGACCATCTGGGCGGCTGAGCTTGTCCCTCCCTTGTCCCCTCCTCCCTCCATTCCTGTCCCTCCCCCTTCCGACAACTCTACCCTCTCTTTCTCCCATATTCACGCACCCTTCCTTTATAACCCACCTCTCCATCCTTATCCTCTTCACCCATCACCACCATTTCACTTTTCCCCTTCCAAGACTCGATTTTTAATGGATTCCGATCTCAATTTGAAGGCCACCGAGCTCCGATTGGGGCTTCCCGGCACCACCGATGCAATTTCTCCCCCCAAAAACAACAAGCGCTCATCCCCTGACTCCGATTCCGCCCCCTCACCTCCCAAGTAAGAAGAATTGGGCTTTAATTTGTTGTGTTAGGGTTTCAATTTTTGTAATTTTTGTAGCTGTGGCTGACCTTACGTGAATGGTTTTTTGACAATAGGGCACAGATTGTGGGGTGGCCGCCGGTTAGATCTTACCGGAAGAACAATTTGGCGGAGGTGGAAAGTGGGAGTTTTGTGAAGGTGAGCATGGATGGAGCTCCTTACCTCAGGAAGATTGATTTGAAGGTTTACAATGGCTATTTGGAGCTTCTTGAGGGTTTGGAGAAGATGTTTAAGCTCACCATAGGTGAATACAGTGAGAGAGAGGGATACAAAGGGTCTGAATATGCACCTGCCTATGAAGACAAAGATGGTGACTTGATGCTTGTTGGGGATGTTCCATGGGAGATGTTCAAGTCATCTTGCAAGAAGCTGAGGATCATGAAAGCCTCAGATGCCAGAGGCTTAGGCTGTGCTGTATGAATCATCAAGAGAGAGAGGATGTGGAGAGATCATCATCATCATCCTGGAGCTTGGGTTTTCGAAGATGAAACAAGATAGTGAAACTTCCCCTTGGAACAGAGGTGTTCTTGATAATATTGCAGCATCCAACCTGGGATGTATTTGTTGTTGCAATTAGGGGGGGGAGAGTAAACCGAAGGCATACACAATTTTGGTGCTGTTGTGTAAATACAGTGTATTTCTTTTCGAGTTTTGGGTTGAGGTTCTTCATGTGTTGTGTAATTCAATGGTTGTATCTTGTGTCATTGGTTGACACATTGAAATGAAATGAATCATTGACTATTTGGAGTTCATGTGATTTTGATTCTACTGTTGTTTGTAAGATCCATAGATTTTTTAGTGTCAGGACATCAAGAATCTTTCAGTGATCAGGTAGATGCAAGATGAAAATGAGAGAGTTCATGTAATGGAGATTTGATTTTTGTAGTTAAATTTTTAAACTAAATTTGGTGTTATAGTTATATATACAAATAGATTTATAGTAACGTGATCAAATGAAAACTCTAAATATTGTACAAACTCAAAACTATGATCTGGATCACTGAAAATTGTCAACAGATCACAAAAAAGCATCAACAGGAAAATATCAACAGAAGTTCAACGTTGTCAATGATTGATGTTGTGTTGATACTGTGTTGACATTAAAATCTTAAAATTTTACACTGTGTTGATATTGTGTTGATATTGTATTGAAACAGTGTTGAAGCTGTATTGAGGAGTTTTGAGTTTGTACAATATATAAGTTTGCATTTTATCACTACCCTAGATTTATAATTCCATCCATCATAATTCGATGATATTTTAAAGAAGTTTTTTTAAGCATTGTTTTGCACTATTTTTAGAGCCCTGTGCTAGAAAAGCAGCTTCTTTTTTCTCCAGGAAAATACAGATATTAATGTTAGCACTAACCATTGCCCCTCTTTACTTATGGCCAAACAGTCTTTGTGCCGCTCTTGCGTGAAAAAAGGCATGATTACCTAATCATTCTTGAAGAAAAGTGTGATTTAGTCCCTTGTTTAGTTATTCGCATTCATTTTTAGGACATTTCAATGTGATTCAAATTCATTTTTGGGACATTTCAATGTTAGCGAGTCATTTTTGGGATGTCCCTAAGTTGAGTAAGATTCCTTTTGTAACAGGGGAGTACGTAAAAAGGGAGTCTATCACAATGTCACAAAAAATAACTAAATTTGAGAAATTGATAGCAAAACTGGTTTAGATATTACAGATGAGAAGTTGGAAGATTAAATTACATATCTTAACAACAGTAGGCCAATCAACCTACAACTAGAAAGGACAACATTCTTCAGCCAGTGTTGAGTCGATCCTTAATCAAGAATCAAATTCAAAATCACCTCAGATCGTAGTAAGAAGATTAACACAAACATGCCTCATGACTATTTTGTCTATTGCTTTTTCTTCTTAGGCCTCCTCTTTCTCCGTGGTTTTCTAGCGTCTGAGTTGGAGCTCAAGGTACCAGTAGTAGAGTCCACGGGGCCTCTCTTTTGTGGGGGAGGTCTACCGAAGCTGCTGCTAGAGGTGTTGCTAGATGTGGATATTTCAGCTCTCCTGTAAGGCTTCTTACCGTCAGCTTTGCTGTATGGCTTCTTATCATAGGTAGGTCTACCGTTGATACTAGAAGTGTTGCTAGATGTGGATATCTCAGCTCTGTTGTATGGCTTCTTATTGTATCCTGCAAATTTTGGTTCGTTCTTAGTTGAACTTGCAACTGGCTTCCTGGATGGACCAGGAGGTGGCATTAGAGCACGAGCAGAGATCAGCTTCTGAAAGTATACAAAAAAAGAAATATCAGCTTTCAGCTTGTAGTATGAAATAAGTGAAACCATTATACCACTTGCTAACCTGATTTCTTTCGTCACTGGACATTCCGGATGCTGCCTTGCCAGAGGCTTGATCCCTGCATGCCAAATGAAAAGTTTCTCTTGATAGTGTACTCAATGAAGAAATAGAAAGTGAGAAGCTGATAGTAAATTATACACTTTATGGAGCAAAGCTTCCTACGACAAGAAGATTAATTAAATATTGCCATCATCGAGACAATGCAATGGCTTGTACATAGCATGAGAACAGCATCTTTAATTGAATATTTGGGGCTCACATTCTAATAGGGCTTTGGAGAATCAAAGGACGAAAGCAGAATTTCTAGAGATCCTGGGATATTGAATTGAAATGAAATGCAAAACTGAGACAGCCCTTAGTTGGGATGAGTACCTTGCACTCCATTCATCATCTGCTTCACCCTCTTCACTAGAGCTCCCATTTAGAAAGAAATCATCATCACTGGGATCTAAGGCACCATCATCCTCACTCCCTGTTTCTGTGGCATAAATTGATACTGATATAATTCTATTGAAGTAATGTTAAAAATATACAGTAGTGATAAAAAACATGACATATTGTGCTCTCACATCACACACTAGCTCTCTTCAATACTAGCATCATCAGGGGATGAAAGCTATATCTAAAATAGAAGCTACTGCTTTACTTATATTTTATAATAAGAAATGTAGCTCCAGCAAAATATTATTCACTTACTAATCGACAAAACAATCAATAAACAAACCAATGTTTTTGCATAATATGATTTTCCAATTAACTTCTATACCAATGGCCTCTAAACTTCATAATTACTTGAGAAGTATGATACTGGTCCTAGGAGAATACAAATAAGACAATCCGTTCACTCTATCTCCTAGAAAAACCCAACTACTACCCAGCTTAAGCAAAACTAGTACTCTTACTTAGCAAAAAAAAGTACCTTCCAACTCCTTTCCACTTGCAGCAGCTGCAATCAGATTATCCTTAATTTGCTTGCGCAAAGTATTTCTTTTTTCCATGATTTCAGCCTCGTCACCTCCAACATATAACGAGACATATTTCTCGGTTTTTGGAAAGAACTGCATTGATGTTACAAAATAAAGAATAAATTATTAGTTAGAGTCTTTCTGAAACTAATGCACGGACTCAATTTCAATGAGAAAAGAATATATGCAATCTTATAGCACTATATGTCGTTGAATAAACCCAAATCACTTTGTGCATAAACTTATTCTGCTCCGTTTCATCACCACAAATCACCTAGGAATAGCTGCTCTTTTTTTCCACATAAAGCAAATCTGATTAAGATGGGTACAGAATCTATAGCTCTTATTGTGTAGATAGAGATAGCTATGATTAAAAGATAGTACGACCATATACAGTTCGAGGATGACTAATTAGTATCTGTTCAGCAGCATAACATGCCTTAACATACCTTGACATATTCAAGATCTTCCTTCAGTTTAGATAGTTGCTCAGATATATCTGCTTCCTGAGCCTGCCCAGTTGAAGCTCGCTGCTGTTTCTCCAGCCGCCTTATCCTTCTTTCGATCTTTCTTCTCTCTGGCAACGAAAGATTGGAATTAGTAAACACTTCCAGCAATTCTTTAGAGTTGGAGTACTAAGAACAAGGACATTTGCAGTAAAGAACCAAACGAAATTTCTCTACTCACCAAAAAATTTGATCCTTCTATACCGCAAAAATATTTTACGCTCCAGAGCCAGACGATTTTGAATATCCTGTTGTCTCTTGAGCTCCTCCAACTTCTTCTCTTGAGCTTCCTTTATCTCAAGAGGCAGATCCTGTGCATCACCATAGAATTGATCATCTACACCTTTCGTTAAAATTAGCAAATTCATAAGAGTTTATTAGCTTATCAACACTCTGACATCCAATTTCTTGAGTTTTACAAGTTCTAGCATCCGAAAAGACTAATGCTTAACCTAAAAAAACCCTAATTTACATACTTTGCAATAGCCAATAACTTACTTTCAGTGTAATACCAAACAGAAATTGATTTCAATAAACCGATATCTACCCCCAAAATAAGGGGTTTCGCCAAATCAAACGCAAAATTTCACCACATAGCCAGCAAAAGTAAACATACAGCAGGGAAAACCGTTAAAAAAGGGAAAGTGGAAGGAAATACTTTGCGAAGCATGCGTTCAATGGAGCGGATTTGGTTCTTAAAAGTGACGGATTTTGGCTTGCCGGCCTTGGACTTCTTGTCGATTGCTAGGGCCTTGGGGCGGCGCTGGGCGGCGGGCTTCTTCCTCTCGATGGTGGAGGCGCCTTTGCGCTTCCCGTAGCCTCCGTGCCCCATATTCAACAACTGAGGAAGGCGGCGCGGCGGCGCGGTGGGGGAGGGCTTCGCCGGTGAGGGAGAGAGAAAGAAATGGAGGCGCCACTTAATTAAATTCCTTTTCAATTACGTATTTTAGTTTGGGCTTTCATGTTATGTGTTAGCTAGGTTTTACTTTGGGCTTCTAATTTAAATGATTTTTGTATAATCATCAGTATATCTGATAGTATTTGATTTGATGATAATCTCAAATTAGTAGGAATAAAGTTGGCATTAGTTACGTAATTATGATAACAGTGCAATGCAAATAGACGGGATTTGAATTTCAAAATAAATGATTTCCATTTTTTTGTCACTTTTAATGCGAATTTAATGTCGGACACGATATGTCATAAATTAGTTGCACTTTGTCTTTTCTCACTTTTCTAAGTCTATCTTCTTTAAATTTTCCTAACACCATCAACCCAAAAGTCTAAAGTTATCCCTCGTCTAAAGTTATCTTACGTTTTGAAGTTGTGTTGAAAATACATAAAAAAGTTTAGGAAATTGTTACTTTATTGCTGGCTAACAATTATCCATTTCACACAATATGGCTGCTTGAGGTTAAGTTCCTCACCATGTATGCTCTGTGCTGTTTGTTGATGTAAAAAAAAGTCTCTTATTTATTTGTTTCTTGTTTCCATCAATGTTGTAATTCTAATCAAAGCACTTCCATTATACACATACAAGAGTGGTCACATTATATGCAGCGGTGTATCCATGTGGGAACAAGGGGTACAACTGTACCCCCAAAATTTCAAAATTAATTGTATTATTGAGGTAAGAATACACATTGTTGCATGTGATCTGGTGGTAAAGCTCTAGCATATTTAATTTACTTGCCCGTGTTCGAATCTTAGCACTGCCAATTTGTGGATTACTTTTTAATCTGTTTCAATTTTCTTTCTTTATTTATCTTGTACACTTCTTAATTTCTCAATATTTTCTTTCTTTATTTATCTTGTACACTTCTTAATTTCTCAATATTTTCTTTCCTTTATCTTATGTGTACACTTCTTTCTTTATCTTAATTTTAATTTATTTTTTTATCTTATACACTTCTTAATTTCTCAATATTTTATTTCCTTTATCTTAGGTTGTCCACTTTTTTCTTTATAGTTTTTTTTTTCATTTCAATGGGATCAAGTTCTTTTTACTCTTCTTCTTTTTTTTTTCTTTATCTCAATTTGTACACTTCTTTCTTTATCATAATTTTAATTTATATTAATAAATAATTTATAATTTTTTTTGTCTTGTACTCTTAATAAGTTACTCCCTCCGTCAATGAAATGTGGTCCATTTTTGTCATTTCGATCTTTACTCGAAATATAGTACACTTTCTTTTTTCTCATTTTTGGTGAGTGGAGCAAACTTTTAACTAACTCATTACACTCACATTCTATTATAATTTGCTAATATATAAACATGGAACTCATATTTCACTAACTTTTTTCACTAACTTTTTTCACTCACTTTTTTCCACATTTCTTATACCCGCACTGAGTCAAATATGTACAACATTTTGCGAATGGAGGGAGTATATCATTATTGCGCACCCTCAAACCAAATATCCTGGATACGCCACTGATTATAGGCAAGGTAAACATGCTGGATTAGGTGGTGATTAATCGGCCAGTTTGATTGATAATTGAATTGATTTGTCGATGATGATGATGCAAAAGTCCATTTTCACCAATATAATCGCCAACAAAATAAAGGGCCAGAACATGAGGCAAAATTATGACCATAGATTTACATACAACATACAATGCCAACCTAATATTAGATTTACATACAACATACAATATCATGATTCTGGGAGCATCTATCCAAAGTTTAGCCTTCCAGCTGGGTCATAGGGAGAGTTGACGAAAAAAGTAGTAGTCGAGTCGACTTCCACAAGACATGATAAAGCCGAGAAAGGCAAAAGTGTGGGACTGCAATCAATGCATATTGCAAGTTCGCAAAACAACTGAGTAGAAAGCGATTTTTACATCCATTTATAGGCGAGTAGAGGGGATACCGGGAGTTGTCAAAGGCACGTGCAAAAAGTTTACTAGATGGTTCATGAGGGCTCAGCTTTGACAAGTGTAGAGTCGTCAGGTAGAGTAGTGGGGTAGATTAGTGATGCAAGTGAGATAGGCATGATGCAGAGTGATTTGGATTGGAGGAACTGCATAGCAGCTCCCACATCATCTTCCATGAGTTTAGCTACCTCACATTCTGTTTCCTCGCTCGCCCACTTCTCGCACACGGGATTATTAGGTTCAGCATTGATCTGTGCTGCCGCTCCAGCCACACCCACTCTACTCATGCTCAGAACCTTTCACAATATGAAAATGAATGCAAAAATTATCTCATCACCAAATGTATGAATGCACATTTCACACAGGGTGATTAAATCCACTATATTATAAGCGACTCTTATACCTTGACCTGAAGCCTAAGGAACTTGACGTAATCCAGTATCTCATCGAGCATGGCAGCTCTATCCGTCTGCCAAAAGAGTATAACCATAATCACAAAATGTGCAACGAGCATAAACATTGTTGAAGAATAGACGCGCGCACCTTGGTGCAGCTGGGAACGATTTCTTGCAATGCCTTGATCCTCTCCGATATCCTTTCCCTACGCAGCTGTATCAAAACATAAATCAGATTCACTAGAAACAGAAAACAAAAAATTCTCTAGCAACTTGCTTTGATAATGATATACCCTCTCAGCAATACTGTGCGGATCCGTTGCTTGCCCCCTTCGTGCCCGTACCCTTGGCCTAATGGAAGGCGGCGCAGAGACTGCTGGACCAGATGTAGGATGACCTTGAAATGCCTGCATAAGGTATCAAAGACTTCGTTTATCTCTAGTGCGAGGCGAAAAACGAGAAAACTGTTGAAAGGAACCCACAGATGCTAGCAATTTGAAATGGTTTTTCAGCCAAAGATAGATGACAATTGAAAAGGACGCACGCAACTGCAAGCAAGTAAGATGACAAATGAATGCTAGAGAATGATCTGTTGAACCTGAGAGATAGAATGAGTCTGTGATTGATCAAAACAAGGATACAAATTGCTCATGCTATTCACAGCTACTGCATCCTGCTGAAACAGAGAGGAAATCTAATCAAGGAGCATTCACCACAAATACACACCACTTCACCAGAGAAAACTGCAATTTTTCTCAAAATCGGCAACCAATTCATCGACGCAAAGGCACCAAATTAACCCAATTCAACCGATAAAAACAATACAACTAAAAAAATCGAGCTTACAAGTCCAGCGTTGCCGACGGCAGCAAGGGAGCTACCCATGCTGAGGCCGGGCGGAAACATGGACGGCGGTTGGTAGAGCTGCGAGGCACTAGGGTTCAACGGCGGTGTCACCGACGAACTACCGACGGCGGTGGCGGTGAGTCCGGCGTAGGAAGGCATCGAGAGGATTTGGTCGAAGAAGTCGGCGGCGTAGCCCTCCGACGGGTTCGTGGCCATGCCGGAGATTGTGCCAATTGCGTTCAAAATTTGGGGATTAGGTTTTCGAGGTGTGAAGAATTGGAAAGTGGGAGCTAGAAATGACAACAGTGGCGATTATATGAATTTAATCATTTTTATTTGTGTATTTATTTATTGTGGCCCTATTTATCTCATCTATAAAAGGTTTGATTAAATTAAACAAAAGTAACTTAATTAAAAGGTTGTGGAAGATTTAATTATTCTTTTCATAGAAAAATGTTGGTATTGGTTAATGATTGCGTTTTAGTTTGTCTTACCAAACCTTTATTAAGTATTTTAGGATAATTTACAGTTCAACAGAAAAGGGCAATTTGTAAATTATGTAGAAAATTTTAAATCCTATAATTGGTTTTGGCATGTGAGAACCATATCTAATTGAATGAATATGAAATAGTAAGACATATGAGACATGACAAACTTACTATTCATGATATAATTAACTGAAAATTGAATTAAGCACTTCGCGGTGTTTATTTGTTTTGAGCGTAGAATGAGCGAGGTGTTGACTAGATGGATGGAATGGAATGATGGCTCTCGAATGAGGCCGTCGCCGAAGAGGTCTTATATAAACATCAGCTAAACTACATATACTTGTAAAAAAGGCAAAAACAGAAATATAACTCCAAAAAATACAGTTGAAATATATAAAAAATCGCCGTCTGTGGGAATCGAACCCACGACCACATGGTTAAAAGCCATGCGCTCTACCAGCTGAGCTAAGACGGCTTGCTGTTTAATGGACAAATTGATTCGTAATGATTTTATTTCAGTATTAATCAGCAGATGGTTGTTGAGGCAGAGGAGCTGGCGGCGAAGATGGATGAGAGAGGATTGGGGATTGATGAGTTTACTCGGTCTCCCCTGACTAGAATGTATATATAGAATCCGGCTTGGTGGATGAGTCATGGTCGTGGTTTCGGAGGTTTTACCGTGGAGGGGGATGACTTCCTGAGTGCTATTATGCAAACATTGATGCTTATGGTGAGGGAGGGTGTTTTTTGCAAGCTGAGAAAGTGTTTGATTCTTGTTTACAGCTTCAAAAACTAAGTGTGATATCTGCGGAAGACTTTTAAATTGCAAGACAGATGAGAGAATTAGAGCTGATGGGAGGTACAATGGGTGTTGTAGCTACCTTTCAAGAGATGCTCGAACCTCAAGTGCTGTGGAGTTCCAAAGGGCATTGTGGAGAAGCTCGAGCAGACGAGGAAGGACAGGGCCACGTTTTTTACACCATCGTTAACATGGATGATGATGAACTTAGCCATGACGAAGTTTAGCTGGTGCTTGCTAGTAAAAAAGAGTAGCATATATCCAGGTACAAATCCATTTTTTTGTTTTGCCCCTCATTGGAAATTATGGTGAAATAAAGATAAAAGTTTATTCTGAGTCTTGAATTATTGTTTGTATTGGAGCAAAGCTCAAGATATGCTCTTCTTTGTCTTACATGTTCAGATTGGATGTGAATTTGGGACACTAAATTACATAAAAAAACTATTCTCTAACTTTTAAATGGAATAATTATGGTATAAGTTCGGCCGTCTGCAGTTTAAAGACACGGTTTGGAATCATCTCAACAACCCAAAATCACATATAAATACCCATGCTTTCTTCATCCTCATCCCAAATCAAGTCACAACAGAAATCTACTTAATCCTTCATCAGTCAAGAGAAGAATCATGGGTGTTACCACATTCTGTGACGAATACACTTCCCCAATTGCGCCATTGAGGATCTTCAAGGCCTCGATCGTTGATTCTCACAACTTGATCCCGAAGCTCCTGCCGCAGGCCATCAAAAGCATTGAGATCACACAAGGTGATGGAGGTGCTGGGAGCATCAAGCAGATCAACTTTGCTGAAGGTCAGCTTTCAAAGTTATTATTTCCCCTATATATAGTGCTATGCTAATTGGAAAATTGATAAATTTAAGCATCGTGTTCAGGTAGCCCTCTCAAGTGTGTGAAATACCGCGTGGACGAACTGGATGAGAAGACACTAACTTATTGCTACACATTGGTGGAAGGCGATGCTTTGGCAGCGAAGCTGGAGAAGATAACCTACGAGGTTAAGTTCGAGGAGTCCGGCAATGGGGGCTCAATTTCCAAGGTTACGAGCAAGTACTACACTGCAGGGGACTTCACTCTGAAGGAGGAGGAAGTCAAGGCAGGCAAAGAGAGGGTGTTGGGAATGTACAAAGCTGTTGAAGCTTTCCTCATTCAGAACCCAGATGCCTATGTTTGATTCAATGTCATATGCTCTCTCTCCCCCCCTCTCTTTGCTTTTTTTTTTCCTTCACTGCAGCTTTGGTGTTCCTGTTCAACTTTTTGAGGGGTAATAAAATGTGTTCCACTTTCAATACATTTTTCTGAGTATTAATCAACTAAAAAGTTAACTAGAGATCAACAAACAATTGACATGATCATGAAATAATATCACTAGAAATGAAGGAAAACAAGGAAACATGGTGCAAATGAGCAACATATCATAACTCCAAAGTTTCCAAAAACAACCATTTTGTGCAACATTGCTCACAAACTGATAAAGGAGATACAACAAGAACATGTATATATGTCATGAAGAGTGAGAAGCAGATAACTTGAGGCATTCACTCTGACATCTACGAAGGCAAACGTCGTTCCAATTGGGTACCTGGTGTTGGTTAACGCACACAGTCCGAGCACAGGCATCCGCGCAAGCATCAAGCTCAGAAACTCCACAGACCGTGACACATGTGTCTGGGATTGGATCCTTGGAGAAGCCCCCCACTTTCTTCAGCATCCTCTTCGACGTGCAAACCCTCTCACAGACAAAGATGTCGTCTGCGCTCTTCTCCCTTCCCCGAGCACTTTTGATCCGTTGCTCCTCAGCATGTCTCGCCTTGATTCTCAGAGCTTGACCAGCAGCGAAAACGGGAACGGCTGCACCGAGCAGTGTCCACCATACCTCCACCATTACAACTGCTACAGAGAGAATCTCAACTTTCTCGAATCATTTTTCTATTTCACTTTGCTTGAAGTTCTTAAAATGCATGCTTTAATCACAAAATTCACAAGTTCAAATTGAGGCATCATTCTCATTTCTCAAGCAGTTCCCCAATTTAGGGAGAAAATTCAGCCAAACTAAGAGATAGTCCAACAAATGCCTAAAATCTCAAATTCAAATAGCTTCTGTTCAATTTTTCATTTTCATCAGTTTGATTTCACTATATCCCAATTCTACATTTAAAACTGCAATTAAACTCATAATTCAGTTAAAGAGTGAGAACTAAAGTAATGCAAATCCCTAAGCTCGCTATTGACCTAAAACTGCAGAAAATGGGAAGAAGACAAAAAACATTGGATAAAACGAGAAAATTAATCTGGAAAGGAAAGTAGTCTTTCAGCTCGCGTCACCTGGCAAGTGCGCTCGGTCTCTTGACCGGAACCCTAGCTCGCAGAGATGGCCGGCGGAGGACGGTGGGTGGAATTCAAACACCTGAAAAATGTCGCGCTTCGATAATTAAAAAAAAAGAAGAAGATGATAAATTCGATGCTATCGCGATTTGTTGCCCAGCTTAGGCCCAATCATTTTCTGTTTATTGGGCTAGCCCATACGGCAATTCATGCAATATAAACTGAAAGAGCAATATTCCACGGTATCGGTTTTTAAAATTCACCATGCCGAAATACCGGTATACTCCGAAAATTTTTGATAAGGTAACAATAGACCTACTCACGGTTCAAAAACCGCCATTCAAAAAAAATTGAACCTAAACCGATCCAGCAAGGTGTCCAGCGGTTCCAGTTCACAGTTCAGAACCGTCGGCCCTAAAACCGACGGTTCAGGGCCCGTTCGGCAGTTTTTTTAATTGTCTTTTTAGTTTTTAATTATCTACAAAAGGTGCATAAATAAAATTAAAACAATAAGGATGAAAGTTGCAATTTTATTGATATAAATTTTAACGAGACTACAAGTTACAAATTAGAACTTACAACTTACACTTATAACGATTACAATTTACAAAAGACTTAAAGTTTTAAACAATAAATTTAAATATACTAAGGTGGCGTTCGGTTGCATGACTAATAATCATGAGACTATCCATCTAGGATTAGGTTGTGAGATTATTTTAGTTGGAGGGGATAGACTATAACTAATTATCATGAGACTATCTATCTTGGATTAAGTTGTAGGGTTCAATCTTAAGAACCAAACATGATACATAATTAATCATGGGATTTAATCTTGGCAACCGAACACCCCCTTATAAATTTCAACTAGACTTACAAAAATAATTGAAGTTTTGAACAATTAGTCGGCGAAGGAGAGATTTACCGCCGGAACCGGCAGTTCAAGTCCACGGTAGCTGACTTAAAACCAGCAATCTCTGACCGGTTTTCAGGTCTAGACCTGCCGAACTATGCCTGCCACCTGAAAAGTTGCCGCAACCGGCGGTTTAAACCGATTTCCTGCACCCCTACGCCTGCAATGCCTGAAAAGCGTATATCCTAGATCGGAAACCTACTTTGAACCGGCGAACCGGCGGTTCCGGTTCCTCAAAATGTTGAACTTGAACCGTAGGAACCGCCAAACCGTCCAGCGGTTCGCGCCATTTCTAGTTCCGGTTACGAACCGACGGTTAACTACCAGTTCGGTTCGGTTTGAGCAGGTCTAGGTAACAATATGATATTTGATCGTACTATTTTGATGAGATGTCCGGTATTCACTGAGTTTCAGAGTTTTTCTTGGTTTCTTCTTTCATTCTCTTCAATGTGAACAAAGATTATGAGCTCTATTTATGGTGTTTTTGGGATCTTTTTTCTTGGGAGTTTGTAGATTTCATTCTTATGTACAAGAGCTCTGTTTATGGTGTTTTTGGGATCTTTTTTCTTGGGAGTTTGTAGATTTCATTCTTATGTACAAGTGCAGTAGAAAGTCAGCTCTTTATGATTTCTTGGCCGCCCTCTCCACTGCCAGTGCCGAGGATCTACGACCAGGTGCACAAGATGCAGCAGGCGGAGTTTTGAGACGCCCCACCTCCGTCTCCAGATTGTTGACAAGCTGAACCATGGCATTTCTGATCAGGCATTTCGTAAGTAGTATGCCAGTGATATGCTCAAAGAGATAGCACGGACTGTGGGCATGCCCGTTCAGCCCTCGGACATCAGCAAGGAGCTTGCAGGCTTCTAAAGGGAGAAGACTGTATACCATGAGCACTTGTGATTATCTATTATACATTACTTGCATAATTCATGGGAGAGACCATATATATAAGGAAAGATAAGAGGTGAATGTGTAATAACATTACAGAGCAGAGCTATCCAGATCAAGAAACTTACTAAGCGTGATACACGTCCAAGATAAAGCAAGAAGCCACACTTTACAGTTTGAGTCTATTACATGCCCCAAATACCACGAGCAGATGTGATTTTGTTGCTGGGTCGAGATGTCAATTCATGTAATATCCGAGCAAACGTGTCAGCGTACCTTGTCTCAGAGAAGAGCATCTCTGCAAACGCATTCTCGTATGCTAGCAGCACTGGCTTGTTCTGAGGCTCCAGTACGAGATTCTCCAGAATCATCGCTGCTTTTCTACAGACTTCTGGCACCGGGTGTGGTGTTTTTATCACCTTGAGAAGCCGATCCACTGCCCTGAAAAATATTTATCGCTGGAATTATTTAGACACGAACTTTTAACTTGAGAGACAGAGAAGAATTTTAGCAGATTTTGCGAATTGCATCTAACCATCTCTCACTAGCTAGTTTCAGCCGACAGTCCATGTTAACTTCTGCAAGGTTGTATAGCGCACCAACAGCTGCTGCTTGAGCGTCGCCAGCTGGGAAACTAATAATATCAACCAATCGCTTGTATATCTGCAATTTGTATGAGTTACTTGGCACGAGTCTAGGAGAAGAAAGGTATCTAAGCTACGTGTTATATAATAGACAAAGTGACCTGTGGAGCAAACGGCATGAGAAAAGATTCGTTCTCAGGGTTGAGTATCATGCGGCCAAGCAGTTCAGCAGCTGCACAATGCCAGCCTCTAACAGCAGATCCGAGCATCCCCATGATGGCCTGGAGGGCACGTTTTTCTCTGGATAGACATAATAGGAATTAGAGTAACGGGTCACATGCAGCACATCCATGACAAGAGCAAAATATTGAGTCAAAAGAGTTACGTCATTTTGATGAACGAAGGCTTTGATGAGCTAAATATCCTGAGGTCTAGCAATGGGCCCAGATTCATGATTGTCTCAAGGGAATTTGTGACGAGTTCTTCATCTTCTGTTCATATTCAAGCATTTTGGAAAATTTAGGAAAAGAATGGTGAAAGTAAACAAAAAAATGGAGAACTTAGGGGCACTATAATATTAACAACATGACACAAGATTCGTAACCTGTAACATAATCTTCCAAACACTGGAACATTGTTTCAAGACAATGACGATTCTGACCCATCGCGAGTTCATTCTCAGCCATAAAAGAAAAGTTCCTAATTATATTTGAAGCAGCTATAGCACACTGCTGCTTTTCTGCACGCCCTTCATCATTGAGGTTAAAGAGGCCATCTTCCTCGAACCACCAACCTGAAGGGCGAGACTTCGAAGTACTCTTTTGGGCAGATGGATCTTTATTTGAAGAACCAGAGCCAGCACTACCATACGCACAAATACATATCAGGATTTAAGCCAGTATCACAAACTGAAATATATGAAGTTGAATCAACAGGAGAGACGGTGTTAATTATTCCTTACGTAGGATGTGGAACAGAATCACCGGAATTGACAGTCTCATAATCATTCCCAAATCCAGTAACAGCAGAATTAGCACCCAGCAGTCTCGACCTTGGTGTCTTTGTGAGAACCCTTGGTAGAGCTATGTCACGCCAGTCATCTATCTGCTCAAGTTGGAAACTAATCATGTAAGCTCAATACATAGAACAAAGGTAAGTAAATACGCAGAAATCGTTACATACAACTTGAAGTAGAGCATCAAGCAATCCAGGAATCCGGGCTAGAGGAGTGGCATCTTTTCGGACATCATCTTTCTCTTTGAATGAAAGCAATGTGAGAGCATTCAATGCCCATGTCAACTCACTCTTTAATCCACTTTGAAGAGCCATAACTATCCTTTTGTTATTCTGCTCTGGTAAAGTAGTTGCAGAAGGACAAACAAAAAACTCGTAAACCATAAGCAAATTAGAAAGTAAATAAAATTAAACCACTTTCAAGGACATTTCCATACTATATCTTTAGCTTGGACACTTCATATCTAATCTATACACCCTATGTTTCGACTTTTCCTATGGACACAAACCAGGAAATCTGTATCTTGCTAAACCGCTGTCTTTAACATATGAATTATCTCAGTTCTGTAAAGAATTGCCAAGTATGATAGCTAAAGCACACATTAAAAACATACAATTAAACATACACAAGAAGAATCCCCTATTCTAACTACTAAACAAATCCACCACGCGGAATAGGTCACAAAGCTCAAAACTACAAATTCACGATTTTAACAGCATTTCCGAGTAGAATCATGGGCATAGATACAATTGTAAACATAATTTTGGACTATCAGAGGAATTAGGGTTTGGTAGGGAATTACCGGCGAATGCGGAGTGGACCTGTAGCGAGGGCCCGAGGAGGATGGAGGGTGCGATAGAATCACCAGAAGCCGCGGCCGCAGCTGTCGCTACAGCAGATAACGCGGCGTGGTTGGTTCCACTGCCGATTGGACGGCCTCTCTTGGCGGCGGGAGGGGCGGAGCCGCCGGCAGCTCCGCCCAGCTTGATTTGCTCTCTCTTTTGCATCTCTCTCTGAACGGGCCGAATCGCTTCTTCGAGCCACGTCATAAAGCTAATTTAATTTGAAATTCATTAGTTGGGCTTAAAATTGATTGAATTGCGGGCCTTTTCGAGCCCAAATAATATTGGAATTTGCAAGCACTACAGTAGTACTCCATCTTCTAAAAATGCTCTAAGTTATTTATCTCCTATCTAATAACCACGACAACAGCATAAATAAGAAATCCATTCTCATGAGGTTCCATAAAATTGAATTGGCCCAAATATCAATGTTGTCATATAAAAAAATCAAGACAATACATATGTGGAACAATCTCAAGATTAAATACCCTATCTAATCAGTCGAACTATAGTTATCAAAACAAACACCATGATAATTGATAATACATGTAATTGCCTAACAACAAGCCTTCCAATTATAGTTAACCGACTGTTTTTAGTGCCAAATTATTCTAGTCTCCTTTTATGTCTTAATTAAAAACTTGGTCACTCCAAAATAGCCACTGGTTTGATTACTAGACCCCTTATATTTATACTATACGTATGCATTATTAGGATAGTAAAAGAGTTGTTGGAAACTGTTAACCAAAATTCCCTTTTCTTGAACAATATTTATCCCAACCACCACCTCAATAACTTAATTTGATTGGTTAGTTGAGCATCTAACTACTAATTTTCCTATTTCATTTCATTTCCCTATAGGTTATACTCCATGTACTTTCTTTTCGTACCATTATAAGTTCTTCGCCAATATAACCAATGGATTACGGCTTAATTCAAAAAAGCACTTCAAATATTTTTTGAGGAAAGCACCTTTAATTTATTCATTAGTGTGCTTCAACCTAACAATATTTAGTCATAACAATATGTACGATTCCTATTAAAATGTATATCAAGGAAAATATACTTAATAGAGTTATTATGGTAACCTAAACAATCTCCATACATTGACTTCAAGATTATGACTACATACTATAATTTTATATTTTGTAGACATCCAATGATTATTTGCCCATTTAGGTGAGATTAATTCTTGTTCCTTGTTCTACAATATTTTCTTTTGTTATACTAATTAAACTATCAACAGTTGAATATGGAGTACTTTAATTATTCAACCAAAACAAAGATACTTTGACTTTTTCAACATTATGATATTTTTCTACTCCAAAAATGAAAATAGTTAATATATTAGTAGGAGTACTACTTTACAAATCACTCTTCAAAAATCCAGAATCTTCTCCAAATCCTATAATTGAAACTCTAAAGAATAAAATCAATAAAATAAGTTAAAGAATAGTCTTTCTGGATCAGATTCTCTCTTTCTACTGACATCTGGTACATATAATTGAAGTGTGAAACTAAAATAAAAAAAAATAAAAAAAGAAATAAAGTTGAAGTGGGATTTACAAAACAAGGGGACATGAAAATGAAGTAGCACACCATATAACATCAACGGTCTGAATTTCATCATACACAGCAACGGATAGATACAGAAGTTTTATTAGTACATGTCTATGGTTGGTTATATTTGCAAATATAGTACCACAAAACAAGCCCCACTACTTTATTGGATAAGAAGTGGGATTTCATTTTCAATATTCGCTTTATTTTTTGTGGATTTTAAATTTGAAAATTTTGAATCAAAATGATAACGTTGGAATATTAGCAAACAAAATTTTAATACCAAAACTGAACCCTAAATCTTTGATATCAAACATTAATCACTCTATGCATATAGCCATATTTTACATAAGAATTTACACTTCACAAGAAATATCAATTCACAAACCATACCCATTGAGGAGAGAGAGAGTTGGTGGAGAGTAGCTTTCAGAGAGGTGGTATTATTGTCTAAAACTTAGGGCAATTGATTTTATTATTAATTTGCTGTGGGCAAGGTATAGGGGTCCCATTTCACTAAATTATAGTATAAGAAAATATAGCAAATATGACCCCACAACTTCTTGTTATGGTCCCACCCACCTTATGTTATAAGATATAATCCCCAACCCCACCACCACAATGATTGATTGTGATATAAAAATGGTAGTGACATTTGATCATACCAGAACTAGCTAAGCCTATATGGAGTAGTATTTTAGAATATGTGGAAGATTAATAGTAGTTAATTAAATTATCAAACTAATTTAAATTTATAAGTATAACACTATTAAATTATGAATATGTTTTTATTATGATTGGTTATATTGTGGCCAAGGTAATACTTTTCCCCATATTAAGAAACTCGAATACAAGATTATTGAATTATTACGAAATTTGAATCTTAAATCATATCTATAATATTGGTTGCACATTATTACTGTTAGTTCTTGATTTGATTTAGTCTCAACTTTTTATCCAGTTTATATTGAATTTGGAAAACGGTCTCAGAAACTGATTCACACTTAATCTTGTAAACTACTTAATTCGTACATCTCATTAAATAATCAAATGTAAATATTTTACTCGAAAACGTTCTACTATAGTAATATGTATATAAAGTAATGCGACGATGTTGACCAATAATAGTTTGCATACGGGCTACGGTTGAATCATTTCAAGTACTTAAAACTGTTTGGATTATTCATCTGTAGTTTATTAAACTTTAGCATCTTTAGACTTTCATTAATTAATTTCAAATTTTGTGTGGCAAGTATTATTTAACTTTTGATATTAATACCCTCTTTCCAATAAAAATAGACCATATTTTATTTTTCATTCCTTTCATATAAATAGTCTATATCTCTTTTACGCTGCTTCTTTCATCCAAATACAAGTGAAACATTTGATTTTCAGTATAGAATTTTATGTGTTGCTTCGTGAGTTAGAGAAGAAAGAGTAAAGTAAAAGAGATGATGTTGTTTCCATTTCAGAAAATATTTCATTTTTAGTAGTATTACTCAAATAGGAAAACGTTTTATTTTTAATACGAGTATCATTTATGAGTCCTACCATGCATTTAATATTTTTAACTATATTTCACATTCTTTCTTTCTTTAGTACGTACTAAAATATGTGTCAACTTTAAAAGATTCATTTTTTTTTACGAAGAGCGTGCTATATTGCCAACGAAATCGTATCAATTAGAAATTAGACATGACAGGTTGCTAATTAATGTAACATAATTGTGGCCGCAAGGCATACACGTGGCATTAAATGTATTATTATTAAATTATTAATAATATCTTGTGGAGTACTGCTAAATTTTGAAGAAAAAAGAGTTTTCACACTTAATCAATCTTTCACCCGATTTTCACATATTAATTAAAAATCTATCCGGTGTCAGAAAATTTTTTATGAGACTCCATTGGATATTGAAATTGGAATTTTACAGAATTGAATTGAATCGGAGAGAATAGGTTTCTATTTCAATTTCAAATCTGATATTTGGTAAAATGAAGCAGCTAATATGGTGTTGAATCGAAAGAATTTGTGCACACACACTGTACATACACTTTACACAAAATACACATTCACACACGCTCTACACAAAATACACATACTACACACACACACACTCATATACACTCTACACAAAATCCATATAGTATACAATACACACATTATGCACACACTTCACACAATATATACACATTACACACATTACACACAAAACACATTCAATGCACACAATATACACACACTGCACACACTATACAAAAAAAACACACTCCGTATATTGCACACTCTCCAAAAAAAACCACTCCATATATTGCACACTCTACGCACACGTCATACATAAAATAAACACACTACATACACTATACATAAAATACACATACTACACACATTGCACAAAATACACATACTACACACATTGCACAAAATACACACACTACACAAAATTTATACAAATTACACACTACACAAAATACACACACTATTTATAAACTGAAATTTCAAATTTGGTTCATTTTCTTCAGTGTTTTGGTTTGATTCCGTCTAGACTTTTGACGAATTTTGATTTTTCGGTTTGGTTCGAATCGAAAAAAATCTAAAAACTGAAAGGAAAAAAAAATTAAAAAAAAATCGAATGCTTGAAATGTGTGTAATTTTGTGAAATGTGTGAAATGTGTGTACCGAGTGTGTGAAGTGTGTGAAGTGCGTGAAATGTATATAATGTGTGAAATTTGTGTACCGTATGAAATTTGTGTAGTGTATTAAGTATGTGTAGTGTATTTAGTATGTGAAAGGTATAGTGTGACATGTGTGTTGTGGATATATAATCAAACTATCTAAATTTATGACTATTTGGAAATCTAATTTTTTAATTTTGATATGAAATTTAAATCGTGGAATTGAAAATTTATAATTCCAAAACTCAATATTTTTTGGTATGAAATAATAAATTTGAAATTGAAGGCTCCAATCAGAATTTCAACCTCCAATTCCGTGATGCCAAACATAGCCTAACGTGATTCACGCTTACCATAACCGATTAACCCCTATTCATTTTGTCGTATGATCAAAATTATTAGGGTAAAAATCAATCGACGTGTGTAAGTGTACGTTGGTTGATTGGGCACAATTTTGCCCAGTAGCACTGTGGCAGTTATTTTTCTACAATTTTACTGATCCCAATGCACGACCAACACGTGTAACATGCTTTGAAACTCATCTTTTTAAATTGCAGGATATTACAGCCCCACTCGTTCTTGTCCGTCAAAGTAATAAAGCTTCAAACTGACAACAATCATTCATAAAATATATTTTAAATGTCTCATATTATTTAAAGCGTTTCTTTTCTACTCAGTAAAAATGTCTCATATTATTTAAAGCGTGTCTTTTCTACTTAGTACTCCTTCTATTCTAAAAAGATAAAAGATTGTCCCACTTTAACTGAACACCAGTTTTAAGAAATGTAATGAAAAGTGAATTGAAAAAATTAGTGGAATGTGAGTCCTACTTTTATAAATTAGTTTTATAATAAAATGTGAGTAGCAATGATTTAGTGAAATATAGGGTCCACTACCGAAAATAGTAAAAAGTGAAATGAGACAAACTTTGTGGGACGGATGGAAATGGAAAAATGAGACAATCTTTGTGGGACGGAGGGAGTATGATTTAAGAAAGTGGTATTTAGTGACTTAAATCAAATAACATAAAATAGAGCAGAGAATAAAGTAAGAGAGAGATGAGAGAACAAAATAAAAGAAAAAATAAAGTAAGTGCAATTAGATATTAATGAAAAAGAGAAATGACTCAAGTAACTTGGGACAATCTAAAATAGAGTACGACTCAAGTAACTTGAGACAGAAGGAGTATGGATTTCATATCACAAATTTCATTGTCTCGCGAATAACTAGAGTACTATCTCCGTCCTCCAAATATTGCCCCACTTTGATCCGGCACGAGTTTTAAGAACTGTAATGAAAATTGAGTTGAAAAAGTTAATGGAATGTAGGTCCTACTTTTATATACAATTAGTTTTATAATAAAATGTAAGTAGGAATGACCGAATGAGTCAGTGGAATATGAGGTCCACTACTAAAAATGATAAAAGGTGAAATGAGATAAATTTTATGGGACGGACGGAAATAAAAGAATGGGACAAACTTTCAGGAACGAGGTAGTAATTTTTTTTGTTGTGAACACAAATGAGGAGTTTCAAGAATCCAAAGTTTTCTCATGTTAAATTAAAAATTTTCTATTAAAAGAATCTTCAAACCTGTAAATATTTTACTCGATATATATGTATACTATATTATGTATACTATTTGTATACTATATTATGATATTCGTGCTGACAAGTTAGAACTAAAACACAAATCTATTTTTTTAATATAGTACTTCCTCCGTTCATGAATAAGAGTCTCGTTTTTTCATTTTAGTCCGTCCGCGAATAGGAGTCCCGGTTGACTTTTACCATAAATGGTAATAGAGTCCCACCATCCACTAACTCATTCTACTCATATTTCATTTAAAACTAATATATACAAGTGGGACTCCTATTCCACTAACTTTTTTCCACTCATTTTTCTTAACATTTCTTAAAACCCGTGCCGCCCATGAATGAGACTCCTAATGGTGAATGGAGGGAGTATATCATACTAGAAGATAGTTTTACTTTAACTATTTATATTAACTTCAGATTCTATACTAGTGCCATTTTTTAGTATATATGTCTCATAAAATATATGCAGTTACACTTTTGTCGTATTATCCCATAAAAAAAAATCTAAAAAATGGATCTAAGTTTAATGTATGATTAGATAAGTTTTCTATATCAAAATTCATTTTTGATATATGGTTAGTTAGTGATGATATTATAATCAATTTCTCATTTAAGAGGAATCTAAATATTACTATGAGGCATTGATAATACTAATATTTTAGATTGTAGTGTTTTTTCCAGTGCTTCAAAGGATATCTTAAATTATTAGTTTAAATTAAAAGAGCAGCCTCAAATATTTGAAATTCTAGTATGGGTTCAAAATTCCAAAGTATCACTTTTTCTAAAAATGAAAAAGAAAAGGTGATGCGAACCATCAAATAGAAATAGGGAATATCATCTTGTTATGAACTATGTGATGACCTTCGCAACATCAAAATTCCATACACCCACTCAAATTACACATGTAACACACCCGATTATTCCGTTGTTGTATATATATTTTCTCATCTATATAGTGTAGTACTATCTTAATATCACACACATCAAACCATTTATACATATAAAAATCAATTTCCTATTTTTTACTATAATCATCATTCATAATAATATAAATTTCACAACCCCAATGTAAATGCAACTTGTCCTTTAGCACCATTTTTACAGTACATCTATCTCTCTACACCATATTTCACTTATCCCTCCCCCACCATTGTTATTGAGAATCATCAACTCTTCCCAAACACAGAAAGAAAGACAATCATGTAGCCCCATCTGTTTCCCACCTACAAAACAATTGGATATGCATGCATCTCTATCTAACAAACTCTGTTTCAAATCTGGGAAACGACGTCGTTATCTATTTACCTAGAGATTATAAATCAATAATTGATTTCAAAATAATAAAAGAAGTAAATTTACAAAACCACAAAGCCAAAATCCCTCATATTAACCCTGGAGTTCTCGTTTTTACACACACAAGCGATTTACGAGAGGATATATATCCGTTGTTCTAATTTTTTTTAAATTCAAAAAGTGAAAAATAAAGTAGTACTCCAATAAAAAAACAAAATTTATTTTTTTATTCTTTTTACTTTTGTTCAGAGTTTTTCTCTGAGGAGCGCGGCCAATCCCGTGACGACCATCTTATTCCCCCTCTCCAAACTCTTGGGCCGCAGCTCCGGCAACTGCCACGTCACAGACCGCGCTATTTCGCCCGAGAAAACCACCGGCGAACTCGGTTTCTCCCCACCACACTCCGGCGATGACGTTTCCTCCCCGAAAATCAGGTCCAGCTCCCCCCTCTCGCTCTCTAGAACTTCAATGACTTCGGGCCCGGGCCGGACCTCGTCGTCGGGCTTCTGAACGACGCCGTCTGGGGCTGCGGTGCGTGTGTGAGGGCCGAGCCATTTAGACTTGACGTACTCGGCTTTGCGCCACGGCGCGATGTGCATTCCCTTCTTCTTCAGGCTCTGCCTGGCCGCTTCCGACGCGATCGAGATGATCTGCAGTAGCCGGTCGGATTTCCCGACGAAGATCGACGGTAGGCACTGCAATATCGACTTGTAACCGCCTGTTGATCGCGCGATCTCGAACTCCGATCGGAAATCCACGTCGATTATTAGCCTCTCTCCGCCTTCCGTTATCACATCGATGTATTCGTGCTCCCCTGAGCAAATTGACATCAATAGAGATGAGAATTAATCAAATTTGATGATGAATTTGGCATCAATTGACTGGATTTTATGGATTTCCTCTCGATTATTCGAAATTAGGATGGAAGAGAGAGTTTACCGGCTGGAACAGAAGAAGTTTTTTCCCATTTCGATTTGCAAACAGAGGCGTTGTATCCAACAGCAACAAGGCCATCGCTGACGACTTTTCTCAATTCGTCTTTCCGTTTACAAGTTTTGCTGTTTTTTTCGACGATTCTCGAAGTGTCTGCCAGTAAATTTCTCTCCTCCACGCTCGCGCAGGGAATCAAGCTCTACAGTGGCAACAGCAGAGAGTTAAAGCATAATTCGACAGAGCAAACAAATTAGGTTTTCAACAGCAAAGGAAAATTGGAAATTCACAGTACCTTGAGACTATCGGAGGGATCAGTGAAGGATGAATTCGCTGCTAACGAGTCCGACAAGAAATCGATCTCGTCGTCGGAGCTGTCGTTGCTCTTGCCGTTAAAGCAGTTGCATCGGTGACGGCCGCATTTCACGGCGGAGGCGAGCGATTGCTTATCGTTGTTGTCTTCCATGAAATTCTGAACCATTTTATCCAAACAAACGGAGCTCGGCTCGAATTCCGGCGCCGTGCCGCCGTCTTTCTCTCCTCCGGGCGCCTGCTTCTCAGCTGATGAATTCCTCAGAACACTGTTGAATGGACGGTCGAAAAGCCGCTTCAGCCGCGATTTCAACACCGGCGGCTTGACGACGTCGTGCCGGATCGCATCGATCGGCTGGATTCTCATCGGAAAAGGCATTTAACTGGAGAACAAATCACTACAAAACTCGAACAAAATTCCTTCTACAAAAATTGCAATGCAACTACACCTAAACAAGCAATCTAAAATCAACTGCTTCGATTCAACAGCAAATCATCCTATTACAATCATCCAACACAATAACAAAGGGATCGAAACAGAATTTCGCAGCAATATTTACTTTAAAAGGGAAAAGAAGAGGGGAAACGGCTTCTGCTAGGGGCTTTCGCGAAAAACCTGACGGTAATGGAAGGAAACAAGAACATTGTGCTTGTACGGGGGAGAAAGAAAAACCGTGAGCCGGAATTTGCATTTTCCGGCGATGCTGAAGTCGCCGGCGAATAGATGGTTCTGTTTTTTCAATTTGGGATTGATTTTCTCTCTTCTTTTTATGTGTGCTGAGAAAGGAGTGGGCGACGCTTTTATAGTAAAGACGAGACGTAGAGGTGGGGCCGAGTGAGACACGTGGTATCTTTCCACTCGTGGATTATCCAGAGCTCCGGGGATGTAATCACATGGGACGAGCGTTACATTTTCTGCTATATGAATATGATTTTTTACTATTATAAAATCTGTGCCTAGTTTTCCGAATTAGAGTTTGTTGGACCCAATCAAATTATCATCTTTGATCACAGAATTTCTACCATTTATCTCTATCCTCCATTAAAACTCTCAATTTAAGTTTAACATAAATTTTTAAAAATAATAAAAAAATGTAACACGACATCTATTTTTATATATTTATTTTATTATAGAATATGAGTGCAACAAGTTAATATAAAATGGAGTGTACCTATCGTTTATAATATAAATGAACCGAAATTCTTAATGGCGGACAGACTAAAATGATAAACTAAGACTTCTAATCGCGGATGAAGAGAGTATCATTTATCGTGAAGAACTCCACATTAGTTAAATAAACAAATTGATATGGAGTATTAATTATAATATGTTACACAATTAAAGTTTCATTTTAATTATTGTGAGTTTAAGAAATGTGAGAAAATATTTCTTTTAAATGAATATAAGTTAATATGAGTTATTTTTATATGTTAATTTTATAATTAAATTATATAAATTTAATTTAATAGATTGTGAAACTCATTTATTTAAAATGAAAAAAATAAATGAGATTTTAAATCATGAATATTCTGATAAATATTATTATTTGTTAGATAGAGATAGTACTGGAGCATAAGATTGCCTGTAAATATAATGATATTGATTTTTGTTAACGTAGCAAAATACTCACGGTCTCTAAACAATAATCATCTTTTCCATTTTTGTCGGTCTATAAAATTTATTCACTTTTATTTTTGTCAAAAAAAATATTTATCTTATAAGATGAGTCCATTTTATACTACAATACTCAATCTTTTTAAAACTCTCTCCTAAACAACACTCTTTTTTTTCCTCATTATATAGTTTGTTTACTTAATTTCGCGTTGGTCGATTGAATTTAAAATATTGTATAATCACAAATAACAGCCTCAAATAAATATGAACAAAATTATTGATGCACTTCAATGACTACAGATAGGTGTTCTAATATTATCAACCTAGGACTAGGACAGCCGAGGATGTGCCATTTGTTTACACTATGACCAAGAGCACTAGAAACAAGATTTATCTAAATTTTGTCCAATCAAATTTATTCAGCTTGGAAACAAATATTTACTTCTTCATTTATTTTATTTTCTTATTTGGCCATGGAAAATGGTACATGTGTTACCTTATTTGTGGTGTAGGATGATAGTCGTGCTTCTACAATAAAAAAACAACTAGATTGAGGAACTCTTTGTCTTAAATGAATAAACACTGTTGGCTAGTAATATTCACACTTGGCATGCGAAACGAAAGGTGGAGCTTGCCACGAGTTTAAATATATGTCGAAAATCGAATTGAATTAAATCAAATTTTAATTAATCGGTTTCAAAATTTAGAAAATACTAATCCAGTACCCAATACTCCAGTATTTAGTTATGGAGTATCTGAACCTACTTAGAACCAATCTATTTATTTATTATTTTGGTTTTGATCACATATCTTCTCAATTCACTTTTGACAAAATCAGATTAATCCTGCTCGACCGAGTATGGGGATTAAGGCCGTAAATCTATTATTCTTTTAATGACTTAGTACTATAATGTTAGTTTATGGTTTGCTTTTGGTTCTGATTTATTACTATATTTTGTTTTGTTATAAGTAATTCACAACTTGCTAGAAAAGTTTTATCAAAATTTTATCGTGAATTAAAAGGTCTCTTGTAATTTACAAAAGTGACTTATTTGCTCGTTTGATAAGAAAGATGAGATATAACAAGATTTGTTAAATAAGATAAGAAATGCGGGCTTCGTGTCAAGATAAGCTCGGATGAAGGTTTTTTCGTTGTTGTTTGGTAGACAAGAAATTATCTAGATTTTGTATTAATAAATCATAATAAATGAGGTAGAAATGCTATCCGACCAAATTTGTGAGATACATATCTTTGTAATTTAAGGAAATATTTGCAGGCTCGGATGGGCTATAGAGAAAACCACGGGCTGACATAAAAGGTTAACTATAATATCAAACACTCAGAAATAGTCATATAAGTATCTATATCTAGACATTACTAACCTATCAAACAAAAAGTATAACTATAGAATTCATTCTGCTATATATTCCGACCATGAAATCCAATTAAATTCCATATACATTTTGTCTATCTAAATTAAATTGAGAAGAGAAGAATTTCTATATAAGCATTACGTACCATGCTGTATGAAAATTACATGTCAACAAAAAGCACGAATTTTTAATATTAAAAATAAAGTTCTTAATATACAACTAAAACGTCAGAATTATCGGTTGTTACTATTAATGTGTATGATTCTTCAAAATGATTAATTTAGTCATAAATTCATTATTGAGTTTAACTCCAGCTAATATCTAAAAATGGTCAATGTTAAGTGGCAAGAACACTATCCAAATATTTTTGTCACTACTATTTAGATAATTGTAAAATTTGGTCAAAACTGAATAAATTCTCATTAATTATGGTTCGTTGTATTTGTGTGACACTCAAAATCCAAAAACAAGCATGAGGAGTATATAATATAAAGCATTTGTTACAACTTACATGTAAACTTTTCCATAGTTTAATTATGAAAATTAGAAAGGAAACATAATCGCAAATTCGCAAGTCAGCAAACTAAAACAAAGAATAAGAAAAATAAACTCCATCGCTGGCCCATAAGAATTGAAAAATAATTAAATTCGATATTTGGAGCTGTAGTAAATCATGGTTCGATATAGCTTTGTATTAATTATTTGAGGTGAGGCTTAATTATATTCTTCGATCGTTAACAACAATCACAATTTTACTGCCTTTTGACATGACTACGATCTTCTGTCTACTATGTTCTACTCCACGAGTTTCGTTTTCTGAACTGATCAAAATAAACAGAATGCTCAAATGAATTATTTACAAAAATAAATTATGTAGTTTTTCCATGATTTATTTTCTTTCTTTTTTTAGAAATCATCAACAATTTTCAAACTTACTAAGATGAAATATAGATAATGTCAAAATTCATTCATTTTAAGTTTAATTTCTCTTTGAGCTAATGGATTATGTCAATTTTGTGTGTTAATAATTGACCCAAATAATAGGAGTAGTACATATATAGTACTTCTCTCAAAGTACATCCATGATCTGTCGATCCATGCTAAATCATCTAGAAGCTTGAAATTAGAAATAATAAATCTTGATGAATATGAAATGTGATAGTTGTTGTATATTTTCATAATCACCTAATTTTCAAACCTTAATGCAAGATTGTGAATGAAATGTACTGATATTTTACAAACCTATACCTAGATCAATTTTTATATATTATGCTTATGAATATACTTCGTATGATGCAGTCTTTGAGTAGAGTTTTTCACAATTAATGCTATAAATTCAGTCAAGAAAATAATCTTGTTTGAGTCAATCTTCTTGAAAACCTATTTGACTCTATTATGAAGAAGAAGAAGGAGAGGTCCCCTTCTATAGTACTATTCATATTCAACTAATTATGTGAAAATGGGGGGGACCTATCTCGTACACAATTTTATCTATTACCAACAACTTTTATCACCTTCCATTTATCCATTTCATGGTCAAATACAATTATGAAAATCTTTCTATTTTGTTTCTAAATTCTAACTAATTGCAAATACTACTATTCAACACAGAAAGAGATGGAACATGAAGCACGAATACGAATGCATGTGATTCTTATCCAAACATTTTTCTCCCGTGGAGCTTCTCTCATTATTATTTTTCTATGTGCATATTTAATTATTTATGTAAATGTAGACAATTCAAAAGCTAAAATATAATCCCGAGTAGCAATTACTCCATATTAGGGCTTCATGGTTATTCAATGGATAAAATAAATTAACTCTATAAAATAATGTGGGAAGCCTAATGTTTGTTATGAGATCAATTGTCAATTATGTCATTGTTGAATTAATGCTCTTTGAGTCAACAAAATAATAAATATGGACCTCATTTAACTTTGTCGATTATCAAAATATCTGAAATAACAGAAACAGAAAAAATAATAAACATGAGGTGTTGAATATTTGTTACTAATTTACAATAGATTCTATTTTCGAGATGAGATATATGATTTTCTCTTGAACAGTACTTTTTTCATATGATTGATAACCTGCCTATGATTTGCTATATATGTTTGGATGTGTTCGAAAATTAGGTTGTTGGGAGTACTATAGTTCAGTGTAAAGCACATATGGGTAGACCCAATTTATGAATAAAGAAAGTCTAATTCCAAAAAATTCACTATAAATAAATTTCTATTTTTCCTAAAATTACCTACTAAGTTTTTGGCGCATTTTTTTAATAGAGAATTGCTAACTAGTTTAGTACTTTTGATTGAGAGGGGGTGTCTGAATTTATTGTCCATTATAAGTCATTTCTAGGTTTGAATATTGATAAAATCATATTGAATTCAATTCAAATAATGTATAAACAGTTAAATAAGTTTGGTTTTTAGTGCTGAAACTTTAATGAGAGTAGAGTTTTGATGATGTCTTGAAATTATTGAATTTCCTAAGTGCTCATTACTAACTCTTTATTTGATGACTTTGGGAACATGGGCTACTTATTAATTTTAAGAATCCTTTACCTTTTGTATTTCACTTTGTTGCACCCCCCTTTTTGTGACTTTCATAAAAGTTGATCAAGACTTTACCACAATTTTTGCAAAAAGGGCCCCAACAACATCATTATTACCACATCATGTAAATTAATTGATGTGAATTTCTGGGAAAATTTTAAAGAAAGAAAGTAAATAGGTGATTTTTTTTATTTCACTTTTGCTTTGAACAAAAATTGTTTCATTATCATATAGACCAGTCCATGACACTCAAGCAGCTCATAACTAGCGTCCGCAAATAAGAGCTATGTCTTTCTATTTTAGTCCGTTCGCAAATAGTAGTCCCGTTCACTTTTACCATAAATGGTAATAGATCCCACATTCCACTAATTTATTCCAAGTGGGACCCATATTCCGTTAATTTTTTCCATTCATTTTTCTTTAACATTTCTTAAAACCCGCGCCGTCAAGAAATAAGACTTTTAATGGTGGATGGAGGGAGTATGGAGTATGGAGTATTTAATAATATTGGTGCACTGATTGTATACATGGGCAGGGTAGAGAGAGTAAAGTAATAGAGAGAGAATAAAAATAAAATAAAAGTATTTTCATTTTTAGTAATTGATCATCTTATTTGGGACAAATCAAAGAAGAAAGTGAGTTATATTCAGTGGGACAGAATGTAGTATATATTAGCCCAAATATTTTATGTGTATATGTTCTTTGTATATGTTTCAACCTAGTATTTCGCTGACAACATCATCGCAAACACTAGATATTGTTTCGGCAAACCTTAATCTTAAAATAAATAAAAGTTTTTATATATATAAATTTCTCACATATATGTTACAGTTACCTAAATACGTGTGGAAATCCTATAATCATGGAGATATTCAAACTTTATTCTTGAAAATGCAAAATTGGTTTACCATAAAAAGGATGGTGGTGGGGTTTCTAATACTCAAAAATCAATGTCATTTTCTATATTAGCTAATTATAATTGAAATTAGCGTGTGTGGGGGTGTCGGTGGGGCATATGAATGGACATGAAATTCCAAGTTGATAAACTATAATAGAGATGTTATGCTGTATTTAGTGCACATCCCATCATATTGATAATTGATATAACCACAAGCTTTTAATTATATAGCCCACCAATAATGTGTATCAATTAATTGGCAAGAGTCTTATATTAAAGGCTCTTGCTATACTTTATCTGTTTTTCTTCACATTGTAATTTAAAAAATAAAATCATGTTTTCCAGGTGAATCTTTTATTATTTAAATTTCATTTTTTATGTAGTTTTATATTCCCTATTATAGCACTTACAAGGTTAATATTTGTATATGAAATTTTATGGTATAATATGACTCACCACAGTCCTATAAATTAGTACTACTACTTTGCCAAATACTTGTATAAAAAAAATGAATAATCTATAATTTAAATGGACACAGTAATTTGATGATAATAAGTACCAATTGCGATGCCAAATAAATTCCGGTGGACTTTGGAAATGTTAATGTCATGCCTTGATTGTCTTAATCAAATTGTTATTTATAATTGAATGATTATAACATGCTATCATATGAGGCTAAAAAACTTTGTTTTTAAGTACTGTCACAGTTGATTCAACGTTGTGAGTGTCTAATTTCTTGGGCAATCCTCCAAGATAATGTTCTTATCTAGTTTCGTCGTTTCAATGGTGATTAAACTATTATATTGAGTTACATCATATCAAAGATATCAAAGTATAGTCTCTGCAATGCTAGTAATTTTATTATATTTGGCATTGAATGTTTTTATCGGCCAATCTCTCAAAATTCAACGAGCGCAAAAAAATTATCATTTAAGGACACAAAAATTGAGACGCAATCACTAGCGTATGAATTTAAAAAAAATAAATATCAGGTCTTTAGGACAAACATTTATAATATGCATTTTAATTTCTTCATACTACTACATTGAATATATTCATCGGTATTTATATTTTCGACTGGAACTAAACTACACATAATTAAAATACTAGTAAAACTTAAACTCTTCACTCATATATAAATAACTTACTAGTACTAAAGTTTCTGATTAATGAAACATTACACGACGTGGTATCATAATTCTTTTATTTTTTAAATAAGATAGCTAGAGGCCACTTTTTCTCCTAAATGATTGAGTATAAAAAGCTACAACAATTTATAGGGTTTATCTTTTTTACTGTATGGTGCATGATTACAATTAAATTAAAGGCATAAATATACGTTTATTTCTATGCACCGAATTTTGAAGTGTTTGTGACACGACATAGGAAATAAATAAATAAATGACAATAAATACTACCATGATTAAAAATAAGCAAGGACAGTGGTGGATAACGACAGAAAGTTGTTTGATAAAGAGCATAAGAAATGATGACATTATTTTTTGCTTTTTCATATTCGAGTACAATGCCCATTAAAATTTAGTAGATATGTACCCCATACTTAATTATGTGACGTATGTATTTGAGTAATTATGTGAATGTGACATCTCGTATTTTTGAACGAATCTGTTTTCTAATTGTATTATAATTACAATTTTAAAGATTTGAATTTAAAGACAATATTTAATTTTATTCTATTTCAAATCTTTTAGCTAATAAAATTAAATAATTGATACTATAAAATGTCAATTTCAATTTTAAAAATTTCAAATATTTATTTTGAGTATAGAATTCAAGCCGTTGAATTTAGAGGGTATGATGTTAGAATCTAATCAAATCCAAGAAAAATTTAATGCCAAACAAAAGTTTTGAAATTCTAGGCAGCCATTTTCAAATCCATATCCTTAATTTCATGATACCAAAAACATACTACTAATATAAATAGGACATTTTAGTGACTTTTAAGAATTTAGAGCTTGAAAGATGAAGAAATCAGGGCCAATATGACATAAATATTGATGATAGTTGGGTCTTCTTGAGAAAAAAATAGTTATGATTATGATTACATGAATAAGAAAAGATAATTTTGTGGTCATGGATTAGTGGAGCCATCTTATTTTGCCCAACTCATGAACTTGCTCATTTCTATTCATCAACATCCCCATTAGATATTAAAAAAAAAACTTAGACAGCTTGTATTTATAGGATATAGTTCTTGTCGAAATATACAATATGATACCAATTTATGGTCATGAGAAGGCCTATTTGCCTTATCTCAAGATAAGAGAGAGACATAAATGAGCAATGATACAATTAGAAAAAGCATTGAATGCAAAGTGCCAAAACACCTATTTTTAATAGCATCAAAGGATTAATGTAATTAGCTTTTCCAAACATTAGCTGAATTAAACAAGGCCAGCCATTAATTTGAAGTTTGAAGAAACAGAGCTCTCTAGTGTCATGCGTGGCAAGATGCTATCGGAAATGACGATAAAACGCAACATAGTCAGTAAAATGCCTCTTCACCTTTAAATCTGTCGGCCAATTCAAGTTATTACGGGGCTAAATGAGGAAGCATTATTAACTTTAACATTTAAAACGGCATTTTTTATACATTAAGCTGCCACATTAACTTTAAATTTGCCATGACAATTATTAGCTTGGTCGAAATCTAAAACGTTGAAATTAGCCAATAATTTGTGCGTTTAACTGCTATTTGCCCATATATAAATAAATAAACTCCTATGACTAGCTTAGTAGAAAGAGACATGAGAAAAAAGCCAAAAATAGGGAGGAGTAAAATATGGTGTGTGGAGGATATCATAGAACACATCAACATTGATAGTTGCTTATAAAACATTTACTAGTAATAAATAAACATGATATTGATATCTAAATTAAAATGAAGTTCTAAATTTGAACTAGTCAAGAGTAAGACAAATAATCATAGAAAATGAGACAATATAGCCCTGATTCAGGAAAATTTTCAATTTAATTAGAGGATGGAAAATGCATTTAATTTCATGAAAAAAAAACACAGTTGAGAAGCTAAGTGAATTCTGAATTATTTGATTTTCTAATTTCAACTTATACCTAAATTCCAAGTCTTTGCCACATCTATACATAGATCGTGATGAATAAGTTGTTTTCTAGTACTAACAAAATTACCTTGCCGAATAAGGCAATGTTAATAGAATATTCAAAACTTGAATTTCAGTACAGATTTGTCAAAGTTGTCGAAGCGCATGGATGGGCCGAACTCAATTAGGCCTAGTGGTTAATGGACCTGTTTGAGCCCAACTCCGGCACATTATATGATTGGGCTTACTTTTTCCAGCCCAAAATCAATATATCATCATTTTTTCATAAGGTCATATTTAACCATTTTCAACACAAGATGAAAAAAATGCAGCTAATAAAATTCAAATTACGACCAGGTGATAATAATCTTTGTTTTATCTGAGGTAATTATGAATGAATATGATGACCTTGAATCATTCATGTGATTTGCTATTTTGAGTTAAGAAAAGATCACAAATCTAGATTTTCTAGTGACATAAATATAGTACTAATAACTCTCTGACACAAGATTAAATCTAAAAGTTTTTCTTACTTTTGCAATTATTTCTCATCTGCCCTCCATATATTATAAATATCCAAAAGCACCCCCACTAATTTAGAAAAGAATATATTTCAAATAAAAAATCCCAAAAAGCAAAATCACCAAAACCCAAATTCGTTCACGACATCTGAGTATTTTCTTAGCTATCTAAATAGTAGTAGTTCGCATCCGATCTGAATTTATTGAATCTCTTTAGTATTGAAAAAATTAAGGGGATCGATGGGGGCGCTGATGTCGAAGATGTGGTTCATGATGTTTCCGGCGAAGGAGTACAAGATCGTGGTGGTGGGGCTGGACAACGCCGGCAAAACGACGACGCTTTACAAGCTTCATTTGGGGGAGGTGGTCACCACGCATCCAACTGTCGGCAGCAACGTTGAAGAGGTCGTCTACAAGAATATTCGATTTGAGGTGCGTGTTTCTTGAATTGGAAGCTCTAATTTTATTTTATTAATCGTCGATCATAAGCGATTGGGTTTGAATTGCAAGTTGGGATTTTTTGGTGGTGGTTGATGTCAGTTACTGTTAATGTCATGTTGGATTCTTTTAATTTTGGCTCTATGATGATTGAAGATCTATGATAATTTTGGGGATAAGTGTTCACATATTCAGTCTGTATTTCTTGGCTTGATTAGTTATGAATGTTGTTGTTTCTTTGAAAGAATTACTCCACTTGATATGTTTCTTGAAAGAATTACTACTTGATAATTGATATGGGAGTTATTGGCTGCTTTTTTCGCCCATTTCTTTACATTTTGGGCTGTATTTGGATATGTTTCTCTTGTGTAGTGTTTGTTTGAGATGCTTATTATGACAAATTGAATCGACATATTACTATAGAATTGATTTTATGCCACGACATATGAATGCTCTAGTTTTCTTTTGCCTTGAAGGTATAATATGGATCAGATATGTGCGATTGACATATTGAGTTCTGTACTTGCGATGAACGTGTCATGCACGGTTTTGAATGAGAGAAAGAAGTGAGGAATCCTCCTTTCGAATGCTGAGTCTCCCACTGCCTTTACTTAGCTAGGAATTAAAAGCAGGATGCATAATGATGGTCAAAACTTCATTCTTTTGGTTTCTCACAATAGTGGGGAGTTGCCTGTTTTGTCGAAACTAGTTGCATTAGATTGGATTCGCTCTTTTCCTAGAACTGTCTGATTTTTTCAAGAGAGCTGAGAGGTTAGCACGTAGATTCCTTTTATGCATAAGAATTCTGGAATCCTCTTGCTTGTCTGTTTGATTCGGCATTCTGTTTCAAGAACTACTGGATATACTGTATGCCGTATATCAGATATGATGCAGTGTGTATGTATGAACAGAGACAAATCCTCAGTAATTAGGCTACAACCGTGACATTTTGAGTCAGAACTTGAGTTTTTACTTTTTAGGGCTGAGAAAGACTTCCCTGGTAGTATTCAATTGCTTAAAGTATCGAATTGTTTTATCTATAAAGATGGCTCTCATACTTATGTTCTTCACATATGCCTGAGTAGAACTTTTCTACAATCTATTACTCCTATAAAGCATTGCACATATGAATATGGTCGAAATGCTTGTATCTGCTTCTGTATTGCTTATCACTGTAAAGAAGTAGTCAGGCAGTGATTTTCTTCATTAAATTGGTCTTTTCTTGTTTTATTCACTGACTGATGTCATTTTAATCTCCCACCGTTGATGATCAGGTGTGGGATCTTGGTGGACAAGATAGGCTGAGGACGTCGTGGGCAACTTATTACCGCGGGACACATGCTGTTATAGTGGTGATAGACAGCACCGATAGAGCCAGGATCTCCATAATGAAAGATGAGCTATTCAGTCTGCTTCCAAATGAGGATCTCCAGAGCGCAGTAGTGCTCGTGTATGCAAACAAACAGGATCTGAAGGACGCAATGACCCCTGCTGAGATAACCGATGCCCTATCCCTTCACAGTATTAAGAAGCACGACTGGCACATCCAGGCTTGCTCTGCACTAACCGGTGACGGCCTATATGATGGTCTGGGGTGGATCGCACAAAGAGTCGCTGGAAAAGCAACGAGCTAGAAGCACTCGACAGAGATGTTTCGTTATGATTGAATGGTAAATCATGTGATGTACCTTCTAATTCACTGCAACTGAATACAAGCACATTGCTCTTTGTTAAAAAGGCAGGCAGTTGTTGGCATGTTGTTTACTCTATTTCTTGATTTCTGACCTATAGTTGCTCTCTTGAAAGTGCCACATACCAAATTTTTACTCTTTACAAGAAGCTGAGGGCTGAGGCCTTCTCCATTTGCTCCTGTTCCTCGTGTATACACAAAAAACAATTAAACAATACTCCACCAATAAAAGACTTACTTTTGACTTTGGTTCAGGTATTATGAAATGTAGTGGAAATAGGTGGAAAAATTAATAAAATGTAGTATTCCGTATCTATTTTTATATTAGTATTTATAATAAAATGTGAGGGAGATAAAGTTAATTCAGTGAGATCCGTTACCAGAGAAAATTAGTGACCAGAGAAAATTAGTGAAATAATTATTTACGGACGGATGAAAATGATAGAGTGGAATGAGTAATGGCTGATGGAGAGTGGAGTAGCATTCTAATATGATAATACCCTTTTATTCAATCTAAACAATCTTAATTAAATATTATGGTATTCTAATTAATCTGAGAAAGTAAAAAATACATATTTTGCATGATATCCACGTGTCCCACGACTGCCACGTCTACATAAATTATTCATCCAATATTAATATACTTGTCCGAAAATCTTGATCCATTAAGCCAAAATGTCGATCTCATCCATATCCTTGAAAAAATCCCTTTGTAAAATTGTTTCAGGTCCGGTACGGCCACACGCAGTCGGAGGAGCCGTACCTAAATCGTGGATCGCGGCGGCGGCGCCACGGCGGGATACTTTTGTTTCGGATTTCGACACGATTCCAAAAAGGCCTCCTGGGCCGCCACTTGGGCCCAAGCCCGGCCCAGAATTCCCATGCCCTCCAAGCCCGTCTCCGCCTCTGCCAGACGGCCCACGGCCGCCTATGCCTTCACCGCCACAGCACGGGCCGGATGTGATACCTCCGCCGCCGCCCCAGCGTGGCCCAACTCCGCCGGATATTCCGCCAAACTACATGCGCTGCAGTGTAAATTTTTTTTAGGGAATTTAATTATTAGTAAATTACTATTTTATTTCTGTATTATAATTGTAAATTTGTAACGACGTGTTTTTCATTCTAACTATAATCCTCCGCTTATTTTCACACAAAATATTTACAATGAAGTTCAAATTAATAATATCCACATGATATTAGAACTCTAGAATTTAACGTCGGCAAGATAAGATATTTGTGTATAAATAAAATAGGAGTATAATATATGGTGGCCAACCGCCAATGTTTGCATGGACTTTTCATACCAAGACTTAGAAAGCGGCAAAATTTGCATTGCTTATCTAAAATACTTTTGATTTGAGATTATTTTCTCGAGATAATTATATTCAATACTACTCGATGATTTTGTAGTAGTACTATTTAACCATGTAATCTTGTCTAGCAAGCCAACTATTCCATATCAATTGAAGTCATTGATATTGACTAGTATTTTGTTTTAATCGTTTAGCAGATTTTCTTTGAAACGATGATATTGCTAAGGCAACAAGTTTATCATTTTCAAACACGTCGTGATCGAAATTCCAGTCGTTGCCGAATGCTTTATGCTGTAAAGTTGCAATGAAATTTGGTCACCAATTTCCACATCCATTTTCCAGACTCGGTCGTCAATATACTTCTCTCTAATATTAAGTCCATAAAACGCATTTCGGTTGGTAATACGTTTTCTTTCGTTCACTAGGTTAGAATTCGAGTCATTACTGGAATAAGTAAATTCTTTTTAAATAAACATTCAAACCAGAATCCAAATATAAACAAAACAAAGCATTTGAACATGAGGTGATGCCACAAAAGCTTTGGTATTTAGATAAAATAAATCAAAAGTCAAGAAAAGAAAAATGTTATACGAATATGTTGAAAGTTTAGATGGGCCTTTCTTCGATTGTAAATATAATAGATACAATACTTTAGTAGGTCTTGTATTAATTGGTCAATAGTTAAGGTAAAGGCGTCAAATATATGTTTATTCCAAAAATTAAATAAATATCTCAGATCATTATTAGGTACAATAAATTTGTAGTCACGGTCAATACCTTACCGACATCCATGCACTAAGAAGCAATAATTTGATGTTAACATTTATACATTTTATATTTGCAACAATGGACAAAATCTTTCAATCTTCAATTTTAAAAGTTGATTGAAAATAGTGAATTAATACGGAGTAACATGGTTTTTTCCGATACTTTTATACTAGTAAATTCTTGTTAACAATTTTAAACTACGAGTATTCAATTAATATAATGATTTTTCTTTCGATTAAAAAAATGTTAGGAAACCGAATCATTTAATATACTCCATATTATGTCGACGGCCACTCGATGACACCTACACAATATTGCTATGCCGCGACGCCAACTACTTAACGAATACTCCCAATCCTTATACAACTATAAATTTTGAGAAAATCGCTATAAAAGGTTGCTTGAAATTTGGTCTTTTGCCAATTTTAAAAATCAACTAGAAAGTTTATATAATAAACCCATTGTGAAAAGTTGCGATTAATTATATATTGTTCATATTTTTCAACTAGAACGATGTTATTTTTTATGAACATACAATGTACATATAATCAGGTGGGTTATTTGCCCCCCCCTCCCTCTTCTGGTTGCGTGAATGAACTAAAATTTTAAAAGTGGCGCCACGCACAACTAGAACTTGAGACCTTTGACTTCAGATTTTACCTTCTCTATCACTTGACAACTCACACTGAAAAGACTACATTAGACCCCTAAGGCCCTAACCCTTCTTTACTCCTCCTATCATATAGTCCTATATTTATATATGTCAACTACACTAAATGCTCGCTTACAACTACATAAATTTTCTATAAGTGAAATCATGGCTACGCTCCTACTAATTGGTAGTAATGTCTAAGTACGTCTTTTTTACTTTTGGGTGTCATATTAGATACAATATCACCAATTAAAATTTAATATATGAGGAGGAACAGAGAATAAATCTAAACTTCATAATTTTGTTTAATAAATTATAAAATTAACTAGAATTGTATCAAATTTAATGATTTTTCAGACAATTTATTCTATAATTATTAATTGCAGTTTGAATAAAAAAATTGATAATGCCGGTGGATGTGAAGTAAGTTTGGATAAGTGAAGATATGGAGTAACTGAAATAGAAGGTGTAGGTGTAGGAATAGGCATTGCCCATTAGATTAGATTGTACCTCGTCTAGAGAGCCAGAAACGCGTTTACAGCGAAGCACATTTATGTGGTTTAATATAGCAAATTAATAGCATCATTTGTTTACGTGGATCCAAATCCTCATAAAAAATTATTTAACTTTCTCATTAATGGGCTCTTAGCCCAAGTCTACTTTGCCTGGTTGGCATCCAAATATTACCTTTTTACTACTCCTACTACACCTATTTCACCGATACTAGTATACTCATAAAATAAAGCCTAAAATTTGTGGTACTATCATACATCATTAACGCCTTTTTAGTTGGAGTTCATCTAAAAATTGATATTTACTCCCATATGATTATCATAAAGACTTACATGCCAGTATATAGAACCGCATTATCTTGAGGGATGCATTAGTAAGCATGAAAATCAATATATAATTTCTAATTCAAATAATTCAAAACAGATTATGAACAAATTGACACGTTAGATCCATGCACGTATCTTATCGCTAATCCTAAAATCTTAATTAAATAAGATTAATTTGATACATAGAATTCAGAACTCTCACGTGCATAAGAAATATAGTCTTTATACATAATTTTATTACTATCATACTACTAGTATAATAGTAGTATGAAATATTGCAAGCTCACGACAGCTACAACTACAAGCCCACCTCTCTCTCTCTCTCAATTAATATGATACATCTCCTCTATCTATAGTTTAAGCCCTATTCAATTTCAAACTTGGATTGTCCCCTTTACATTAAACCAAACAGCTGTAATTTTAGTAATAACAATAATAATAAATGAGAATGTACCATTATTTCTTTTTCAATAAAATATGTTGTTTGAATTTCAAGTGAAGTTGGCTCACTTCACTCGGACTATTCCATAAAAATTTGGTGGTCTGAACACATTGCCATCTCCCCACATTATTCATATGGATTTGCTAATTAATTTCCAAAATTTCCAATAATATATAGATGCTTCCATGGCTAAGTATTTAGACTTAGTCATTTGAACACACAGTTGTTGTGCATTCATACTTTTTCCATTCAGATGCAAAAGTCAAACCATCAAAGTGTCACTTAGAATTTATTTCGTCCAACTATACGCATTCTTCTTAAGCTATCTCACAAATAAAATTATTTTTTATTTTTACACAACTTGGTATTAACTTTTTTTATTTTTGTTTGAATTTTACATAAGACGTGATTAGATGTGCAAGCTAGACTAAAATAGTGTTATAGATATGATACGCTCATGATTAATATTAGTATTATTATTCAAGACTCATAGCCTTGACTCCTCAATTTTCTTTGATTTAAAAAAAAATATTTCTGAGTAAATTCTAACTAGAATTCAATGCATTTCCTAGTCCTTGCTGTCCAATTTCAAAGTCTACATATACCACCCCAAGCCTTGTGCTTTACTCAACTCTCTCATTCTCTCTTTTTCCAAACACACACAGCCCCAAAGAAGCCTCATGGCTGATATACTGAATGCAGAGCAAATTGTTGAATTGCAGGAAGCCTTCAGCCTCTTTGACAAAGATGGAGATGGTGTGTTAATCTACTTCATTTTCTTGTTTTTATCAATCTATACATATTGTTTCATGTGTTGATTGATGAAAGTGCAGGTTGCATAACCATTGAAGAATTGGGCACAGTGATCAGGTCTCTAGATCAAAATCCCACCGAGGAAGAGCTCCACGACATGATCAACGAGGTCGATATCGATGGCAACGGCACCATTGAATTCGCTGAGTTCTTGAACCTCATGGCCAACAAAATGAAGGTTAACTTAACTCACTCTTACATTAACAACTTTTCTTCTTTTCACTTTGGCTTTTACTACTTTATTTTTAACACTGTTTTTGATCAGGAAACTGATGCAGAGGAAGAGCTTAAAGAAGCTTTCAAGGTGTTTGATAAAGATCAAAATGGTTACATCTCAGCTACTGAGGTATATTTTATGGAGTACTAGTAATTTCAATTTTCTCTAATGATAAAGGAGTAGTAGTTGTATTTTATTTTTTTGATTTCAGATATCAGACAGCTAACAACTTCATTCTTTACTTTTATTGTACTTGTATCTGTACCTTATGTACTGTGGTCTGACAAAATTAAATAAAATATAAAATATAAAAATATTACTACTACTATTTGAAATAGATCTATCATAAGTCAACTAGTTCTTTGAATGGTTTCTCTTTAAACACATTTCATGCAAAAAAAGGTTCCAATTGAATACCAATACTTTCGATCTCTGCAGCTTCGGCATGTGATGATCAATCTTGGTGAGAAGTTGACAGATGAAGAGGTGGAACAGATGATAAGAGAGGCTGATTTGGATGGTGATGGACAGGTTGATTATGATGAGTTTGTGAAGATGATGATGGCCATTGGATAGAAATATCTCAAGTTTAATTTTTTTTTAATTCCATTTATTACATTGTTGTGCAAAACTTAGGATCAATTAGTCAATCCTGATGCAAGAAATTTCAGATTTTGTTGATTGTATTCTTTCAAATTTTTAGTTCAAATGAACAAGAATCTTCAGACAATGTTGCAAAAGATAATAGTACATGTTACAATCATGGGAAACTGCAAACCATATGTTTGTTTTTCTCCAATCCATGAAAGAATCTCTCCAAACAAGAAAACCAACTCAAAAGAAAAGGAAAGTGAAATCAGGCAGAGATGATGGCAGTTTTTCCTCTCATGATGTTTAAAAAACTGGAAGAAGAGACGAACCGAAAAAAGAAAGAAATAAAAAGAACCAAGCAAAGAAATCTTTTGTAAGTATCAGTTTTCTGCAACTCAGCTGATGGCTGCATTGCAGCAGATGCAGGTAGTGAAGAGGGAGGATCTCGCCTTTCGCCTCCTGTTTCCCTTTGGTGACACTGCAGCTTCATTTCTTGATGGAGAGGCCTTTGAGCCATTTGTTTGTGCATCTTCTTTGACAGCATTGGCCTTTTCTTGCTTGTTGTTTAGTGAGTTTTGCGCGTTTTCAGAGTTGCTTCGTTCCATTCGGAGAGTCTTCTCCTCCAGTTGGACAGCTTGGAACTGCAATGGCTTCCCCACATATTCTGTGTTTGGAAACCTCAGATTTGAGCAGCTGGAGAGGCTTCTCCTTGCTGTCTTGTCCTGATACAGCAGAGGAGTTTGATCAGATTCTTCAGACCTCGTGTCGAATGATATGCCAAAATCAAAGCTCGGAGATTTTCTGAGCTCAACTTGAGCCCCTACACAGCTTGGATTTGGTTCAGTTTCATCTGAGGCCGCTGGAGTTTCAGCCTCTGCTGCTTCATTAGAAAGGCGTTGTGTGTCGATTTCTGTTGAGGATTTCAGCTCTATCACACATTTATCAGTGGCTTCACTCTCAGTTTCGTAGACATCTTCTGTAGCAGATGTATCACTCTCCAAATGAATGGCTTCTTCAATCACATTTTGATCAGTTGGCTCATTCTCTTGTTTCTCTGCATCTTCAAGTAGACGGTCTCCATTTATCTCAAATTCGGCCTTGATCACTTCTGTTGGATCGCTGCTGCATCTGGTCAAGAACTGGTCTTTTTCTTGATCAGTTGGCTCACTGTCTTGTTGTTTCTCTACATCTTCGAGTAGATGGTCTACGTTTTCCTCAAATTCAGCTTTGATCACCTCTTTTGGATCGCTGCTGCATCCGGTGAAGAAGTGGTCATTTTCTTGATCAGATGGCTCATCATCACCGTTGCCTAATTCATGGATCATTGGCTTCTCTTCATGATCAAGAGCAGAACACTCGTTTTCGTGCTCATTTTGTGATGTAGATGAGTCTGGCAAACTAGTTCTTGGAGCTTCATCGACAGTGTTGAAGGAATCACTCTGCTCTTCTATAGGAGGCTCGTCGTCTCTCCCAAGCTCTTCCTCATGCGCACATGCTTCTGAAAACGCGCCTTCAACAGAAGGCGCATCAGCCAAAACCGAGTCTTTGTCCTTCTCCTTTGCATCACGATCATCAACCTCTAAATCCTCATCCTTCAACACATTCTGCTCTTCTTGAACATCTGAAGTAGCAATACATACACCTTGATTTGGATCATCCATTTGAATTCATTGACATTACTATCTAACTATGATCCTCTTTTTTTGGAACAATTATAGTGTGAATTATGATGCGAAATGGAAGAAACCTGTCATGGTGCAAGGTTGTTCTTGTTCATCACTCAACTTGGACATTCTTTCCCCCAAATCCGAGCCGTTGCTGCTGATATCCATCACAGCATCAGAACCCTCAAAAGAGCCCTTGTGATCCTCAATATCTGCTAAAGATTAGGACATTTAAAAAATGTAGCAGAAAATCATAAATGACAGCAAAATGTTGATTTCACTAACCTTTGTCTTGTATTTCAACAATAGGAGTTTCATCACCCTCAGCTTCTGCTACTGTTTCTTGAACAACAGGCTGCTTCTCTACTGTCACTGCATGGGGTGGACTAACTCCATGCCCGATATCTTGTGCCTCATTCTTGGCCTCCTCGTCTTCTAAGAAACGAACCAATCAAGAACTAGAAACACAGTTTTTCCACAACAAGAAAAATGATCACACATACCTACTAGCCCTGAAGTGTTTTGATTTCCCATATCTTATATTTGCTTCACTCTACAAATGAAGCAACACATTTCTCAACTGAAATGTGAACTACACCAACAAGTATGCAAGAATTCAAACAATGCAAATATATGAACTAACAAAGACTTTTGCTTTAATGCAGCAAAAACTGGCAGTGCCAGAGTGTTGGCTACTTAATTAATACAACCCACTTTTGCATATGTTTGCTTAAAGCAAAAGGCTTTAGACTTGTTTTCTAACTCAAAGTTTTCAAGTACAAAAAAGGGCTAATTTGGCCCCTCCTTTAACATTGCTGCAGCCTTCTTTGCTCTAAACTTTGATGTTCTGCAATGATGGATTAAACTAATTAAAGGCCATGTTAGAGTAAGATAATGCTCTCTAGGCCCCAAGACAACTGTGTGTGTGTGTCAGTGTGCACATCTTTTTCCTGGCCAGCTTAGAAATTTACTAGTGATGCAGGTTGAATCTGGAGGCTTCTTGTCATGTTTTTGAGGAACAAATCTGTTTGTCACCCAAATTAATACTATCACCCTACTCACTATCGGAGTCGGGAATAGTCTTTTCTTATCACGTTCGACTCTCGTATTTTATTTCATCACTACATATAATGTCCAATATTGCCGCTTGTGTTTTGATTGTCTTCTACCTCATTTATTAGTGTGATTCATAGTCATAGAATATTACACCATTATGTCCATTGTAAAAGGGTACAAACATAAATAAGAGTTTTTGAATATGTATAAGGATTAGCAATCAAAGAATTCTTTCAAGGGACACTGCATTTGAATGAAATGATTGTGGCAATACTTGGAAATTCTTTGTGAGGAATAGTTTTTATTTCTTTACAAAGTTGTGCTAATGATGGAGCTAAAAAAAATTCTAGCGCCACTAAAGTTTGGAATTTGTGGGATCTATCTATGCATTAGTTCTTTTCTTTTTTGGGGGTGGTAAAAGCTTAGGGTGGCGGTGGCCTAAATCTCATCATAAATATCCAATACTTTTTTTGAGAGATTCTTTAATTTCATATACTATAAAGGTAAAATGGATTTATATCCTATTGAAATAAAAGGAAATGATACATCATTTGACTATGACCGGATAACATCATGAAGCTTAGAACATCAAATCACAAATCGACATAAAAATGCTCGAATCATTATTTGTATTCATTATGTTGTGCTTCTAATTGCCGCAACACATCCCATTTAAATGATAAAAATGAAATAAAAGTCTTACTCTTGTAAATAAAATATTTCATGATTTTTTGTGTAATTGATAATTTCACTTTCAATTTGTACTTGCTGAATATAACGCGAGATTCAATTTGTAAACAATGCATCTGCTCTATTCTTTATTTGAAAACTTTCTAGTACAAAGAAAATTGAATATTGATAAAACAATAATCTTTCTGCCCCAATTTGATTCAATATATATATGGATCTAAATCCCTCCAAAAAAATATAAAGCAAACAAGATACCAACTTGAATCAATGCAAACAGCTCATACTTTGACAATGTATGTATGCATACATGTACACCAAATTCAATCATCTATTTGTTGCAGCAAAGCAAACCACATATATCACACCAACTGCCATTCATCGCACTATGTTACACAGATTTGAGTCAAAGAGTTTTGCCTCATTTGGCATTTATTCAATCCACACAAATTTCTTTTTATCACGCCCATCATGTGATGATACTTAAGCCGGAATTGGCTCCGGCACTCTCCCATTGTCCGAGAGAGAAAGGCTGTCGTAGTAGTCCACCAGAACCTTCCACCCACCGGGGCACATGAATCCATCCGGCGGGCTTTCTTTGTTCTTAGCAAGTGTACGCATCTGCACACAGATAGAGACATCAAGAATTAGAAAAAAAATTCTGCAGATTGCAACCATTGGTGAGATTCAAATTCATAGCTCTTGTTAACTAGAAAAAGAAGTTACCTTTGTGCCAGATATAAACACAAAATCTTGTGCCCTTGTTGGATCAAAGAATGCCATTTTGTTCTGAGTCTTGTCATAAGCAGCTACCTGAGAGGAATAGTAATTTCATATTACTAATTATCAAAAAGGTATATGAATCGATTAACTTGGGACGGATAAAGTATCAATTTTTGGGCACCATACCTTGAAAGGAAGGATATTGAGGCGCTCCAAGCCGGGCGCCATGCTCAGCACCTTCTTCCCGTGATCTGCATCATAAAGGTCTCTCTTCTCGAGCGGGTGTCCCATACCAGCCGGATCCCGTCCCACAATGTAGAAGTTGGCACCTGCGTTGATCCTAGCCTTCGCGTGCCACTGCACCTCTGTCGGGCCAGCATAGTGCATTGGCGACGGGAAGATCGACACAACCGTCGTCTCCGGGTCCAGAACACCATCTTCCAGCACCTGATCAAAAGAGAACACTAATGTCAAAACAGCATTAAGTTGAACAGATTAGTAGGCAGCATACAAGCCTCAACCCGACGACTGACCTTCTCATGCTGCTTCATCCGCCAGCTCAGTGGCACGTCATCAGCCTTGGTGTAGCCTCCCAAGGGATGGAGCAAGAGCACCGGGTTCTTGTACCCCATCTCAAGCAGCCTGCGACGAGTGTCTGTCATCAAGAGGGCGTGGCCATTGTGGACAGGGTTTCTCAGCTGGAACGCGAAAACAGCATCTGCATTGCGCCTCTCAAACTCGTCGCGCAGCTGAGCAGGAGAGAGACGGAAGCGGTCAAGGCCATCCTCGTACTTGACCGGATTTATGACCTCTAGGTCCCCACCGACAAGCCAGTTCCCGGCATGAGTGATGGCTTCGTCGACATAGGGCAGACCGGGTGCTGTCGTGCCCCAAGTTCTTGCTATCCTCTCTTCTTTGTTGTGTTTGTAAATCTCGATACTGCACATTGTAGTTCAATATACGATCATTATCGCAAAACATGCTAACTTTTCTTCGAATTTTTCACAATATGTGTGAATTATTGTGTAAAAGCGTCTATTATGTGTGAATTATTGTGAAATTTAGGGGCTTCAAATTATTATCTTGAAATTGCAAGTTGAAATTTAGTATGTATACAGAACATGCCAAGCAGCAACATACACTTTCAACAGTAACATGTATTATAGATTCATATTATAATCTTCAATTATAATAAACTATTAATTTGGTTAATCATTACTTGTTTTTTATTCAAATAGTTCCCAAAACCTAACTCAGCTATGCTGACAGCGAAATCAATTCCATTTTTCATGGTTGATTTCACAGCATCATCAATTCATCGTCTATTTTGACTACCCAAACGACGCCGTTCCATGCATAAATTATGCAAAACTAATTCACGATGAAATTAAATAAAACAAAAAGCTTACTTGCTCAAGACAGCAACGACGTCGTCGCGTTCATCGACGAGCGCCACGCTGGCAGACGACCCGACCCGGGTCTTCTGGGCGTCGTCGATGGCGAGCACGATCGGCACCGACATGTTGACGAGCGAGCCGTTGTCGAGCCGGATTGCGTTGAAATGAAGTGTTTGGAGAAACTCTGCTTCGCGCATGAAGCCCTTGAGCGGGCTGGCCCACCCCTCGCTCAGCACGTGCACCCATTGCAGATCGATTTCCGATAGCGTGATCCTCGGCAGCTCATTCGCCGCCTTCAATTTCGATCCCTTCTCCCATTCCGGCACGAACAGCTCCACCAGCCTCCCGCCGTCCGGGTCGATTAGGGATGCCGAAATCCGGGTCGCCGATCGGCTCGCCCCGCGGAGGCGCCGGATTGGTAGGGCTACGGCGGCTGCGGCGGCGGGGGAATAGGGCTTTGGTAGTTTGGAGATTGAATGTGGGGATGTTTTGAGGTGAAGAGAGGCCATTGCTGCCATTATTGCCTCTCTCTCTCTCTCTAGATGAGGTTATGGACCTAAATTAGGGGTAGATTAGGAAATTAATTAGAGATTAGGAGGGCGATGGTGGAATTAAGATGGGGGAGGGAGGGTATTTTGGGGAAATTGGGTGGTTGATTGGATGATGAGTGGGAAGAGCACCGAATTAACAAGAGATGTGATTTGTCTTGGCTTTTATAAGGTTGGTCCAAATTTTGGGGGGATGAATCTGGACGCTTTTTGGTTTCATCTCTTTCCATTGAGTTTCCACTTTTTTTTTGTAACTTCATTTTAGAAATAACTTCGATTGTTTGGTCGAAATTTCCAAATTAATGGTGCAATTAAATTGAACGTTTTACACTACTAAACTAAATCTAGGATTTATTGTGACGGATGCGATTTCGTCATAGATGGTTGTCGATCGATTATAATCAATTTTTCAAATTGAGTGTTTAATGGAAATTAGTACTAGTTGTAACATTTTGGATGTTTAAGCAAGAGGTAAAATTAGGTAACACTACACTACATATTTGATCCTCTGTTTATGAATAAATATCTCATTTTGATTTGATATGAATAAAAAAATAGATAATTGTAAAAAATATAATGAATTTTCAAACATGCCATTTTGCACAATCCGAATGATGACTCATATTCAATAGGATAGTTAATTTGGGGAAATTTTATTCGGTTACGTCCAAAAAATTATTTAGGACGGCCATGCGCTTTAAATAAAACTTTAATTTGGGGTTTTGTCCTTTTCCCTATAAACATCAAATTTATCATTATTACTGCGAGGAAATTACAATAACTAAAACTAGTGTATATACTAGTACAAAATACAGGGCCCATTTTGTGTTTGGATCGTTAGTAACGAAGCCATTTTGCGATTAAATTAAAATGGACACTAAATCATGCTTTTTTAATTGGGGTTGGGTGCTTAATTATTTTTTTTTATATAAATGAGGAATATCCCAAAATACACAGGAATCACGCTGATTATTAGGAATTTGGATAAGTTGACGTAATTTATGTTTTGTACTATAATTTTTGTTAGAATGTCACATTTGGAGGAAATTAAATTAATTTAATTTAATTATGGAGATACCGAATCCGAAGAAAAATAAAGAGGAAGTAATAAATAATATGAAGGCTTGACTAATCCAAGTGAATAACGCCCTCATAAAGTCCGGATTCATTCATAGCTGGAGTATTAAAGATTGATTTTGCTTCCTAAACTTTTGCAAGTGTATGACATTAGTTTCCTTATTTTGACTGAAATATAGGGAGTAATTGACTAACAAAAATGATTCATTTGACACAGGTTATTTCACAATCTAACGCTATACAAAATTACAAATAGCTTTATTATTGCAACTCTGTCTCCCCAGAACCAACTGCACTGATCATGCATACACAAATACTACTACTATACTTTTATTAGTGTGTAACCCGTGTGAAATAATCACTCTAAATAGTGTTTTGTAATGTATTACATTATTTTTATGACTATATCATATGAATATATTTTTTTACCTAAGTTTTCATTTGATATGTTGAATAACAAATGATTTGGGATTTAATAATTTAGAAATATATATAAGAAAGAAAAATTATAGTAGTACTATGAATTTGATGAAAGTTGAACTTTTTGTGTGTCACTCGGCCTTGAACGATAAAAAAAAAAAAATACATGTGGGCTTCAACTCATCCAGCTCTTTTAAGATAGTACAGTATAGGCCAAAATTGGTCCTGAATATATGCTCATTTTATGATTTTGGTCCTATACTTTATCTTTTGAATTTTTTGGTTATGTACATTTGAAATCGGATCACAATTGGTCCTCCGTTAATAATTCCGTTAATATTTAACAGTCAGCAATTTTAAACACAATTTTGACCCACTTAAGCAATTTTTAATTATTTAATCATCCCTAAATTTGTACTATAACTAAAGAAAATACACATCAAACAAAGGAAGCGAAGAACCCTAATTTTTCAAAATGTGGAGATATTCATCAATCAGTTCAATAGGTTAGCTGAACAACGCAGCCAGCAATCTCCAACCAAAATGCAATGAATCAATCACAAGCTGGGTACGTAGATTTTCCCCAAATTGATCAAATTCAGGTAGAGAGAGATAGAAATGGAGCGTACGGCGCAGGCGGTGAGACTGAGGAATTGAATGTGGCGGTGAGAGAGGGTCAAGTGAGGCGGAGATCCGACGGCGGCAGTGAGCTGCGAGGCAGCGGAGGGCTCCGAGGTAGCATACTCGACGGAGAGAAGAGTGAAAGAAGCGCGGCGGGGAGCGGGAAGCAGGAGACTCAACCGGTTAGGAGGGGAAACAATGCCGCCATTTCCGCGGGAGCTAGAGCGAAGCGCGACTGGATTCGAGGCCTGCAACCTCACCGCATTAGACATCTCCGGCAAGCACAAATATATTAATGTGGAGTATATACTACTTTTAGAGAGGGTTATGATTAAACGTCTCCACAAAATTATGATATATCCTTAAAATAATTAAGATTATGATTAGGAGTTGGTAATTCCATTAAAAATTGCTTAGGTTGGTCAAAATTGTAATTAAAATTATTGACGGTTAAATATTAACGGAATTGTTAACGGATGACCAATTGTGATCCGATTTCAAATGTACAGGACCAAAAAATTCAAAAGATAAAGTTTAGGACCAAAATCATAAAATGGGCATATGTTCAGGACCAACTTTGGCCTTTACTCAAGATAGTAATAAATCACTTTTGAATTTCATCTTATTTGGAGATTGAAATATCATACTAGGAGTAGTAGTACTATATTTTAGCATAATCGCATTTACACTTCAGATGTTAGAATGAGTATATATATTTATTTATATATGCATAATATTGTCTAAGATTTGAAAACCAAAATTGTACTCCTATTATGCATCGTCTAATTTAGAAATTAGAACTTGACAAACAATCTAAGTCTGAATATCTTCACATTTGGATCTTGAATTGTAACATGTGAAGATCGTGACACTTTTATCTTAAATGCGAAGATAATTTAAATATCGAATAGCTTAAGTTTTGAGCGAGATATTTAGAAATATCATCTTTAATTTCTTAGCATCGATTTTTTCTGAATTATTGGATAGCATAACTAGCTTTGAAGTGATATTGCCTTTGACTTATGAGATCAGAAGTGATATCATCGCTTTTGAGCAGCATTCTACTATCTAGAGTTTGATTAACATTTTCTTTTATTTTTTTAGCACATTCCGTTTGAAGCTTATAAGAGTAAGTAATTTTGAACATCATCTTGACAAATCACTTTTGAGTATTAGGTTTAAAAACTGATTTAATTACATTCTAGCAAAATTCATAGCTCGCATCATCTTATCTGGATTCTTAATCAGAACATGACTATTTCTAATCAACCAACAATTATAGTAATTTACAAAATGCTTAACTTTTTACGAGAATTTTATGATAGTAAATTGTGTAACTTCTATGTTCACTATGTCTCAATAAACTATATCAACTCCCAAAATCTGACTAAGAGTTGCTCCCTAGCTATGATTCTTGAATTTGATTTGAAGTATCCCACTGGTTCTCAGCTTGAATAATTAGCATGCAATTATGTAATGATTTTAATAATATTTACACAATATAGTAAGCACTGGGAATCATGCATAATTAAGTCATAGAGTGAAATTCAGCTTGGCATCAATATATTAATTATTTCACTTAACCGTAATTAATTACTCTTACGACTTCTTTATGCATTTTTTCCCCAAGTAAAATTTTTTACTCATTCCTTTAAGATGGATGTATCTCAATTCTCACTTTATTGGTGTAGCATTTAACTTTTGCACCACAATAAAAAGTACTATTTTCTTTATTATTTAGTTTTTATAAAATAGAAACTGATAAAAATATAATCAAAATAAAGATTCTTAAATTCTTTGGCGGATGGATGCAGTACTGAATACAGTTTTCTGATCGATCATTTAAAAAAAAAAAAATAGACCGCAAAAACTTCCTATGAAAAGTGTGATTATAAATGCATCTGAAGAATTGTTAAAACCATTTATACAATAATGCACAAGGTTTTCAACATCAACACCAGAAAACAAGAAAGCAATTTTTTGTTAATTATTGGAATGAAAGGGATGAGCTAAAAAAATCTTAAATAACATTTCTTTTTCCAAGAAAAAGATTGAAGCCTGTTTGAAATTTCAACCTTTATCATGTAAAATTCATATTAAAAGGAAATAGGAAAGAATTAACTGCGACAATAAATGGTTTCTTGAAACAAATGTGTACATTATCAGATTTACTGCACAATTATATATTTATAGAAAGGGATCTTGGAATAATTGGCAAAACCATTCAAGACTTCTCTTCAAGATTGAATGATTTTGCCATAATATTTAGTTATATAGTACATGAGAATTCCTAAACATCCCATAAAATTAAATATCAAATCTATAATGGAAATGAAACAGAAACCCTAATCTGAATAAAAAAGCCACAGAATGGGGGAAAACTAGGGTTTTCTTGTGCAAATTAATTGAAAAAACAAGAGAAGGAACGAAGCATGGTATTTTGAATCTTCGTGCCAAATGGCATATGATGAAGCTGCCACATGACCTAAGCTTCCCTTCCTCGACTCGAAAGGGAAGCTTAGATCATGCTGGCAGCTTTACCCAACACGATCACACGCCCGGAAAAGAAAGAAAGAAATGAAACAAGTGATCAAGAGAGTTTGTTTGATGGATGAATGAGTGGCAAGATAAAGGGTATAAGTAGAGGAGGAATCAGAGAGGGGAATAGTTCTTCGGCTAAAAAGATTAAATATATTATAATTAGTAATACAAATTTGAAGAAGAAATAGTATTAATAAGTGGTCCCAATATTTATTATAAATTTAGGTGTATTTTTATAAAATGTCACGCCTCCACAATGCTGCTGGTTTTTCAGACATGCTAGTGAGAGTATCTATATATTCTGTAAGAGCATTTATTCACCTTAGGATTGGATCAAGACATATGTATCTACATGTTCTTATGTATATGCAGTGTGCTTTATTGTTATATCCATGCATGTAATAACCATATTTAACAAATTTAAACATGTAGTATATATAGATATTCAGTAAAAATTTGGTCCTAAAATTATTATCCAACCCCTACCATCAAAATATTTTTCTATTATTTAAAAACCATACATGTGTGCGCTAAGTATATGACAATTAATTGAGGGGGACCATATAGTTTTTGATGGTTTAATTTGTTTATAAGTGATGCCTAGCAATGTTCCTATAAAAGTGGCAATTGATAATGCATATGTATGCCTTTTAAATTGAAAAAGTATCATAACATTCAATTTTTCTTCTTCTATCGATCTCTGCGTCTAATATAATCCAGTGTAAATTAAGCAATTCCTTTTAGCATCTTCTTTTTGTTTTTAAACACACTGCGAAATCCAACAATTCAAAATAGAGCCAGCTAGATCAAATCCCAATTTGGAAAATCGAGAAAATGACTTGTTGCAAGATAATATCTCAAAGGATTTGATATTACATAATTCAATACAGCTTCGATACTACTGTATATTCTATTTAAGTGTAAACATTTTTAGAGGATTGATAAGTTAAGATAATACTCGATGTTAGTTTTTGTGTAATTCGAAAAAGATAACTAGACATACATTTTAATTTTGGTTAGAATGCCAATTGACATTGTGTTTAGAACTTTAGATGCCTATTGACATGGATTTTTAAGATGTTCATTAACTCGGGCCTTGTATTGGAATAAAAAAAAATGAGATTTTTGTAGTATAATTATCTACAATTATGGTAAAATATTATTATCTAGAATAATGTAGTAATATATGTGGAAATTAACTAGATAGTTGAAAAGAAATATCCTAACAATTAGAATATAAAAAAGAAAAGAATAAGAGATTTCTAGAACGCCTATATAATCTCTCTATATATAGGAGTGTTCTAATCATTTTATACAACTTTGAGAAGTTAAAGTTTTCCTAATTCCTAATTAAATCAAATCTTTTAGTAAATTGTTTTTCATATTCTATTTGCTCTCCTAAATATTTTGGGTATTGTTCTGTTTAATCAGTTAGTATATTTTAAACTATATTCACTCTCCTTAAAAAAATTAGTACCACTAATTTTCCAAGCACTTTTGTGCTTGCAAAAGAGGCCCAATTTTATGCTCGAATTGATTAAATTCTGATTACAATGCAGAGATTTGCGAGCATGTAACCGTGTTCGCATAATGATTTTCTAAGTTCAATGGAGTGCTCACAAATTTTCGAACAAATACAATTGCTCGCAAACTAACAAAGTCTAGGTCCGTTAACCTTATAATGAGCAAGGTAATGAGCAGACCATTGTTTGGAGAGTGCTCGCAATGCTCACAAAATATTCGGACAAGCTTCATACAAAGCACACTTGAAATTCTTAATGTGCTCGACTCGCTATAATGGGTTTTCTAAGCAAATGACATGTAGCATTTTTGCGAGCACATGGGTGCTCAAAGGATACCTTTTAGTGCACTATTTTCTTTTATCAAATTCCCATAACAAAATTTTAAATATTAACAATAATACTAACCATCATCTCCAATAATTATAATAATATTTACAATAATACTACTTACGTGTAATTTAGGTATTCCGATTAAAAAGTTAAGATAACTCAAATTCAATTATTTATTCCTAATATAAGAACTTAACTTCAAAATTACTTGATTCCATGTACATCAATATATTTCTTGATATAACTGATAGAAGGGGAAGGGGAGTGATCAATTGTTAACTCACTCTCAAGCTGTTAACTACAACTAATTTAAGATCATAAGATTTTATAAATCTAGTAGTCTAAAATTTATCACGTGTAATTTTTATTTTTTATTAATTAAATCGAAAAAGATTTTAAAAAAAACTATCAAATTAGGGTTTTGGATGAAAATGTCAATATAGTGTTTTAAAAATATCAACACAATGCCTTGAGAATGTCAATACATTGCTTATGTGAACACATTGCTTTAAAAATGACATTCTACATGTATTATATTGACATATTCTATATACTATGTTAACATTTGTTGTTGTACGAAACAATTGAAATTTTTCGATTTTTTTTCAAATTTTGACATCGGAACATATGCAAGTAAGATCTTGTTAGAATCCTTATGAAATTATCTTTAGTTTGATATATTTTGTGCGAAAAAATAATTTAAATTGAGAATATATGCGTTTTAAAGTTATGTAATAATTTTCAAAAGTTAGTTACAATTAATTTGTTGTAAATTGATCTTAATACACTTAACGTTTTTTGTTGATCGTATTGACATTCCGGGGCTAATGATCTAGGCCCTTGATTTTAATATCTAAGGGCTATAATTTAATTGTAGTTAGCAATTAGGTATTGAGTTAGCAATTTAACACTCCCCCATTGATAGAATTTGTAAGTATTTTAATTTATAGATTTAGTTGAAATTTATATAGTATTTTAATCGGGGTGCGTTATATTAACTATTTAAATTGTTAACTGTGCTAACTCATCAATGTTGTGTATTAAAAATGTCAATACGGTGACATTAAAATGTCAACACATAATATCAACACATTATATTAAAGTTCAACAAAATTATGTGTTGACATTTTTAATACACTGCGTTGATGAGTTATCAAGTTAGTAACTTAAGAAAATTAGCAATTGATCACACCCCTATTTTAATCTGTAAGTTAATTGATTGTTATAGTGTATACCAACAAAAGAAAACATACAAATAGTACAACATGGATTATATTTTAAATTAAAAAATTATTAAATAAACTTAAAGGGTATTAATGTCAATTCTCTCTCATCAAAATCATCTCAAAACATTAAATTTACGTAAATCTCTCGGTTTAAATTATTTTTTCGCAAAAGATATACTCCGTCAAATTAAAGATAATTTTATAAGGATTGCAACAAGATCTCAATTGCATATGTTCCGACGATGTTCGGGTGATGAAATTTGAAATTATGTTTTAATTTTCGTACATGTTGATAAGCATATTTGATCAACAAATACAAAAAAAAATCTCAATATAGTGTATGCAAAATCTCAATATAGCGAATGTAAAATATCTATAAAATTGTATTGATATTTTCTTGTGCTTGTGTTGATATTCTCATGTCATATTGTAGATATTTGTAATACACTATGTAGATATAAAAAAAACACACGAAAATTATCATATGACAACATAATGGCGATATTACCCTTTTGTTGATATTTTGTCTTCTATTTATTGAAATTTGTGAACTTTAATCTCCTCATCCACTCATATTAAAATCCAATAGTGTAGATTTAGTCTTAGTTTTGGATTATGGTGTTACCTAGTACTCCATATAAGAAAACATATTATTTTTATGCATAAGGCCATCCGCAACGCTATCTCTTATCCGTCTCTTAACAGTCTCATCTCTTCACTATTCATGGGTCTCACTGTACTTTTCTGTCCATTTCTTAACTAAGAGACAACACCTGCATCACTCCATCTCTTAACTATTCATTCGATTTCATTTTTTATTTTTATTTCCAACAACTTTATTAAATAAAAGAAAATTACAATTTAAAATAAAAAAAAAAAAATTAAAAATTTTAAAATACTAGAAATTACAAATTTCACACTTAAATTCAAATCACAAAAAAATGGAGGCAAAGAAGCAGAAGACAGAGTTCTCTAGTGACAATCATCTAATGGTTGCCAAATTTTGCCCAAATGTGCTCCATTAGATCCTCCTAGAGTTGGGCGTGGGCGGTAGAAGAATAATTTGTGGGAATGGTTTATAGAAATGATTGGAGATGAAAGAAAGAGAAATGAGAGAAGAATAGATGTGCGTTTGTGTGTAAAATGGAGAATGATGAGTATTTATAGAATTAAAAAAATTAAATTTTTGACTGTTGGAACGGTCATATTACCGTTTAATTTTTTTTTTAATTTTGAAAAATCGAATTTAAAAAAAAAAAAAAAAATTATGACTTCATAATTACGACGCCCACTCGCGGGCCGGCGAGTGGGCGTCACGCCTAGCGCCAGCGCGCGCCACGTGGCGCTAGCGCGTGGCGAGACAGCTCGCCCCGATGCCCTTCCGCGCGAGACGCGCGACGAGATGGCTCGTCCCTTCGGGACGAGATGGTGTTTGCAACAGCGTCTCGTCGCCGTCTCGTCTCGGCGGGACGAGACCGAGACGCGCGCAGGACGTGTTGCGGATGGCCTAACATGTACCATTGCAGCATACAAATCAATATTTAAGAAGAGTTCATTGTGAAAACTAGGATGGAGCCTACAGTAACACCAATGATGACCAAACACACACATGCCCAAGAATGTAACCACACACAAAACAAACATGTAATTACAGAAGAGGTTATGTTAATAGGGATTGGTATGCATAGATTTGATAAAAACACAACCTCAGCGTAGTCTTGATTATTTTATTTACGTATGGTTCAAGGCCAACAAAATGGCTTCAGTAAGCAACTGACATTGTTTTACAGAGCATCAAAAGTGACAGTGCTCGATTCGATCTCATCATAGTAATTAAATACGAGAGAAATCCGCAGCCGATAATAACATAAGCCTCGGACATAAGGGTGATGAAGTCAGTCAATTGGATTTCTCAGTAGTTTTGGGACCAATTTGCGTCGCTTCCAACTCTAGGCATTCCTGTGTTCCCTTTGCGCGACTCTGCATCCACCTTAAAGGTCAGGCCACAAACTTCGCCAGAGCTGTCAATTCTTGGCACAGCCTTCAGTTCGTTAACTGGATGCTCGTAGCTTCGGAGACCTCCAGAAGATGTGTAGAAACATCCTGATGGATAGAGAAAATATGAACTGCTTGATGAATGATGATATTGTCAAGAAAAGGTTGCATGTTACACTATAAAAACATTTTTCAACCAATTCTATGAGATATAGTACTAACTTGGATAAACCTAAACTTTGAAAACAAGAGACTTCTTTTTTACGCCAGCATAACAACTCGGAAATCAGTTACAACGCGATTCTATAAGATTTCCGACTCTATCAAACTCCTATTTATATATGCATCCATTTCAGTATGATAATATTCAGTCACAGTGACAACAAATAGGGTGCAAAGAATATTACCATTCTCGATTTTACTGGTGATCGAGGGCGAACAAGGTGCACACGTGACATATGACAAGAGCAATAGACATATTTGAGGCGAAACTGAATGCTTAGAGGCTTAGCAATTCTTATGTAGATAAAGTTTCTCATATAACTCAATATGTAAACCTATGAAGCATAACGATATGAGCCTCTACGAGTTTACCTTATGAAGTACTCCTATTACCTATTTGTACTGAGATATTGCAGCTTCTAGATTTTTTATTAGTCTCACTATTCAAGGATCGAATTAAGCATCCATTATTTCATAACAAAACCAATCATGCCATGTCAAACAAACACGCGCCTGACTCTTTTGTGTAATGTGAAGTAAGCTAGACGTCCTCCTATCTATGAAAAATAGTTAATGATTCGTTCTCTCCTCATTCCCATCATCAAAAAAGTCGACAACATTAAAAACAGTACCTTTAGGAAAGGGAGCAAATGTTTTTCCACAGCCTTGCTTGACGACTTCTCCATCAGTAGAGAGAACGAGATGGCCATCCGCATCGGTCCCCCAAAAGAAGGGAACACTGCCATCAGCATCCTACACCAAAACATTTAACGTGAGATATATTGCAAATTTGCAACAAGAATCACGAGATAAGAGTGGTATTTAATGAGTACAGGATTAGAGGATCACTTACAGATGCTACAAATGCATTGTTCGAGACACTGTCAAAGAGGACGAAGGCGAACTTCCCTTGAATATCCCTGACCACTTGATCAGCAGGATACGGGCCTCTGTCCCTCAACGTCCTGTAAGCCTCAATAACGATGATCACCTCATTCGCCGTCTTGTTTAACCCATACTGCTGCTTAAGGTGGGCGACGTTTTGGATATGCCCTTCGAACAAGCAGAATATGCCGTCCACAACTGCAAACAGTCTGCAAAGATGACACACACAAATCAGAATACCCTCCCACAGTGATCTAAAGTAGTTTCAAAAAACAGAGGAGATTAGAGTGTGAAAAAACAAATCTTTCTAATAATCATTGAGTAATTAACTACATAAATCAGATTACAGAGAATGATGCACATAACACAACAAACATCACAGACAAATGCAATTCCTTCACACTACAAGTCTACAACCAAATTGACAGAATTAAATTCAAGAATTTTAACCAATTGAGTGAAGAATCATGAACAATCCAATGTTAAGATGAACAATCCAATGTTAAGATAAACACTATGAAATTCCTCAGATGAAATCATCAAATTTACAAACTCATCATTTAAGATTCACACACATAAGCAAATAGCTAAGCTCAATGAAAACAACTTAAAACCTAGTAATCGGATCACTAAAAAAGCTACAAACACTAAAAATTGAAAGAAACAAACAAGGAAAACCTGGGGAGAAGGGGGGTTTGGCGATCAGAAGAGTAGGCCATGAAACCGGCAGAGGCGAGGTTGATGACGACGGAGCCCGGGTGTACGGACGAGAAATAGGTGGCCAAGAATTTGTCTTCCAGTGCGGGAAGAGATTCATTTTGGAGGTTCTGCGCCAATGCATCGGGGCTTTTCGCCACCGATTTGTCGAAAACAGCCAACATTTTTTTCACGAAATGGATTTTTTGATTTCAGTTGATGAAAGAGTGCAAAAAATCAACTAAACCGTTTTCTGTTTAAATAGGAAAAGGAAGATTGTGTGGGTCTATGTGGTTGGACGGAAATGCCCTTTATCATTTTGTTGGATGAAAAGCTAGGAATTTTATAAATGGTTGATTGTAAAAAGTTTATTATTGTGGCCCAAAATTTTAGAGGCATAGGTGGAAATGAACGGAACAGTAAATAAATTGTTAAAATAGCTCAAATATAATCCGAAAGCAAAAGGGTTAGATCTTATCCAACTAAATGTGTATCAATTGTACTATGAGGGTATTAGAGGAAATTGAGATGAGAATATTAAAGAAAGGGTAAGATCTTATCCAATGACATGGCCACAGCTAGTCAAGTCAGCTTTGTATTAATGGATAATTAATTGTTCTCGAGCGCTGCATTTTGATGACAAACAGTAAGATTTTTATCTTTAATTAATTACTTTGTTTATTAATCCGCCCAAGAATTCTCTGGATTACAGATTCGCAACCCTACTGGTCACCATCATCAATGCCTTATTATTATACCTCGTGTCTTTTTTATCACATTGAAAGGTCCATGTTTATTCTACAATGGGGGAATTGGATTTGGACATATACAATTAGATGGCCCGAAGATATAAGAATCTCAATAGTAATAGCTAAATTTATGGGTTGGACACAAGGGAGATGATGGTAAGGTAGGGCCGGTGTGTCCAATCTCTAAGATTTGAGGTCAGTTGTCGTATGATATGATCGGTGGCAGGCTGGCAGCTTCGAATGCTATATTTGTTACAGTTTTACTAGCATTAGAATAGCCGGTGTAACTTGAATCCGTCATTGTTGAGTGGGTACAAATGTTGAGGGGATTTGTACATTGGGCCATATATACACATCTCAATACTAGTATCTAGGATTATCAATTAAAGCATAAGAAATGTCTCAATTAAGGAAAAGAACTAACGAAATTGTAAAAACACAGAAGAAAAGACTTAACTTATGTGACAATTTATATTGCATTGTAAGAACTTGGTCCCCAAAATTATCCCTTCAAACGGCCTAATGAATGACCAATATAGTGACTAATGATTGGAGTAAGAATTGACGATAATGATCAAACCAGACAAGTGGAGTTTCTAGCACAAAACTTGATTGATGCAAGTGAATTGTCTTCTTTCTTATTAATTGGTCTTGATTGGATTAACTATTGCTTTCTTTATGTTTGTTTGATGGAGATTGATATGTTTGAATTAGGTCACCAACTTGAGGTAATATAGGTTTGCTTTGACTTTGACATTATTTGTTTTTATTATAGATTTGTTTATTGGTCGTTGCTTTTGTTCTACCACTATAAGTTTGGTTTGCCACTTTGGATGGTTTGAACTTTGAAGTTTGAACGCTTTCGTTTTATCAAAAAAATCTCATTAACGGAAGAATATAATTATTTCTGTAATGACCTATAGAGACCCAAAGAAATGTCTCTAAACACCCAATACTATAAATCGTGGCCATTGATTCGAATAAAACTCTCAAAAAGAGTACTATCTAAAGAAACACTCATATATGTCACAATAACACATATAAATGCTAATGTCACCAAAGATTACCTAAAATTCTGCAATTTAGTCATTTGGACCACGTTAATTATTTCATAAAATAAATTGGAGATAATGAATTTGTAAATAAATATTAAAAGCTGCCATTTTTATTGCAAGAAAGATGGGATGAAAGTTAAATATACTGTAATTTGATTTCACATTCTGATTGAAGATAGTTTACAGAAAACTAGAGTAGTATTGATAATTCATGTATTTGTGTCTCACTGTGAGGGACTGAGCATCAAACGCGGCCGTATGCGACGGGTTTGCTGAACAATTTTCTTATGTAGACAACCTGAAGCCCGCTCAACGCAACAAGCAACAGATATTCCCCGACCGTGTACCCAATCACGCGCTTTCGTGTGCTCTCATTTGCTGCACCAAAACAATCAGAATCAACCTCATCAGGAGGTGAAGGAGTATATATGGAATGTGTTAGGAATAGCCTTACTATGGCGGTGACGATAACCACGTGCTTTAAGGTACTTCTGCTCTAATGTAACAGAGTACAAAGACTCCCTCAGTTCAGCAATCTTGGCATTCACAGGCTCGAAATGCTCTGCAAATGTACAAGAATATGTATGTTAGTTGGGACAAAATGTAGTAATGTGGAGGCTAACAAGAGAAGAGAGACACACGAACCATCCTTGGCTAGATCCTGTTGTTTGGGAATGTGGCCGACGTGAATGTTGAAGGCGACTGCTTCTGGCGAGTTGGATGGATTGTGGAAGCAGAATTTGTGCATTCCACTGGATACCTTGAAGTCGAATTTGTCACCAGTTGATCCCTTCAAGGAGTAGACTATACTGTTTTCAGGATTTGTCACCTGCATCAATTCAAGATCAATAATGCTGCTTCGTTTAAGCTTTAGAGAAGCATCAAAATAGTGTCATGTCATCAACTTCTTCACTTAGCAAGCAAGAAACATGCATTCTGGCACACACAGCTCAATAAGCTTATAGTACAACTCATTTCCACAACAATGCTAATCGAATCGAATCAAGTGAAAGAAATCATAATAACACCATTTTTATCTTTCCTCAGTGATGTTGTTTGTTTTAAGATTGTTCAGCAAAAATCCATCAAAACAGTTAAATAATCTCAATCACCAAAACAAGGCATAAAGACAAACAAACACAAAAAAACACATGATTACAAAAAAAAGAAGACAAAAGTCTTCCTTTTCCCAACTCCAACACATTCCACTTATTTAATCTTCAAATAGAATTTCATAGATTCTGATTAACCATCACCTTTGGGAGTAATGTGCAGCAATTCATGAATTGATTATTGATGATATAGCTCATTCCAAAAAATATTTACCCACAAAATTAAATAAAATTAGTTCTTCTCCCAATGCAGGAACCAAACACATAGATGCTGATAATTTATTCATTAATATATATTCAGGCAAGAATTCCTACGCCTAATTCTGCATCGAGAATTACAATATAACTTCACATCGAGAATACAATATAAACACACAATCATGCAGAAATAGATGCGTGTACAGATATATAGATAGAAATGTAAGTGTAGTACGGTGAAGTCGACTCCGGGATTAGTGGATCTCCAGGAAGCGTCGTGATCGACGACGACGAAGTTCCCCGACACGGTGTCGTCCTTGTAGTAAACGTATTCGTAGACGCACTCGACGTCCGTCACAATCAGTGAGAGCGCCGCCGCGCGCCACGATGCGCTCAGCATCAGGAGGCATAGAAGCGCCGCCGCCTCTCCGCCCATTCGTCTCGCCATCGACATTCCCACTTTCCCAATTTTGCTTATTTGACTTGTGAGTCAAGTCGGTCCTGTGTTTTTATACTTTTGCTACGTGTATCGTGATGACGTGGGATGACGCTATTGGACTAACACACCGCAGCCTGAGGATGACGTGGCCCGACTTCTTATTTTTACTAATTACTCTTTGCTACTATAATTAATTGCTAATACCAATAAACAGCACAAGATTTCCTCAAGCTTCGATTCACGGAACAAAAAATTGAAATTGACAAACAAAAAAAAAACAACTAAAACGTAAAATAGCACAAATAATTAGAAAGAGACTTCTGATACATCATAAAAATAACATGAAAAAGTACAAATAATTAATAATAGTATGATCATAAAATAAAATGACCAAGAAAACAGTCAAATTAGGATTTTAACCCAAGCTTCATACAATTGACATAAGCTTATGTTTTTGTTTATCGTTTTACGTATATTTTTATTGGTAAAACACGTGCAACACAATCGCACTTATGGTCAAATCAAGTGTGCATGCCGACAACATTTTTCATTTTATTAATGCATTAGGCATTGTTGTCCTTCAAATAGTACTCCTAGTCAAAAGTTGCCAAATTTGGCCGCCCTCTCTCTATCTACGAGGGGAAAAATAAATAAGTATCATAGTAAACGAAAGAGTAAAATGTCAAAATTAGTCCTTAATATATATGCTAATATTATGATTTTGGTCATATATTTTATTTTTTGAATTTTTTATCTTGAACATTCAATTTGGACCACAATTGATTGTATACTAATAATTTGGACCATGTTTATCAGCAACCCTCCAACCCAACCCAACCTTCTACCTTTTCAATATTTAATTCATTTCTATCTCCTCCACATCATCTTCCACATCATCAATATTCACCCAACCCAACCACACCTATTTTCATGGTTTATCAATGACCACCCAACCACACTATTATACATTTATTTTTATATTATTTTTTAAATAATAATATTATGAATAGTTATTATTGCATAATAAAATTTATAAAAAAAATGCAATAAATGACAAACTAAAAATTATAGAGACAAACTTAAAAAAAACATAAATTACAATAATTGAAATACGAAATTGAAAATACATAATTAGTATTCATACATAAGATGAAAACTAGACATTCAATTGGAATTGCCGAATTTCGTCGATATATGCTCAACCAAATCGTTTAGCAGAGCTTTGTGAGCTTCTCTGTTTTGAAGTTGGGCTTTATTTTTCATGTAAGAAGCTAGACTCGCGATCCTATTCGTAGAATATATGAAATCATTATTCGCATCTCCACCTTCATTCTCACGACTACTTCGTCCAAGTCGATCTTGAATAAATTCGGCTGGATCACAATAGTTTGAATACGTGCTTCTTTCATCTTCCACTATCATATTATGCAAGATTATGCAAGCAATCATTATTTTCCCCATAATATCACGATCCCAAATAAGACATGGGCATTTGATAAAAGCAAAACGAGCTTGCAAAACACCAAAAGCTCGCTCAACATCTTTTCGCGCGGACTCTTGATGTCGAGCAAACAACTTGTGCTTCATCGTTTGTGGACCTGGAATAGATTTGACAAATGCCGCCCATTGAGGATATATGCCATCAGTAAGATAATACCCCATATTTTTTTCGTGGCCATTTACTATGTAATTGACCTTCGGTGCTCGACCTTCCAAAATATCATCAAAAACAGGAGATTGATCAAGGACATTAATATCATTTCTCGAACCTGGAGTTCCAAAAAAAGCATGCCAGATCCACAGATCTTGAGATGCTACTGCTTCCAAGATGATTGTCGGACTCCCGCTTCTTCCAGCATATTGTCCAGCCCATGAAGTAGGACAATTTTTCCATTCCCAATGCATGCAGTCAATACTACCCAACATGCCTGGAAACCCACGTTGTTCTCCAATATGCAGAAGTCTTGCCAAGTCTTCTTCGGTGGGCTTTCGCAAGTACTCATCGCCGAAGTTAGAAATTACACCTTCAACGAACTTGATGAGAGATTTGCGAATGAGTTGTGCGCTCATTCTCAAATATTCGTCGTGCAAGTCGGCCGCCGTCCCGTAGGCCAACACCCTCATCGCTGCTGTACATTTCTGAATGGCAGACATACCAAGCCGACCAGTAGCATCACGCTTTTGCATAAAAAAGTTGTCGGTCTCGACGAGCTTGTTCATTATTTTTTCGAACAAAGGTTTTCGCATGCGATACCTTGTTCGGAAAAAATCTGGAGGATAGATTGGATCTTCAGCAAAGTACTGCTCGAAAATAATATCATGACCCTCCTCGCGTTTCCTTTCAATGTATCTCCTTCTAGCTCTAACCGTCTGGGTTGTAGGTTGTGAAGACAGGGTTGTTGGCCACATAGCTATATCCTGGATTAGTTGATCGAGTTGTTGATTTTGTTCAACAATTTTTTCTTCCCATTCATTGTCTTCAAGAAGATTGGAAGCTTCAAAATTAGAACTTGTTGACATTTTTTAGGGAGAGTTGGCTCAATAATTGTGAGAGGATTTGTGTGTAATTTTCGTGAAGCATATAGGTAAATATATAGAAGTTATTTGTTGAGCATAGGCTTCCACTACTATCATTTGTGAGCACATGAGTTTTCCTTGGATTCTACCACCACTTGTGATAAAAAAATCTGTCTTGTAATGTAGTCATACTTTGATTTTCGTGATCACATGGGTTTCTATTGGATTCCACCACCACTTGTGATGTAGAATTGCTTGTCATGTAGTCATACTTTGATATTTGTGAGCACATGGGTTTTCCTTGGATTCTACCACCACTTGTGATAAAAAATCTGACTTATAATGTAGTCATACTTTGATTTTCGTGATCACATGGATTTCTATTGGATTCCACCACCACTTGTGATGTAGAATTGCTTGTCATGTAGTCATACTTTGATATTTGTGAGCACATGGGTTTTCCTTGGATTCTACCACCACTTGTGATAAAAAATCTGACTTGTAATGTAGTCATACTTTGATTTTCGTGATCACATGGGTTTCTATTGGATTCCACCACCACTTGTGAGTGGAAAATGACTTGTCATGTAGGCATACTTCCATTATTCGTGATCACATGGGTTTCTAATGGATTCCACCATCATTTGTGAGTGGAAAATGACTTGTCATGTAGGCATACTTCCATTATTCATGATCACATGGGTTACTAATGGATTCCACCACCACTTGTGAGTGGAAAATGACTTGTCTGTAGGCATACTTCCATTATTCGTGATCACATGGGTTTCTAATGGATTCCACCACCACTTGTGAGTGGAAAATGACTTGTCATGTAGGAATACTTCTATTATTCGTGATCACATGGGTTTCTATTGGATTCCACCACCACTTGTGAGCACATTTTATCTATTCATGCTTTGATTGAAGGGCTTATCACATAAACTGGAAATCACATAAGCAACAGAAATTAAAGGTTACATACTAAGCAACGGAAATTGGAGATTACATACTAAGCAACAGAAAATAAAAGTTACATACTAAGCAACGGAAATTGAAGATTACATACTAAGCAACAGAAGTTGAAAGTTACATACTAAGAAACACACACTGAAAACAGATAAACTATGATCACTTCCCAAACAATTCTGCTATGAGATTGCGTTTCAGATCTTCTTCTTCTGGAGTTAAGTCCCTCCTAGCCATCAGGGGAGTAAGGATAGCTGCCTTGATGTTCCGCTCCTGAATATCACTAGCTGCCTTGATCTTCCGTTCCTGAATATCACATTCCCTTTCACGCGTGACTCTCATTTCACGCAGTGCTGCAGTGAAATCATTAGGAATTGTATATGATGGTGTTGCGACTTCTTTGCCTTTTCTTTTAGCCTTAGCCTTAGCTTGATCTCTTCCAATAGGACGTTGCAATATTGAAGAATGACTCTCAGGAGTAGAGTCGATTTGAGGTCCTCCTTCCTCACTAGTCCTCGACCTTTTTGAGCTCCCACGACTTTCTTCAAGACTATCTTCATCTGGCTGGAAACGCGTTGAACCGGTGCTATTCAATTTCAATTCCCACTTGGGATTGAGTCTCATCACCTCCTCAAACACCTTATGGTGAGTAAACTTGCTCTTACCATACAGTTGTTGAGCGGCTTTCTCAATGTCCTCTTTAGACTGGCCACTCGTAGCTCGATCATGCGCATGTTTGTATGCACCAATCCACTTTGTGACATTTGCGTTGAGCCGTTTGTAGCGCTGCTTCAATGACTCCAAACTTCTTTGTTGGCCCATTCTTGGATTTTCTTTTCTTGTTTGCTCATATAGTTTAAGAACATTTTGCCATAGATGGATACTAGTTTGGTTGGTGCCAACAATTGCATTTGTGCTCACGAAACACCAAGCAGACATTAATGCCATGTCTTCTTGCTCACTCCAACCATGTGGAGTGTTTGAAGCACTTATGTTGGTCTGTGATATGTCTTGGCTTGAATGTTGATTTTGAAATGAACTTTGAAATTGTTCAGAATTCGGAAAATCATCAAAGCTAGGAAAATAATCTTGAGAAGGATTAAAATTTTGGGAAGGGTTGAAGCTTTGGGAATGAGAGAAATTTGGAGAATCAGAAAATATATTATTCTCATCATCCTCCATAGTTAGCAACAAAGGAGACTAAAAAATATGAAATTGTATTAAACAATAAGGATTATAGGAAGAGAAAAGATGATATTTTTTTTATGCAAAACTATAGCAAATGTGGTCTCTATTTATAGAGGATGAAAAATTATGAATTTTGGTATAATTTTTATAATTTTTTAATATAATATATTAAAGATATATAAATTATTAAAAAAAATAATATCAGCCAATGAAATTGTGCCATTTGGCACAATCTCATTGGCTGAGTGGTGAGATGAGAGAGGCGACCGGTCGGTTGGTTTCATGCATTTATGCGACCTGTGTCAAGGAGAGAGAGAGACTTCATGGATTAATTTTTATTTATTTTTTAAATGTAATAGGGATGTGGCAGGTACACACCAATAAACTTGGTCTTAATGGATCATTAGGCATTGTTGTCCTTCAAATAGTACTCCTAGTCAAAAGCTCTCTCTATCTACGAGGGGAAAAATAAATAAGTATCATAGTAAACGAAAGAGTAAAATGTCAAAATTAGTCCTTAATATATGCTAATATTATGATTTTGGTCATATATTTTATTTTTTGAATTTTTTATCTTGAACATTCAATTTGGACCACAATTGATCGTATACTAATAATTCCATTAACTTTTAAACAGTTTTAGCTCGATTTTGACTGATTTTTAAACGATTTTAACCCAAATGGGACTGTTAAAACCATTAAATTCAAGTTAAAATTGTTTTAAAATTGACAGAATTGTTAGTGTAAGACCAATTGTGATCCGAGTTAAATGTTCAGCATTTAAAAATTCAAAAAATAAAGTATACAACCAAAATTATAAAATGGACATGTTGAAGACCAGTTTTGGCTCTACTCTGAACAACATGTCATCTTCACGTCTCTCCAACCTCCACTATGCATATCGGTTACGCCTCTCCCTCTCTCTCTCTCTAACATTACTACATCAGCTATAGTTTACTCTTAAAGTGTAGAAGAGAGATCTTTGGTTGATAAGAAGAATGGAGCAGAGTTGTGAGATTCAAGTGCCAAGAGTTAAACTAGGCTCCCAAGGTTTGGAGGTAACACAGATAATAGTATCTCTAATGCTTTCTTGTGCTATTTTTGATGCAATAACAGAAAACCTAATGGTTGTTACCATGTTTCTAGAGTGGGGTTCGGGTGCGGGAGCCTCTCCGGCATACTGAATGCTCCTCTCCCCCACGAAGCCGGAGGCGAAATACTAAAACAAGCATTCAACAGAGGCATCACCTTCTTTGACACTGCTGACGTCTACGGCAAACAAGGCCACAACGAGATCATGATTGGCAAGGCTTTGAAAGATCTGCCTCGTCACAGAGTTCAGATTGCAACAAAGTTTGGCCTTTCTATGACGCCAGACCTGAGCCAGGTTGTGGTGCAGGGCCACCCTGCCTACGTCAGGCAGTGCATCGAGGCTAGCCTCAGGCGCCTCGATGTGGACTACATCGATCTGTACTACCAGCACCGCGTTGATCAGTCTGTGCCTATAGAGGAAACTGTGAGTAGCACACTCATATACTATATAGGTTGAGCTCCGTTAGAGATAGGCGATACTGACTTTGTGTTCTTTAAGGTTGGGGAGATGAAGAAGCTGGTCGAGGAGGGGAAGATACGCTACATTGGTTTGTCTGAGGCTAGTGCTGACACGATCAGGAGAGCGCACGCTGTGCATCCAATCACTGCGGTGCAGATGGAGTATTCTCTGTGGACTCGAGACATCGAGGAGGATGTTATTCCCCTTTGTAGGTTAGTCAGAATCTGGATCCTAATCTGAAATGTCTTTGTTGATGCAATCTAGTTTATGTTTGTGCTATTCATTTTTTTGTAGACAACTTGGAATTGGTATAGTAGCATATAGTCCTCTTGGTCATGGATTCTTTGGTGGGAAAGGAATGGTTGAGAGCTTGCCTTCTCAGAGCATCCTGGTAACTTTTACACATATTTTCTGCACATTGCTCTCCCAGTCTTACCTAATGATGTCGTCGTTGTGGTTGTTTGTCTGTACAGATGTTCCATCCGAGGTTCAGTGGGGACAATCAAGAAAAGAATCGGGCAATATACACCCGGTTTGCTGGCTTAGCAGCCAAGCATTCTTGCACCCCTCCTCAACTAGCTCTAGCTTGGCTTCTCCATCAGGGTGATGACGTTGTTCCCATACCTGGTACGACCCAAACCCTTACTCAGGACTTGTTGTGGTTTTACATAGACATAAGATATTTCTCGGTACAACGCTTTCAGGGACGACGAAGATTGAAAATCTGGAAGCTAACGCTGCGTCGTTGAGAGTGAAGCTGACAGCAGAGGAATTGAAAGAGATTGGTGAAGCAATTCCAGTTGATCAAGTTGGTGGTGATAGGGATTTTGGCAACTTTACCAAGTTTGCATACAAGCTAGCAAACACACCCCCCTATGAAAAATGATACTGTCCCATCCCATCGATGAATAAATACTGGACACAAGAACACCTAAAATAAACATGAAGCTTTTCATTAATGGAAGTGTTTCTTTTCAACTTTTCTAGTATATTGCTGCAAGTTAGAGAAATTTCTCTTATTCTTTACATTGGTAAGATCTAATCTGTGACATAAGAAGAGATGGAAGAACAAAAATGGCTATACACTCAAAGATGTATATTAGTACTGTGTTATGTACATTTGATTATAAGAAAACCCTCCTATGCTTTAAATGCATCATCTTTCAGCTCACCGGTTTGGAGCTTCTCTGCCTCCACTTCATCATTTATGTCCTGCATTTCGATTCGAACAAAGCTTGAATACGATAACACGCCCTTTGTTATTTATAATCGGATGGCTAGAGAGTTTACCTCATGTATAGGTGCCGGGAATAAATTTATGCTGCTGGGATTGAAAGTAAAGGAGCTACGTTGAAATATGTGGAAAACGATCAATATTGGAATTGAGTACAACACCAAGAAAATACGAATTTTAAAGTGCTTGAATGGTAAAGAAAAGGTCAAAACATAAAACTTGAATGGAAATTAGGATACCTGCGGAACAATATCAACTGCCACACATATGGAATGAAGAACTCTTCGGGGTGGATCTCTTGTTCATAGATAAACCGTAGTTGCGTAAATATCTTTGAAGAACAAATATAGCGGGTTAAGATAATAAGGAATCGTGCAACACAAGAATTATTTTGGTTACTTAATTAAACATTTTTCTTTATACCTTCATTCCTTCACCTCTCCAAGATCGACAGTTGTTGATTATGACTTCAAGAACTTTCTCTACCGACCATTCCTCGTCTATCTTCTGATTATCCATGTGGCTATTGAAGAAACTAAGAACCTGATAACCGAAGTAATGCAGAGGACATTTCTTATGCATGAGATAGGTAACACTAATTATGAAGTCCAAAACTGGAATATTCTTTGGATGAATACGTACAGTAAAGATGTTTTCCAGAAGCTCACTAAAACGGGGATGATTCCGGAATGGTAGAAGAACCTCCTGCCTATGCATAATTGCATAAACAACCTGCATGTCACCGCCAAAAATATGTGATATGGAGATGAGATTAAAAATATCAGATGAATACTATACACATGAGAATTAAAGTGCACTTTTCTAATACCTCTGGATTTCTAGGTAATGCATAAGTTAGAATTGCATTTAGTATCTCCAGCACAAGTCTCAGGAAGTCCGTATATATATGCAGTTCCATTATCTGCAGCATTCCTAGTATAGGTCAATATTATACATAACTCTATTGCCATCACTTATAAGTCAGATGAAAAAGGATAAAAGGACTTACCGGATCCTCCAGAAAGTTGTCTCCTCTGGCAACGGCATCTGCTGTGTTCATCTTATCATTGTTAAGCTCTGCTAGTTTATTGTACCTACGATGGAGACATTTAAAACGGGAGGCGGAAGAAAAATTGAAGAGCTCCCTATTCTAGCACTGAGGAGCCAAGGACAAAACAACACAGATGTGACTCACTTCCGTGAAAGCATGTCAAAAAGGCTGACCAACTGCTGTGATGCATATGCGCTCAAATGGTTAGCATATGATGCCATATTTGACAAAATTGCCAGGCAATTTGTGTGGAGATAGATATCCTGTTGCATCTGAAATGTCAGAAACCTATATAACCACATAACTTCTCAAAATTAACTCTTCCAATGATTACAAGTTATCGTCTATGCTTGCTTTGTGTTATGGACATTAAAGATTTTAAATTCTTATAAAAGGAAAACAAAAGTTTTGAACTCAACAAGAACATTTAGAAGATATTTTGAGGACAGCCTTCAGATGATAATGATTAATGAATCATCAAGTCTAACAATATGGCATTTGGAAGGATAAACTCTACATTGTCAAAACAAAAGAGAAAAATAAACTGAAAGCATAGCATCAAGTCTCACCCTCAGTTTAGAGAGGTTATATTTCACTGTCCTGACCAAAATTATGATCATCAGGGAACCTAGAGAAGTTTGATGAATGCGACGTTCTTGATACCATGGAACACTAGGAAGCATCTGTAAGAATAACACTAATCAGTAAGACCTTACATAAATAAACTTAAATGGTTGAAACTAAATTCTCTTTACCAGTTTGTGAATGCTGGCATTAAAAGAGGAATCTTGGCTGAGTATAAGAAGTACTATCAGCACCATATATATATGATTGGGTGTTCTTCTTGGAGCATCATATAAAGTTTCCAACATGGGAATCAACTGTAGCATATACAGAAAGTTGTCATACCACGATTCACCGGAAAAACAACCGTGCATCAGCACAAAAATGTAAGATCAACCAACACAAACTTTTCCCTAATTAATCATGAAGTAGTTGCAGAAACTCTCTGGACTATGATTCTCATTATTCTCAGATGTTACAAGATAGCCATGGAAAGAACATGTAGCCGTACAATAAACACTTTCCACAGAGAACAATTTGATATTAATACAATAAAATCAACTATTTTACAATAAACGTACTTAGTCATGACAGTTAGCCACCAGTCATTATTTCAAACTATCATCACATATCCATGTTTTATGTTTTATATGAAACATCAAGAGATAATATCTTCAGAAATCAATTCATACCAGTGTATCCAAATCTGTTCGCACCAAAATATACTCCAAAAAGTATGAATTTCCTTGCATTAGAGAATAAAGCAACAGGAGAGATGCTTCATCAGACAAGCACCTGAGAATAGAGTGAAAATAAAGTAAAATTGCACTCAATAAAACACTTAAACTGAATATATTATTCACATACAAGATCTCAGAGGTGCATTGCAATGTGTTGGCACAGAGAGAGGCCTTGAGCCCATATAGTACTAGCCTAGATTATAGATTGCTCAAGTCTCAATTGAAAAATAGTAGCACCCACTAGATCTGAAAGATGAAACTAAATAAGAACAGCTATATCAGTGCGGCATTTATGCAGAATGCAAAAACTGAGGGCATAAACCAGGTTGAAAATTATCAACTGTAAATATTTCTAATAGAAGCCACTAAAAACAAATTTTCTGAAAACAAAGAACGTTATATATTCACACAATAGCATTTCAGAAGATATTTACTGATAACAAAAGTAGAATAAGCAAAATCCCATTAGCATTTTAACATTTGCTATAATTTATAATGTCGATTTATATGTCAAGTACAAGGCTCTGGAAACACTCACATGCCAAGAGTGTCATACAGAGAGGCAAAAGGTAGCCTCACTGTAAGATCACCAGGTGCATTCCTCTCATCTTCAGTGTGGCTAACTGCAGGTGAACAGCTCAAAAACTTCAGCACTTTATATATTATAATATCATTTGATTGAGAGAATCTGGAAAAGCCCAGGATCATACATTCAATATCTTGCACATTCTCTACTGCTTTGCAGAAAGGGTTTTCGGAAAAATATGTTTCTTCCTCCAGGTGACACTCTTCCTTACAGAGGGAATCTGAATTGCAGTTGTCATCTTTATCCTTCAGAGAAAGATCAGACATGCATTTACGGTAATTAACAAGAACAAGTATGACATTTAGACTCCTTTCTGCCAATGAACTTCTTGAAGCTTCATAGTTTGAGCTGACTAAGTAATTAAGGGGCAGCAGCATCAAGTTTGCTGCAAACACAAAAATATTTCAGTCATGACATTGACAACCAAATTATAATTATTGGGTTCCAAGAGTTTTCATAATAAACCAACATGCAACGGTAACAGAAAACAAAAACATCAAATCACAGATAAACTTAATAATCGATAAAGAAAATGTTTGCACCACACTATACCAGCTGCAGAGCCAACTCTCCTCAGCACACCAAGCTGATTTGCTTCAGAAAACACAGAATACAATAAACTGCTTAATGGAACCCTGGGCTGAATGGTGTAATTTAGTAATAACTTGTTCACGACCAAATCAACCAAGGAACTTTCCTGCAGAAACAACAGGCGGTTAAAAATAGAAAATTATTAGATAATGATGATGGAAGCATGTGCCACTTGAATCCACCTGAGTCATTGCTGCATCAGCAAAAGGGTGTTTCTCATTCAGTCCTGGTGATGGCCCAGAGAGAAGTTGAGTCGACATGGCAATCAGCAAGAAGTTAAGCAGCTCATAATGTAGAAGGTATGTTCCAGGTCTTATTCAGAAAATTTGATAAAGTAAGAAAACTAATAGAAGGCACTGCATCAACAGACATATAACATCAGCACCATACCTAACATCAACTTTGGCAATGAAGGTGAGCACACTGTACATGACACGGTCTGCAACGTTTTCACCTGAGTGGATAATGGTATAATAGTAAAACAAGTGACACTGAATATTTTTTCAGGAAATCAACTGTAACTGGAAGGTGGAAATTTTGGAGAGTGTGTTCATGAATTTAACATATAGACATTCACCAGAATAACTAATGAAAAGCAAAATTAAACCAAATAAGAGTTAATCTATGTTGTATTTGTTATGAAAAAGAGCATATATATGCGTAATGCAGTATAAATTACTCCCTCCGTCCACGAAAATTTGTCCCATTTTTCCATTTCCGTCCGTCCACCAAAATTTGTCCCATTTCACTTTTACCATTTTTGGTAGTGGACCCCATATTCCACTAACTCATTCTTACTCACATTTTATTATAAAACTAATATATAAAAGTAGGACCCACAATCCACTAACTTTTTCAACTCACTTTCCATTACATTTCTTAAAACCCGTGCCCGGTCAAACCGGGACGAATTTTCATGGACGGAGGGAGTATTAATTTCTCCAGGGGAGACAAATCAGAAAATGAAACAAACCTTATGTACTATATAGATCCTAAATGAAATTGACTATTGCATAAGAAAATGAACCTTTTGAAAAATTACTAGGAATCGGCTCAGTTTCATCCAGCAATAGGTATAGTTCTTCAAAGTTGTCACTCGTTGCACTCTCAATGAGATACTTAAGAAAAATGGATGATAAAAGTAGTGCATTAAGAGACTTAGAGAAAGCTGGAGATTCCGCAGCAGAGGCATCATCAACACACTCTTGCAAGCACCACGATAGGTGTATCAAAATCTTCGTCAGGTGCCTTGTGTCACAATTGTTCCTTGCTGCAAGCAAAAATCACAAAGCAGGCTTTGCTCTTAGTTCAAATGACTCAGCAGCTCGGATGCGGAATTCATGAGTACTACTTACTACCAACTACCAGCTATTATAAAAAAAGAGGGGGAAAAGTGATCAGTTAATTAGTACAGGAGAAAATGTGAACTACTATCTTATATTGCAAAATCAAATTCCAGATGACGTTAGATTTCAATTGCGCGATATGGAAGAGAACACACATGAAAATGAATTTAAAAAACGTAACACAACTAACGACCGGTCGATCACGCCGAAAAAAAAAACAGAAAAAAAAATCAAATACTGCTATAAAACATTTGCAGCTACGAACAATGCGTAAATCACAGCAGACGATTAGACGAAGAGAAAATGCACAGACCGAAGAGATGGCAAGCTTCGAGGACGCGATCGGGGGCCCAGCGAAGGTCGAGTTGCAGGTGGAGAAGCTTCTGCCAGTAATCAGAGGCGAGAGGGAACGATTTCTCGCCAACGAAGGCCGCAATTAAGTACTCAGCCGACTCCACTGCGCTGCCCAGCCGCGGTGTCGATGGCGCTCCGCCCATTCCAAAACCTACAATACAGCTACACACGTAAACGTGATACGAATTCGAAAATGTGTTCGGATCCGAACAAGCGTAACGACGACGAAGGTTTTGACGAGGTAAACGGGTTTAGCGAGAGGAAAATTGGATTATTTATTACGGTTGAATTTTGGAAGCCATGGATATGGATGGCATGTCGAGTCAAGTGACGGTGGAAGAAACAATGGCACACTGCTCGTTTATTTTTATTGACCGAATTGCCCCTTGCGCCTGCATAACTTTCCATTTGTATCTATGCAAGTTATGCACACTTATTTAATTCAGTCGATTACTTGATATTTTTAATTATATTTTTTTAAATAATTTCGCTCTTTCAACTCAAAACAATTAATTTGATATACCAGCTAATTGCAATCTTAAAGGGAATATAAATGTAATTAAATAAACCGGAGTTGTAACATCACTACATTAGTTCAATTTAGTTAACAGTGGATGAAAATAAGGGCATTTACAACGTGCGTCTTCTCCTCTGGTTAGGACCTTACCACGTCATCATTCTCTTTCATTTTTATCACGACCAACAACTCCTACAATGTATTTTCTCTCCCGCTCCTCTTCCGTTTAGAACATCTAACTTACATTCAAAATACATAAAATTAATGGTGTACAAATTATTCAAAATACAATTATTTGCCATGCTTTTTGTTTACTTAAAGCTGCGAAATAAACTACTGCTATAAAGAACAAATATGTTGGCTTCTTCTTAAATCCGGCCGACTAAATTGCCTTTAATTGTATATTATGGGACGGTACCATTAATTTTCAGGGTTAATTTAAATAGATAAGCAATTCTATGTTTAGTTTGAAAGATAGCAATTTTGTGATATCGACTTTGATATTCAATATTTTAGCTAATTTTGTTTGATATATTATCTCATCGAAAAGATAGGAATTGAGAATTTTTTAAAATAATAAGTTGGACGGTCTAAACGAATTCGTATTCCTAGTAATATGAATAATTCATTCATTGGTACTGGATACTAATGTACTCACTATATTACCTACGGGTAGTGATAAAATGCAAATTTATATATTGTACAAACTCAAAACTCCTTAACACAGCTTCAACACAGTTTCAATACAATATCAACACAGAGTAAAGTTTTAAGATTTTAATATAAACACAGTATCAATACTATCAACACAACATCAATCATTGACTACCGCTGAAATTATGTTGACATTTTCCTTTTGATAATTTTTTTTATTTGTTGACATTTTTCAATGATCCAGATCATATTTTTGAGTTTGTAAAATATTTAGAGTTTTCATTTGATCACATTCCACCTAGACGGTATATTTTAATTTCAGATTTTCTAAATTTCCAATAATAGAAAGATGACCGAAAGAGAACATTGGGGCGGGCTTATTAAACCAACTATCTGGGCCTGTTTAACCGTCTGTCCCTAACCAAATATTTGGGCCCATTAAATTAAATAAAATAGACAGCACATATATAGAGTTTGGCTTTGTAGTTTTGTTGTGTCATTTTCCATCACTTACCTAACATTTTACATAAGTATTATGATGTTTTCACATAAGAAAATAAATTAGTTGTATGATCTCCTTATTTATTTAATTGAGATCGAGATATAAGTCACTTAATAACGTTTTTATTTCTTAATTAAGTCCATATGTACTCTTACTCCTTTTGACCGATATTTTCGTAGACCACTAACTGCTCTTTCTTAATTTCCTTTTTATTATGATCAAACATTATGCACAAACATGGCGAAGAAGAATTTTGATGAAGGAATTGTATCAAGTGTGAGAATTAATTAATTATGGGCTAAAATAAATCAAATTAATTTACAAAGTGAGATTTATGATGTGTCGGATGAGGCATAAGTATATAGCATGTGGCCATATGGTGTCATCTCTTGTGACCATATTTAATTCCAAAACCATTTCCAAGAATTTAATTTTATTTGTATTGCATATGTACGTGTACAGCATACAGTCATCCATATTCAACCTTATTCAAATCTATAAAATGAGTATAATAGCAATGAAATTCGTATTAAAATTAACTTAGTTAACATTCTGAGCAATTTCCCAACTGCTAATTTTGGCATAGTGAGGAGACACGATTTCAACAAGCCAACAAACATCAGCAACAACTAGCAACATTCCAAAGCAAGATATTCTCACATGATCAGTATCATTTCATGCTCCTAAAATAGCTCAGACAAAACACAAAACATTTAAGAATCAATTGAGGTAAAATCAGGCAATAAAAACCAATTTCAGTCCTTAAACATTGATTGTTCAAGAATGTTGCAATTAATTAGAGGGTTCCTAACATAGCTACCTAATTAAGCAAATTTCAATCTCCTGATTTCATTATGATCTCCACCCTTGCTTCTTATATCATATTCTATCTTAGGCTTTAGAATCCAAGAATCATAGTTGCCTAGCCAAAACATCCACACCCTCATCACCCAACACTCCTCCATCACTCATCAAACCCTCCCAAAACCCTTGATCATCATCAATGCCACAATCGATCCACTCCCGAGGCGCCACGTGCCCCCCAACACTCACCGATGAATCGCTAGGCATGCTCACTCCCACCCCCAAACCATCAAAATCTTGAGCTTCAACCTTAACACCAAAAGAGCCTAACCCCTCAAGTTCTCCAACATCACCAAAACTAATGTATTTACCATCAATATCATCACCTTGAAACAAAAATTCTTGATTATCAATCTTCTTCCTCCTCTTCTTTTCAATGGCCTCCTCAATCTCCCTCCTCATCTCCTTGTGCTGCACCATCTGCTGCAGGAAATCCGGGCTGCGAATCGCCCTAGCCAAGAAACTGAGTGCTTGCTTCTGCTTCTGCTCAGTCCCTTTGAGCCTTTGCTCCATTGCTTGAAGATATGCCTTTGTATTCTGCTGCTGCTGCCTCAGCTTCACCAGTTCCTCCATTAAAACTTGCTTGTCCCTCCTCAGACGATCCATCTCCGCGTCCAGACCAAACCTCCCCAACTCAACACATGGCTCTAAGTTACTACAAGATAGATAATTTGATGATGGTGTTCTCCTCCTCCTTATATTCTTCAACAAATGCCTTTTCCCCCTTAAAAACCCTTCATTAGCAAACTCCCACTTGTCTGGATCCACTTTCCTAAATCCCTGCACAGTCCACATTCCTACCCCTCATTTATACATCTATTCATATAGAAATCACAACTAGTTGTATAAAAATCAAATCTTGTACAAAAAAGCCTATAAAAATCAAATCTCGATACAATAAGGTCACCACATATGATATGATGTCACAAAAAATGTACATTAACATATACAGTATATATTTACATATGAGAGTATATGCAGAAACTCAATAGCTGGATTTGATTCATTGAACTGATAAAAAGGGCTATAGTATATAAAAGAAAGTGCCAACTTGTCTTGATATATTAAAATATTATGTTGTAGATGCTTCAAGAACATGTATATGGTTTTGTAAAGGCAAACAAATCTAGGGCATTCCAAAAATTAAAGTATACATGCCACAACAATTACTAGAAACTTCAAATCAGTCAACCATAAACATTAAACACCAAGAAACTTGAAGATTTAAGAAAGAGTAGGCCTTACATATGTGTTGAGTTGTCTGACAAAGCTTGAGAAATTGTTGTGCTTGAAGAACTTGGGAAGGAGATTGGTGGCAAATATCTGAGGGTCCCACACAATGAAACTGTTGTTGCCTCTACTCCAAGAAACAATCTCATTTGTACTCTCCTCTTCAACCAAATCATATGTCTTGCACAAGAATGGTGGAGGGCCTGCCTCATGTAAACCCTCCATAGGCTGAGGATTGCCGACACTGAATTCGGATGAACTTGATCCCAAGAATTCCTCCTTCGCAGATCCTAGGTTATTCATGACCACAAGATCTTATATGGTTGGTGTAATTCAAAATAGCAAGATCAAATATGCATGAACAGTAGTATTTTTTTTATAAAAAAAATATGACAAGTTTGAGAGAAACATCAAGATTCTAGTTTCTTGTCGTTTCTAAGGGTGAAAGGGGATTCTTGAAATTGAATCAAACTGGAAAGGGAGCATTTTGGAGTGGTGATGATGATGAATTTGTTATCAAGTGGGCTGCAAATATGAAGAGGTGATTGGAGAAGTGGTGAGACCTATGAATTAAATTATGTTAAGAATAAGCATATTTTTATAGCACTTTTCAAACTTGGACAGGTGGAAAGTTTGTAGGCAAAAGTTGTGTTGAAGATATTTTGGGGGCCCTTTCTTCTTTGGGAAGGTAGAATTTTGTTTGTTTTTTTATTGGTACTATTTTGGAAGACATTATTCAACACTACTGTCTCGATTAATTACAACAACGAAAAAAAAGGAAAAAGGAGAAAATGAGAAGAATCTCGATTTCTTCTGTATAAAGCTAGCTAGTGTTGTAATTTATAATCCCTCAATGAATTGACTTGTAAAAGTTATGAAATTGCATAATTGTGATTCTAAATTTCTAACGGAGTAATTGATTTTTGAAACATTTTTTTTGGTAACATTGCTCATTTCTGGAGTGAGAAAAGAGAAATTAATTGGTACTAATGTCATATACTCCTAAAATGTGCACAGTTGGAGAAATGCGCATGTGATATTGATTATATAAATAAAAACCTAACTACCTAATAAATCTGCCATTGTATTATATTAATGCAAAGCCACCTAAATTCAAGGAGAGAAGAACACTTAGCTTAATGATGTATCAGCATTGTGAAGACTTAGGTGTTTAATTAGGAGTCCAAGAAGATATTTTCCTTAAAAGAAATCTACTAGTTTAAAAGTGTAAAAGATTCCAACAAATATCTAGAGAACTATGCAATAAAATATACAAAATTCTCTTAATAGTATGTTTGAAATGAATAGCTAGCACACAGAAACAAGGGGCTGGTGTAGTTTCGGGGGACCTTCTTACAAAAAAACAAATATTTAATGTCGGCGATTTTAAACTATTGATTTGTTAGAATAATTAAAGTTTCAAATTGACGGATAAATTTGGTTAAACTTTTTGGTTGCAAAAATGTAACTTTCTCGTAGATTGAGCCAAAAGCTAGTGGAAATTGGGCAGATAAAAAATTGATAAAATAAAGTAATGAGTATGTAAATGATAAAATAATTTCTTTCTTAGATCATTTCTTACAAGAATACGTTATTGCATAAACATATCTGGTGTTTTAATTAATTTATTAAGCTCTAATATAAAAGAAGAGTAAGAATCAAATTTAATTGAAATTATAGTATTGCCCCGAAAATTGGGTAGGAGTGTCGACAACAAACTTAAAAATTGCAGACAAAAGCAGAAAAGGCAGTGTCGGGCAGACCCAGATTAACAGTGGCTGGCCCGAGAGGATGAGTTGGCCCAAATCCACATTACTGAACGAATCAGAGGCCCATTAATGACTCGCTCAGAACATATCTGACTCGGCCCAGACCCGTTTCAGGGCCCACCCAACTTTCATTCAATTATTCAATACATTATGCATTTTCCTAAAATTTCAAAATGCTGTCATAATTTAGATATGGAGTACTAAAAATGCCATTAACAAATGTATTTCTTTATTTAGTAAGTACGACACACGTTTACTTCTTATTTCACTCATATTTAATTATAAAACTAATAGCGTGAGTCATGTTACAAGAACTTATTTATTTGTTCATATATATTTTTAAAGTTGTGTTGCCAACAAGTAAGACTTTATTGGCGGATAGATGAATTAATTTTGTACTCACTAATAAAAAGAACTTCTGATATAAGGAATACTGATATTTTATGACATCAGTGTTATTGTGCGCACATGTGCTCAACGCTGGAGCATGGCACATGACGCCTACATACTTGCACGTATGTAGTACAAGTTAGTTCATTTAATCAATGAGTGACATATGAATATCGTAAATCTAAAGATCTTAGTGCTTAGCGTTAGCTTCTTGTGTTACATATAAACATCAGATGTCATAAAATACTTCGTATATCGATAACACATTCTTGCAAATGTGAGACTTGAAAATCCAATCTCAATTTATTATTTTGTTCATTTATTTGTAGTTAGAAAGAAAACAAATATATCAAGCTCTGATTGTGATAAAAATTAAAAATTGAAAATATCAATAATAATTTTTTAATATATTAAAAATAAAATTAAATATATAAAATAATAATAGACGTGTAGTAGTACTAAACTAGCATGATACTCATTTTATTCTAAAATAAATAGTTTAAAAAATATCATAAAATTGATAATTAAACAAATCTTGAAATTGAGAGTTAAAAAATGAGTGGACCGGACCCTCTAGGCCTGGCTCCTAATTTTGTGAAATGTAGGTGATCAATCTTGCGTCGTACACTGACTTTGAGACTTGTTCATTTATTTGTAGTTAGAAAGAAAACAAATATATCAAGCTCTGATTGTGATAAAAATTAAAAATTGAAAATATCAATAATAATTTTTTAATATATTAAAAATAAAATTAAATATATAAAATAATAATAGACGTGTAGTAGTACTAAACTAGCATGATACTCATTTTATTCTAAAATAAATAGTTTAAAAAATATCATAAAATTGATAATTAAACAAATCTTGAAATTGAGAGTTAAAAAATGAGTGGACCGGACCCTCTAGGCCTGGCTCCTAATTTTGTGAAATGTAGGTGATCAATCTTGCGTCGTACACTGACTTTGAGACTGTTATCTAGTTTTCAGTAGAAATGATTTTGTTTTCTCCACCAAAGTTTGACTCTCTCGTAGTCTCTTCCGCAATAAGAGTTTTATTTCGTCATTCGTCCGTCCAATAATACTATCCTATTTTTACCTTTTCATAATGATAAGTAGGTCTCGCATTCCACTGACTCGTTTCACTCACATTTTATTACTATAAAACTACTATATACTCCCTCCGTCCACGAATAAGAGTCTCGTTTTTCCATTTTGGTCCGTCCACGAATAAGAGTCTCGTTTTTCCATTTTGGTCCGTCCACGAATAAGAGTCTCGTTTTTCCATTTTAGTCCGTCCACGAATAAGAGTCCCGGTTCATAATTACCATAAATGGTAAAGAGACCCCACATTCAACTAACTCATTCCACTCACATATCATTCAAAACTAATATATACAAGTGGGACCCCTGTTCCACTAACTTTCTTCCACCCACTTTTCTTAACATTTCTTAAAACCCACGCCATTTAAAAATGAGACTCTTAATCGTGGACGAAGGGAATATAAGTGGAACTTGCATTTCACCAACTTATTCAACTCACTTTACATATTTTAAAACTTGTGCCCAAACTACTTCTATTATGGGAAGGAGTAATTAAAAAGTTGAAAAAAGTTATTACATTCTTGTTCAATACTTAGTATACCATTTTTCCATTTCAATATATGTGATTATAGGAGTCTTCCACTTTTAACATAAGCATTACATGTCTTATATTTCATAAATTTATTTCAATTTTCATCTATACATTATTATAAAATTAATATATAAAAGCAAGATCAATATTCTATCAATTTTTTCACTTCTTATTCATTATTATTATTTCTTAAAACTTATGAGTGAAAGAAACAAGACTCCTAATCAAGAGGCCTTCCTATAAGAGTACTCTATCATAATAAAAGTCCTATTTTATCACATATGTCACATGATGAGAATTCTATTTCATTTCTTCCCTTAAATGCTACATAGGTTTCATATTCTACCAACTTATTTCACTCACATTTTATAATAAAATTAATATTCCACTAACTTATTCAGCTCATTTTTCATTATATACTACTTCCTCTATTCTATAGTAATTGAGACGTTTCTTTTCGGCACAGAGATTAGGAAAAATAGTGTTAGGTGAATTAAGTAAGAGTGAGTAAAGTAGAAAATGTAAAAAATAGAGAGATGAGAGAAATAAAGTAAGAGAGAGTAAAGTAGAGTAGGTGTGGAAAAATGTGTGACTTTTACTAGAAAATGAAATGACTTATGTAATGTATCAAAATGGTAAAATGACTTTATTACTATAAAACTAAGTGAGAAGTGAGTATTGTTTTCCTCCAAAGACAACCGTGTGCCAATCAATTTCAAACATCATTTGTACATGAATTGGGACAGCCCTACGAGCCTACACACATCAAATTCATCGATCTATCCATCCCATAAGTGGGACCCTTTTTCCCAAACTTTATTTTCTCCATGAAAAATCGATCATAACATAACAATCAACTTTATTTTGCTACATCAACACCACCAACCACCAAACTTTTCTCTCTTGTAGATGTTTTTTGAAAGACCAAAAAATAATTCATTTATATTTCTCTAATATATACTAACATAATATATAATTTGAAGTTTAGAAATTAGGGGCATCCATACCATATGTATTAATTAGGGGCATTCCATTATAAAAGTAAGGGGAAAAAACTGGACTCATATTCATCAATATTCCCTCATATAGTCAAACAAATTCTCAAAAATTTGTATACCTTGCTATATATAGATAATCGTATTCGTATATACTAAAATATTGCATCTATGATTTATATATGTATTATAGACAATCGTGTACTATGATAAAATATCTATCGATTTATATATAATTAATTAGTCAGTATAATACATAAGCAAATAGATATAATATCGCATATTCGCATTATATAACGTACTGTATATAAGATTCTGTAAAATAAATCTAATTTTGTATGATATATTAAAAATAAGATAAAAGAAATCCAAACAAAAGTAGATGCATTGAATAAAAGATGAGACAAAAATGGAGAAAAGAAAGTTCAGAAGAAACTGTAAATAAAGTGATAATAATAGAAAAGTAAATAATGTAAATATTCCAAAATATAATTCTTACGCAAAAGAGGGTAAATAGTAGTAAAAAAGATTTAAAAAAAAATAGTGAAAGAATACCTTAAAACTTTATTTCTTTGTCTAGAGATTTATAGCAATATTTATTTTATGAGGAATTGAAAATATGTAAACTTAGTTGTCCGGAAATCTTTTTGTTTCCTAATTTGCTCTCAAAATTATAAAACCAACTGCCTTAGTCTATTTGACTTGGACTCACAGACACACACGCTTTGCATCAATTCTATACATCTTTTCACACACTCAGCCTCTCCGCCGATGAACTTCCTTCCCCGCCATCACCGCCACCAATTTACACTCCTTGCCGCCGTGACGACCCTCCTCCTCCTCCTTGCATCGGCCTCAGCCTTCGTCTCCATTCCAAGTAAATACACACACACACACACCGTCTACTTTTTTTTATGTGCAAATTGTTATAAATTTAAAGAACGCGGCACGATGCATTCAAATCTAAGGCCTTTGGTTGGCCTCAATCAACTACCACTCTACCACATGACCAACTCACGGTCTCTACTTTATTAATAATTAAGTGCAATTAACAAATTAATTGAGTGGTGTGGTATGTGTAGGTGTTGGGGCGCTGACGGGGCCGGGATCGTCGCCGCCGTCATGCAGACACAAGTGCCGGCGGTGCAGGCCGTGCAAGGCGGTCCGCGTTGTGATCAATCCCGGCTTTGCCTCCAAAGCGGATTACTATCCGGAGGCATGGAGGTGCAAGTGCAAAAACAAGATCTTCATGCCTTGACCAAGATATTAGTGTATGCATATTCCATGATTTATTCTTAGATTTGCTCAAACAAATATATAATGCTCAACACACACGATATAAGTAGAAGTGGTAGTATTAATTATGTTTCACTGCTTCTTTCACAAGATGAATTTTGTTATTATTGTTTTTGCCTCTTTTCAATTTCTACTATAATTTCCCTCTTTAATTAATTTCACTTTCTCGGTTTATAATTAATAATTCCATTTCTACGAACATGACAGAATTCTAATTAATCATGTTGCTTATCTCTTGTATGTCGTTTACTTCTGAAATTTCTTGCATTTAATATTTTTATTCTCTACCCGAATTTCTCTGTAAATTTGTTCATAATGAATTATTTTATTCTTTAGTGGTCACTTGTGATTTCCTAATCATATATGGCTATATATGAATTATTAATTTCATTTGGCCTATAGTTTTTGTTACCTATTCAATGCAGGTGATAGCGTAGGACAGAATGAACAGTGTGTATTTATTTAGTTATAGTTCTGATGGGTACAATAGGTACAAGACCTGCATCTTTTATTAATTACTTATCGAATATAATCACATTTCATTGATATCTACATTTTTTATATTTGGAATTTTTTATTTATTGATCAGTTTTCTTGGGATATACTCAATAACTGTATGATTATTTTTATTACGAGAGTTATATATTAATATTTTTATTTTACTGTACTGTATTTTGCGTATCATGGTTTTTGTTCCATATATATGCACTGTATAAAAAATTAGTCAATTATTGAGCACATGATTTGTTTCAACTGTAACTCTGACCAAATAACAACTAAAGATTTTTGACAGTTCCACACGTAAATAAATTGATGTGGTAAGTTTTTTACTGTTACAAAATTCCTATTTATTTAATTGTGGACTATGAAACAAATAGCCAACTGTATGGTTAATTTTGGTAGATGTGAATTGTTATATTCGAGTTACAAATGTACTCATTTCTAGTTTCTTCATGTATTCTCTAACAAAAATACATGAATCCAAGTTTAGAATTTTGGAGTGCTAAATACTCGACTATCTTTAGAATTAAGGGTATTGAACATATCAACATAACACTGAGGTGGAGCGATTTCATTGGGTCAGGAATATCGACCATAATATTTTCGAGTAATTAATAGTATTAAAATGGTGTATATGTTGAATATAAAATGGAGTATATCTGAAAACCGTATAGTAGGAGTATATCTTAAAGCAATTAATCTTCCGCCACTTAAAAAAAAACGGTTAATAGTTCAAATCACGTAAAATATTGCCCAAAAAAGTAGGGTCTTCAAAAAAAAAAAGTGTGTATAAAAAGAGAGAGAATTGGAGAGAGGAAGATTTGATCAACCCTGGCAAGAAAATCAATCGAAGACATTGTAGTTTCTTGACGTTGATCAGAGAAGGATGGCATTTTATTCAAACAAACACGGCGTGGATCTGGAGAAGGGGAATGGGCAGCTGTACCCAGGGATGATGGAGAATCCGCAGATGCGATGGGGCTTCATCCGCAAAGTCTATTCCATTCTCTGCCTGCAGTTGCTCATCACCTTCGGGACTGCCATTGCCATGACTTTTATTCAACCCGTTCGCCTTTTCCTTCGCACTCCCGCCGGCCTTTACACCATGATCGCCGCCATCATTCTTACCGTTATTCGTATTTCTCTACTTTTCTTTCTTTCCAATTATTTGGGGATGGTTTTCTTTCTCTACGTTTTTTTAACTTTTTTGAATAACACTTGTTGTTGTAAAACTAAAAATTCATTATGGAAACATAAATAGTAGAATCACATTTTTTGTATATTGGTGATAGTGTTGTGCTTGAGGGGAGCGGGCCCCATTAATTAAATTGATTTGGGAAATTTCAAGCCCTAATTTCAATTTTGAAACCCTAGCTCTGCCACTGGCCATTGGAAAATGTAATGGGCTGGGCTACCCTAAAACATATTGGGCTTGGGTTAGAATGTGTTCCGGACTGGAAAAAAAATAGGGGCACCTAGCCACCCCTGAATAACCCCACCCTAGGCTCACCCCTTGACTCGTGCTTGTCTCGGCCATCATGGGGTAGGCTCGGGGGCACTTTCGATAACAATTATTGGAAGATGTTTCTTTTGATGGAGCTCTAGAGTGGCATATTTAAATTGCATTTTCCTCTAGTAAATTATTTGTACATGATGTAAAATGGCCTATACCAATGTTACATTGGAGATATGTCTCTAGTTAGTTACTCCATCAAACAAGACTGTCTATGAGTCTATCTAATTTCTTTCTCAACTGTTTGGACTTATGATGCAGTGTGCTTGATGATGAGTTGCTTCAGTCAGAAACATCCGTGGAACTATATTCTTTTGTTTCTCTTCACCTGCGTTATGGCATTCATGGTTGGGGCTTGCTCCTCTCAAAGACAAGGTAATCATATTTCTTGTCTATTTCTAATACAACTTCCTCTGAAGCCAAGAACTACTCAAGCACAGAAAACTCACACAATATTTTTCTCAAGAAAATGCTAACAAGAATTAACTGTTTTTCCCACAGGTGACGCGGTGTTGCTGGCTGCCGGTCTGACTCTAGTTGTGACTGTTGGCCTCACAGCGTTCACGTTTGCTGCTGCAAAACGTGGCGCTGACTTCAGCTTCATGGGGCCTTTCTTGTTCTGTGCTATCTTGCTTCTTATGGCCTTTGGCATCATTAGGGTTAGTTTTGATGCCTTAAAAATCTAGATGATCTATTTGCATATGGTGCTGTATTTGATATACCGTCTCTTATATTGACAGATCATTTTCCCTCTGGGGCGAATCGGGGAGCAGGTGATCGGCTGTGTGGGGGCACTGGTCTTCTCCGGCTTCATCATCTACGACACGGACAATCTGATCAAACGGTTCAACTACGATCAGTACATCGACGCAGCATGCTGTCTGTACATGGACATAGTGAATCTGTTCCTGTACATTCTTGCTATATTTGGAGATGACTGAACACCTCATTTCCAACTTGGAACAAGACAAGTTATGGAGTCACTGAGGAAACAAGAAGCTCAATTTCCATCTTTGCTCTGAAGAAAACTTAAAGGGTTGAAAGTGTGTTTATTTTTTTTTATTTTTTTTTCTCAACAGTATTTTAAGTACTATTGTGCTTCAAGAATGATTTCATACACAAGAATGGTTTATATGTGTGGAAGGTGTGTTTGCTTTCTCCTACAACAGTTCTGTGAATATGAATCTGTAGATTTTCTTCAGTTCAGACAATTTTTTTGATAATAACAATATGTTTATAGTTATGTTGAGTTTTTTATATATACTACTACCATCTTTCTATAGCAATTCAAAGATAGAAATATATACAAAAAAAAGTACCATGTTAGGCATTATTGGATTCATTTACAGAGAAATGTAATACAATGATTACAAACAGAGCAAGCCTAACCACTCTATTACAGGATAAGACAAGAAGCAAACCAATGCAATACAATGATAAATGATTACAAACCAAGTTGTCTAATCACCAACCTTAATCTATTACAAGAAAAGACAAGAAGCCAAATGCAATGCAATGATTACAAACCAAGTTGCCTAATCACAAACCTTAATCTATGTTCCCAACACTAATTAAAGGGAAATAACATTATATGCAATGCAATAATATAAAATTTAGGAAAAATGGGAGTCTCGCATTTTTTTTGACCAAAACCTATTCCAAGATACCCCTTTTCCACAAGATCACATAGTTTTCTAGCTTTCTTTAATTCCACTTTACTTCTTACCATTACTAACCAACTTTAGCTTCATTTTTCACATTGGGCAGAAGCTTCAGATATTTTTATTAAAAAAAAGAACAATTTCCAAACCAAACTTCAAGATTTTAGCCTTTTAGGCCACAATCACTGGATTGCAAAACCGTTAGATCCTCTGTCTGCTCTGATCTGAAGTAATTGTAAGCAACCTTGTAACACCTTGAGTCCATATATCATGCTCTCTTTGGTTCCGGCACTCAAACTCAACGACCCCACGTGCCACCGTCTTCAAGGAGAAGTATCTCCGGTCCTCACCGCCCTCTAGGAGGTGGCGCCCCGGCCATGCCGGGATGTCCTTCATCACTTCCAGCACAACATCTGAGAATTTCAAGAAAAAGGAAAAAAGATACCAACTTTCTTTATCTTTTTCTCTCAAAACAATTTGCATACTACTTTCTCAAATCCCCAAATGGAAGCAAGCCCACCACCTCCAATAGTATAAATTAAAAAAAGAAAAGACAAAAGCAGAAATTTAATGGCTCACTCACTCTTTTTCTTTTTTGTGACTGTCCCAGCAACATGTCTACTCTTCATTTTCAGTATCACCTATCAAAATGTGAATGAAAAACTCTCTGTTTCAGATCAGTGAAAGACAAAAGCATATCAACATATTATATGTTTTTTATTGTTCAATCATGGCCATGAAAAGGCTCTCACCTGACCCATTCTGTTGATGTACACAGACACAATCTTCCAGTGAAGATCACCTGCATTTCACCATACACAATATGACCCGTTACTCGACTAAAAATGCATATGATCATCAAGAAAAACGAGTAAATGGCATCATCATCAAACTATCATACAAAAATAGTCACCAACATAAACATTTCTTGTAATGAGACTGAGATGAGTTTAGGCAAGAAATCTACCCTTTCGCGTTCGTTTCAAGAGCTCACCGCCTCTAGCAAGCAACTCCTTACTGCAAATGCCAAGAAAATTCTCTTCAGCTGGAAGCTCACCACTATGGCTTCCATTCAAACTCCCATTTCTTCCACTGCTGCCACCATTAGGCACTCCCATCACCCTGTCCACGGGTATAACAGACGCAATGCTCCACACTTCCTTCAACGCCCTCGCCTTCAATGTGGCAGCACCACGCAGAGCTAGAAAAATGCAGCAGAAATTCACAAAGAATTCTTAACACATAAATGAATGATTCAAGAATTTTGCAAGAGTTTTCTCACCAGTAGCTGCAGCAGCTGTCAAGGTCATTATGTCGCCAGGCGACTGCACGTTGACAGCGGAGCTGACCACAGAGGCCAAGTGCTCGCGCTCGGCCCCCATCGCCTCAGCTGCCTCAACACACTGTGCAGCCACCAGTGTTGCAGCTGAAGCCACAGCCATGTCGGTCTTGCCCATCTGCTCGTCCTTTCTAGCTCCAGACGACGCGGCTGTGGCGGCCGCTATGGCAGCAATGGCTGCTGCTACACCAGCAACAGAGATGGCAGCATGAAGCTGTGCATTCTGTGCTCTCACCTCCTCCTTCTTCTTCTCTTTCCTGTCCTTCAACCACCTTCCAACCGTCTTCCTTCCGCCTGCAGAAGTTCCTGCGACGAAGCTGCTCTTGATCTGGTTGTTACAGCTAGCATGATCACTGATCAACTGCCCCAATAAACCAATGTCAACATCATTAAATTAATGCTAAAAACTTGTGTGTTACAGACATGTAGGTAAGTGCAGAGGGCACTGCAACTTCCACATTTTGATTCAATCAATAAGATTAGTAGAAAAAGAGCCCACCAAGAAACTGGACCACTTGTATAAATTGATTTCAAGAAATTAACATGAACCACGCTCAAGATGGTAGACTGCCCCACATCATCAATTCCTTTCTTTCCATTTATCACAATCAAGCACACTACATTCTTCTTAGGAAATAACATGATTAATAAATAAAAATTTAGCTACCACAAACATTCTTCCATCTTTAAAGCTAATGCAAGAAACTGACATAGGTGGTCTGCTAAGGTTAAAGAGAAAGCTGATACATACACAATCTGTGTGTGTGCAGAACTTGTGCGACAGACATGATAAATGTAAGTGCAAGAGAGAAAACAGTAAAACAAGAAAGAAATAGAAGAGACCTTGAGATCATCCATTTCAGAAGGGGAGAGTGGTGGGCTATCAGAGATGGAACTTCCAATGAGAGGCCCACTGTGAGATAGCCTTCCTGAAGTACGAGGTGATACATCCTGCTTCACAAGTAGTACCCATATGAATCGATCATACAAAATTCCAAGAATCTGAATATGGACAAAAAGAAAGAAAAAAATTCGATCTTTACTTACAGGCTGTGACATGATACGCTCCATGAGAAGCTGGGAGGTCTCAGAAAAAGAAAAGGAGAAAGGGTTGGAGATATCTTGGAGCGGCGGAGGTGAAGGTGGAGGTGGGGCGTTGGAGATTTGAAGGGGGGAGGAGGTCCAGGAGCGGGAGAGGAATTCCATGGGGTCTGTTGGAGTTTCAGAAGGTTTAAACATGCTGCTGTCCATGGTTTTGAGTTGAAAAATATGGAGGGGGCTTGTTGTTGTTGTTAAATGGGATCATGGGATGTGGATAGATGAGGAGGTCACTCTCAATTCTTTATAGACATGTCGGAGAGAGAAAGGAACAGTTAATCGGTATGTGTCAATCTCTCTCTCCTTCTCTCTCTTTCATGTCTGCTTGAGCTTACAGTTGCAGATCATGAAAAGCTCGCACAGATTATTTCATGAGAGAGACACAAATTTTATTTTATTTTTGTTCCTAGGCACAATTTTAGGTATTCTTTGTTGTGAATTACAACTATTTTTAAATCTATAATCATATTATACCAGAGTAATCAATTAGAATTATAGCAAAAAAAGTACTGTATCCATATTTATATTTATGATAATCAATCTTACTAAAAGAAGCAATTTATCAATGTTATTAACTTATTATAGCAATATAATAGTATAAAATAAAACAAATAAATATATACAAATTTTACAATCTAGGAAAAACTTATAAAATCTCTCAAAAACAAAATCTTCTAAATTTGGAGAATCGCAGAGGTTATGAAATAACGGTAAAGGATGATTATGATAAGAACAAGAAAAATGAGTAAAGAAAAATGTTGGAAGCTGGAACCACAATAAAATTCAGCAGAAAACCGAATTTTGCCATATGTTTTTCGATGAGTTAAACATCTAAGTAAAAACACATTTGATTTGTTATGCTCAATGCAAACCGTGAACACGAACTATTCTGGAAAGCCTTTAAGGTTTAGATTATTTGTCAATGCATGCTAAAAATAGCATAAGAGCCAGAATCATAATATCGTCATCATCAAAACAACACTTACTACATTGATTAAATTATATGTCAATGATTATGGAAAGGGCTAATATTTATTTTGAAAAAATGATAGCGGTGGCATTGGTTTCTCGTTAGGCCCCAACAACAACCCATAATCACATTATATAGTTTCGTATCAGAAAAAAGAGGAAGGTAAAGGTTTATATAACATAGTAGTAGTAATAAAATGCAAAATTTTAGAAAAGTATTGATGAGTGCTAAGAAGGCTAAGTCTTTTTTTATAGAAGTCGTGGAGTTTGCAGTCTTTGTTATGTTAAGTGTGCATAAATTATGATTGCCCCATATATAACTATTTTTTAGGAATCAAATTTAAAAAGTCAATATATCTATCCGTTCTCGTTGAAAGTCTCATGTATTTTCCGCATGAATTTTAATAAATTGATTGATTCATGAGTTTATTAAGACTTAAGAGGGTGGTAATAATTTTATACAAAGTTAATACTCCTATATTATATATATAATAAAAGAATGGTACAACATGAAGATGAAAATTACAATGAAAACAATAGAAAAAAACTAAATTATAAGTCAGGTCGAGGAAAGTCCTATTTCCGCAAGATGGATTATGAATCGGTCGATGCTCTCGAATTTACATATTGTCCCCAAAAATAAAACGTTTAATGCCGCTTCGTACTAACAAACTTGCCAGAGTTCTGAAATAAACAAACAATTTTAAAAGTGCTAATCAATTGTGCGTGAACAATAAGAGGCGAGCATGGGAGAGAGAATGTGTTAAGAGATGTGTTTTTCTCTTCTATAGTTGATGGCCTATGTACAAAAAAAAATTAGGAGAATTGGGAAGGTCTGGCCATTGAAGCACCCTATAAATTCAGTGGTAGTTACATCAATCGAAAGACTAAAGACTTCGTCGAAAATGAAGGGCAAAATGTCTTGGAGGACATCTAAAATAATAAAATAAACTTATAGATAGAGTACTTGTTTAACAATCGAAACTCGAAATGATACAATCATACAATACGACCACATTTAGGTTGATCCAAATATAGAATTTATTAAGGGAGGGGCCATGGAAGTACTTGAGAGCGAGATGAAATGGGAAGAGTTATTAATACAAAGAATTGGGTGGTGATGAATGAGTTATAACAAAATTCAATATTAATTGGAATGTGGGTCTCAAAATACATCAATCATTGAATTCCAAAGCTGGAATACGCGTCCTCATTTAATTCAAGATGTATACTATACTCCTACTTTTGATTCAAGAAATATTGATTGATACTTTTGAGTTTATCTCAAATAAGTTCACTTTGTCGGAATACATTAACTATTTTTTTCTATTCGGTCATAGTAGTAATATTTTTGTTCATATGGAGTATTATTTTTGTTGTCCTTTTTGTATGGGTAATAATTGAGTTTTTTAAAAATATAATTTTAGAAGAAAGAATATGCTAGCTACCTATGATAGGCTTTACAATATTTTTTATCTCCTATTTTTCGGAAGTAAATAGATGCTACCAGTTCTAAGTGGACCTGAGGTGTCAAATTTGGTAGGCCCATGTTCGTTTTTTCACATTTACTACTTACTTTATTTTGAATTTTCCCACCATAATTTTTACTCATTCGAAATAATTGAAGGAAAATATTTTGTTAAAAATTAATAAAATTTGAGAATTTTCTATTATCAATATAGTTTGAGAAAATATTACATGTGCACATATTTATGAATAAAAATGCAAATGTGTTAAGAAAAGGCTTAATGAGCTACTTAGTATGATGGAATGAAATGGTGGAATGAAATGTGATTTCCATTCTATTCATTTGCTTGGTGTGATGGAATAAACGAGTGAATGGATGAAAATGCAAAGAAAATCCAAGGAAATTGATATTTCATTCCTATCTGCATTCCATTACAACCTCCATTCCATTCCATCATACCAAGCATTAGAGGTTAGAATGAACGAAAAACGGGTAGTAGTACATTACATATTTACATTGTTATATATAGAGCATAAACTTAAATATTTACAATTGGAATCGAGCTTGAAAAGGTTAGGAGGGGTGATTTTTCTAATCTTGTTAGTGCACTAATCATAATTATTCTTGAAATTTTAAAACTAAACCCCCACTCATTAGTTTAGCCTATGTGGTGGGATGCATAAAAGTACAATATACTAGATTATAATACGTTATATAATAAATTTGATACAGTATCGTTATTGAAAATTGGAGGATATACCAAAATCGGTATGTGAAAAATTCAATAAGATAACAATATTGTAATTACTTACGCCGACATTTTCAATAAATATACGGTTTGTTATTTTTTGTCGCGGGACAGTGAAATGGAATATTGCCTAACATTTCCTACTAAGGAATCGAGTAAAAAATGGTCGAAATTACGATCCATCAATGTGAGATATTAGTTTAATGAGATAAAATATAATCCATCATGGGTTTTGGAAGTGCGTTTAATCAAAGATTCCAATGAGTGTCATTTGAATCAAAACGAGGATCATACCATGATCATTACATGGGGAAAATCTAATAAATCATGTTAAGGCAACTTGGCATCTTGTCTTCCACCCAAGCTTAGAAATTTTAACAAAACTCATGTTTTTTAAATTTATATCTTCATATATATTGTCCCTGTCTCATTTTTCCATCAAAATCAATTAGTCCCTTCCCCATAGCTATTCTTGAAGTGGGGATGTGAGAATGATAGGGAGATAGTGCAAAGTTTTTATTTAATAAGATGAAATGGTCTTATAAAATAAAATTTTCAATTCAAATGGTTACACTCAAGGTATAATTGGGTTATGATACTCAATATTCAACTAGTCGCCACATACATAATTTGTTTCTGAGAATTATTTTCATGATTAAAACAATAGAGTAGGAGTATATCATAAAATAAATAATGCACATCCTAATTGTTTAGTTTTAAAAACTCTTTAAAAAGAAAAAGAAAAAAAAAGGTTTACATGGTAGCAATGCACCTCCAAATTTTCTTTGCCGACGTACTGTATCAGCAATGCTGGTTATACCTTCTAACTCTCGCTCACTTTCTCTCATATATGTTGAGAAGAAAAACAAATAGCTTAGCCCCTTCACGGATCTGTAATCCGTGATTTTGAACCATTGGAGTGTCCGCTGGTTTACAATCTATCGTTCCTGTTTCTGCAAGGATATCAAGCACATACTTCCGTTGATTGATAAAAATACCCTGTTTCGATCTCATCACTTCAATGCCTAAGAAGTACTTCAAGGCACCAAGGTCTTTCATTTCGAATTCTTTGAACAAATTCTTCTTCAACTGACTTATCTCCTCTTCATCATCCCCAGTAATAATCATATCATCAACATAAATAATAAGACAAGTAATCTTACCATTTCTCTTCTTAAGGAATAGGGTATGGTCTGAGTTGCTTTGTTGGTATTCATACTTCTTCATCACTTCAGTAAATCTTCCAAACCAAGCTCTCGGAGATTGCTTCAAACCATATAAAGTCTTCTTGAGTTTGCAAACATCCCCATTAAGAAAATCTCCTTCGAAACCCGGGGGAGGTTCCATGTAGACTGGTTTAGTCAATTCGCCGTGTAAGAATGCATTTGTTACATCAAATTGATGTAGAGGCCAGTCTCGGTTAGCTGCAATTGAGAATAACACCCTCACTGTGTTGATTTTGGCTACTGGTGAGAAGGTTTCAGCGTAATCAACACCGTAAGTCTGAGTGTATCCTTTTGCTACCAACCTTGCCTTGTATCGATCAATAGATCCATCTGGTTTTCTCTTGATAGTAAACACCCATCTGCATCCCACAGTTGTTGCTCCTTTGGGTAGTTTGCTGACTTCCCAGGTTTTATTTTTTAATAATGCATCCATCTCCACAAGCATTGCATCCCTCCAATGCCTTTTTTGCCAAGCTTCTTCCGCTGTATATGGAATTTCTTCCTCCTCATAAAGGGCCGTCTCGAAGGCCCTTGCCATCTTGGTTAAGTTTGCCTGTGCAAAATTTGCTATAGCATACTGACTCCTTCTTCCTATCTTTTCTGGGGAGTATCTTTTTGGTGGAATTCCCCGAGTACTCCGTGGGGGACGAATATATCGCCCCGTGCTCTCATCTAGAGCAGTCTCTGAATGAACAAGGTTAGGGGAAGTATTTTCTTGAGGAGGATCAGAAATTACCTCAGGTGCCTCGGATATTGGTTGAGGAGGATCATTGGGCGGCGGCGGTTGAGAAGACTCGGTGGTAGAGACATGCTCGGTGGCCGTGCTAACCTTTTCTGTTGAGTCCTCGTTGGAGAGATTTGACCGAGGCACAAACCAACTTAGGTAGTCAAAAGTTTTGTCTGACTCACTCTCCCCCTGGCTACTAAAGTTGGTGTGGTAAAAGAATTCGGTTTCTAAAAAATTGCAATTCATTGTGGTTATTACTTTTTGTGTGCTTGGGTCATAGCATCTATACCCTTTTTGATTAATTCCATAACCCACAAAGACGCATTTGGTGGCACAAGGTGATAGCTTGGTTCTCTCGTGTTTTGGGATATGGACATACACTGTACATCCAAAGATTCTGGGCTGGAGGTTCAAGTGTTCAGGAATTTTGGTGAGTTTGGTCAAAAGGTCAAGTGGTGTTTTTTTGTTTAGAATTTTTGTAGGGAGTCGATTTATAAGAAAAATGGAGGTGGCAACAGCTTCGGGCCAGAAGGATTTTGGGACTTTGGATTCAATCATCAAGGCTCGGGTGATTTCAAGAATGGTTCGGTTCTTTCTCTCGGATACCCCATTTTGTTCGGGTGTATATGGGCAAGAAGTCTGGTGGATCAGGCCTTTTTCAGTAAAAAATTCGGTCATTTTTTGGTTCATAAATTCTCTACCATTGTCAGATCGAAGGGTTTTTATGGTGGTCTGGAATTGGGTTTGAATAAGTTTAAAGAAAAGTATGAATTTATCAAGTACCTCGGATTTGTGCTTTAGGAAATATATCCATGTCATCCTAGTGCAATCGTCTACAAAAATCACAAAATACCTAAAACCATTCCCACCAACAACGGGTGCAGGACCCCAAACATCAGCATGAACAAGGGAAAAAATAGAATTCATACGAGTATTTGTAGGTTTAAACGATTGTCTGTGGCTCTTGGCCAAAACACAAGTCTCACAAGAAAAATCTTTTGGAATAGAGAGTTTAGGAAAAAGTAAACTAAAATAACCAGGGGAGGGGTGTCCCAGTCGTTGGTGCCAAAGCCAAATCTCCCTTTTCGTGGACCCGTGAGCCAGCATCACACTTCCTTGTTGAGCTATCTCATCCACGTAGTAGAGTCCTTGGCTCTCAGTGCCACGCCCAAGTATCCTCCTCGTCCGAATATCCTGTAAAATACAGAAGTTAGGATGCATCAGTAAAGTACAATTTAACTCCTTCGTCACATGACTTATAGACATCAATCTCTGGGACAAGGTAGGAACATAGAGGCAATTTGTAAGTCTCAAAGTCGGGGATATTTCAATAATTCCTGTTCCGGCTACAGTGATCAGTTCCCCACTAGCAGTCCGTATATGTGTCTTAGTAATATTACTAAAACTAATAAAATCATTTTTATTTGGGGTCATAGTGTCGGTGGCCCCACAATCAAAGATCCATCCCTTTTTCTCATCCCCATTTCCATTTTTCACAATATATGCAGCGGAAATTCGGTCTAAGGTCTCAAACTGATTTTGAAGGTCGATATGACTAAATTGGGCAGTTCTAGAAATATCAGGGGGCTCTTCACAATAACTCATAAATTGGGGGTCATCATGCAAGTCATTATAAGTCAAGGGACCATTCAGCAAATTATGGGGTCTAATATCTAATTTATCAAAAAATTGGGGATTAATTGGAGAAGTATTAAAGAAGTTAGGGTTAGGGTCGTGAATCCCCAACCCTTTACCTCCAATTCCGCCGCCTCCCCCTCTCTCGGTCCATGGTGCCCTCTCGGCAAAGTTGCCGGCGCCGACGCCTCCGCCTCCGCCGGAAGCTTCCGGCCCAGCGTCCTTCTGTTTCCCTCGCCCATTCGGCATCTCCCGGTTGTCTGGATTTTGTTTTCCCGTCTCATTTCCGACGGTGAAGCTGACGGCCATCTTGCCCCTCGCCGTCTGCCTCTCCTCCCACCAATCGGGATATCCTACTAGTTGAAAGCATGTCTCCCGCGTGTGCTTTTGCATTCCACAGTGGGAGCACCAAAGTTTCGATTTATCCACCGGCTTGCTTCCCGGGCGTTGAGTAGCGGCGGTTGGCCGTGCGGTTCCGCTCCGATGAACTTGTCTCTGTCCATGTGCTGCGAGTCCGTGGCCGATGCCTCCTGCCGATGAATCGGCTCCAACGTGACCGGTAATGGCAGTTGAGTGGTCCGGTGGCCCAAGTCGCCGTCGGGCGGCCTCCTTTTTAACCCACCCATAGGCGGTTTCTACCGGAGGGGGCGATACCTCCTTTAGGATATCACGCCGGACTCCCTCGTGCTCTTCATTCAGCCCCGCCAGAAATCGGAGCAATCTCTTGGTGTTTGAGTAGACTCTGAACTGGTTTACTCCCTTCTCACAGCAGTCGACCGGTTGTTTCTGACACCGGTCGATATTGATCCACATCCCATGGATTTTCCTGTAATATGTCTCCAGATCCATGTTCCCCTGTTTAATTGTGTTTGCCTTGTCCTCCAGGTCGTACACGAGATAGAGATCAGCCTCACTCTCGTATGTGGTGGCTAGGCTATCCCAGATTGCCTTGGCTGACTGATGATGAGCGAAGTCCGCAATGATATCTGTTTCAATATTATCCACAATCCACGAGAAGACGATTAGATCCGTCTCCTCCCAGTCATCGTACTCCTTGCTTCCCGGCAGCGGCGGTGCCGGTTTTCCGGTTATATGAGAGTAGCCTCCCCTACTCCCTATCGCGACTTTCATCAAGCGCGACCATAGTGGGTAATTTCCTCCGTTGAGTTTGAATGCAACTGTTACATTCTTGCTTGCTCGTATCTTGCTGTTTGATGATTCTGTCGGTTTTTCGTCGTCTGACATTTTGGATACTGATTTGGTATGGTTTGCTCACTCGTTCTTACAAATAAATGAACAAAAATGTAATTTCCTCTCCAAGTTCTTTCATAGAACAAATATAGGCTTCGCATCGCATAACTTTAAGAAATTGATTTATTAAAATTTGAAGTAGAGCTAGTAAAATAAGAGCGGAATAAAATAATAAAAATAAGAGAGAGTATAGTAAGAAAGAGAATAATTTTTTTACTAAAAAAGAAATACGATTTAACTATCTTAGAATAGAGGGAGTATATTGTTTATTAACTGCTATTTATAGATGACATCTGACATGTCAAAATAATGGTAAGCATTTTCTTTTCAAAATAATATATTTTGAAAATGAAAAAAATTATTATGTCTATTTTAGATGACATGATAATATGTAGGGGGATATCAATCGAATTGGTCCAAAAATTTTCAACTCTAATCCTATAAATTTGGCAGGCTATTCAAGTCAGCTCACGCGTCGTGGACTATACCGACATCTCTGATAATATGATTATTCGAACAATTTAATTTTAGGCCTTAAAGTAGTGGGCCCAATATATTAATTTCAGGAAACTTGATATAAGAAAGCCCATTACGACCGCCAAAAGCCCAAAACGGCCCTTTATTTAAACCAAAAACAAGGGTTTTCACTCTCTTTCTGAACCTCAGCTGCTCTTCCATCATGGCCGTCGGGTATCTCTCCCTACCCATACAACCACGCATCACACTCTTTTCTTGTATGCCGAATTGCTGATGTCTTGAATGTTTGATGTTTGATGTTTGATAATTGTTGAATTTTTATTCGATGCAGAAAGAATAAGAGGATTTCCAAGGGAAAGAAGGGAGGCAAGAAGAAGGCGTGAGTCCCTACCTCTTTTTTCAATTTCGTCCGCCTAAGTTTATTTTTGAAGCATTTGATAAATCTATGAATTTTATTTATTGTTGAAGTTTATGCTAATTAAATATTTTTGTTGCTCTTTTAGTGTCGATCCATTTGCAAAGAAGGAGTGGTATGATATCAAGGCTCCTTCAGTTTTCAGCAACAAGAACGTTGGGAAAACCCTAATTACCCGTACTCAGGGTACCAAAGTGCGTTTTTTTATTCCTTTTTTTCGCTTTATGGATTATATTGTTACCCTGTTTTCTATATTAATTTTTTATTTGAATGTTTTTGATCCTAGTGGAATTGACAGTGTATGTGTTTTAATTTTTCATTAATTTGCTCCAGATGTTAAAAGCGCATTGCATAGTTGAACTTGTAGTTTGTCAACCCTGTTACGTTTATGTTTTGCTTTTGTTGTACATGGTTGTCTTGGTTTCTAGCAAAGCAACGTTTTCTACTTTTTGTTGCATAATTGAATTTCGGGAATATACATTTTGTTGGCTCTTGAAGAATCAATGGACCTCAAGAAATACCCAAGTTCTATATATTGTTGTTACTATACATGCATTGCTCTTTGTTACTGGCAAACATTTGTTATGCCTTGACTGTGTTGTAAAGGTAAGGTTGTATTTTGATGAGTTCTTTATCTTGAAGCAATAAGTGTTATGGATTATGTTTTGGTGGACAGGAAGTCCATACATTTTGTGTAAACCTTAATGGTTATCTCAAAGATGTGACCAGCCTCTGCAGAATATATTTCTTTCCCTTTCGCCTATATTTTTGTTTGTTTGCTAATAGCATTATTGTTTCTTCTCAGATTGCCTCAGAAGGTCTCAAGCACCGTGTAGTGGAGGCATCCTTGGCTGATCTTCAAGGTGATGAGGATCACGCCTACAGAAAGATTCGTTTGAGAATTGAAGATGTTCAGGGCAAAAATGTCCTCACTAACTTCTGGGTATGCACATATAAATTTCTGCTACTCTCTTGTGGTGGAGGTGTCCCTGGCTGATCTTCTTGATTTGTGTTTTGAGTACATTCTTAATTGTTAATAAATATTTCTGCCATTCTCTTGTGTAATTTGTAGGGCATGGACTTCACGACCGACAAGTTGAGATCACTTGTGAGGAAAAGGCAATCACTGATTGAGGCTCATATCGATGTGAAGACGACTGATGCCTACACTTTGAGGATGTTCTGCATTGCCTTCACCAAGAAGCGCGTGAACCAGCAGAAGGTCACATGTTATGCAAAGGGCAGCCAAGTTCGCCAGGTGCATACCTACAAGTTTATTATATACTGTTATTTAATTTGTATATTGGACTCTATGAAATCTACAGCTTCATGCTTCCTCCTGCTCAGAGAAAGTTTCATTTTTAGTATTTTGGTATGCCCCACATCAACAACCATATTCTGTTTGTATCTACTTACCACTCATGGCCCACCACAACCAAGACTATAACAAAGTGCCACCCTTTATACAATCACTTCCCTTTCTCCTCTCATCACACACTTGCCTTCAATTTCTTAAAACCCATCCCTTCAAATTTGATGAACCTCTCTCTGGGATGGAAGGAGCAGTATGGACCATCAATAAGTTATCAAGCTTTGGACTTAAATATTTTGCTATTAAATTTCTAGATTCGGAGGAAGATGCGGGAGATTATGGTTAACCAAGCGCAGTCCTGCAGTCTGAAGGAATTGGTTCTGAAGTTCATTCCTGAGTCCATTGGGAAAGAAATTGAGAAGGCTACTTCAAGCATCTATCCGTTGCAGAATGTGTATATTAGAAAGGTTAAGATCTTGAAAGCACCAAAATTTGATCTTGGCAAGTTGATGGAGGTAAGATCAGTTCCTTTCTATCGTGAATGTTCTTAGTTTTATAATATAATCCTAAACTGTAACAATTTAACCTTAACAAATCATACGTATATTTCTCTGTTTCCGAAGACTGAAATGAGCACTTTGACTTTACCCCCTTGAATATCTAATTGTCATGGTTATTTGGAATCTCTGGTAACTGAAATTAAGATAGTGCAGTTTGAAATGATTCATGGGTGTTTGTTGTGTAGGTTCATGGAGATTACACTGAAGATATTGGTTCGAAGTTGGATAGGCCAGCTGAGGAGCCAGTTGCTGAGCCAACTGAACTTGTTGGTGCCTAAATGGCCTTGTTGTGTCTCTGTGATGCATCTTCTTTTGCTCATTTTGTTTTATCTTGAAATTGGTACAATATGGGTTTTGGAAGTTTTTGTATGAGATTTTGATTTAACGAGTAGGAAGTTTTCAGTCAGAATACTCATACTCGGCACTCAATTTTGAATTTTCGTTGTTGAGCAACTTTCTTTTGATACATTTGTGTCCCTCATATTGCTAGTAGTGTCCTACATTGTTTACATTGTTAATCAGTTTTTCTGGTTTAATTGGTGTGTAAACTAGAGTACTTAATTGTTTTTCATTTATGAATAACAAATTTATTCATTATTCCTAAACCCGAACCTATTGCAAAAGTATGGTGGCAATTGGAGTAGAATTTTTGGGGTTCCACTACTTGCGAAGCTAGAATTACACTAGTACTTATAATTTAATTATTTCAAACTACCAAGTATTGTTTTTTGTTTATCATTCCAATAGTGTTAAACATATCAGAGCTGAACACTTAAATCCATCATCCCCAATTAGTAAATTAAAGATTCTACAAATGGATAGAAATCATGAATCTACCCTGAAGAGGCTAATAATAGTTCAAAGATTCATATAAAAGCATAGTAATCGAAAATATAAATCATAAATATTAGCAATATCTATTGACGAGAGTTCCATTATTCACAAATCCAGTCTTAAAGACCGAACTAGGGACCAATCCAGTCTTAAAGACCGAACTAGAAATCAAATAAGGATCATTAGATCTTATTTTTGATAGATTAAATGGGCTGATGTCGCATTCATTATATACCGAATTTACTTCAACTGAAAGATAATTATGTCATAACACAGTATGAAGTAATAAATTAATGGAATTAAGTAATAAGTTCATTACTACTGCTTGATATTTAACACAGTTAATATTGTATTTCAATAAAATGTCATATTTACTTCATTACTAATGTTCATTTGGTTCATTATTTATTGAATATAGCTCATTACTACCGCTCAACGTTTAACATTAAAATTTGTTGTATCATTAATGTTTCAATAACATGTCAAAATCACTTCATAATATACGTTTATTTAGTTCATTATTTACTCCAGCAAGTTTTTATTGAATAAAAAAAATAAAAATAAAAAAATTAAAAAAAAAAAATAAAAAATATTTTTATTGGATAAAATATTAAATTGAGTTTTTAAAATATTAAAATAAGTTTTTATTGAACGAAGGCTCCTTATAAAGGTCTCAAGTTGTTGATTATATTGTGTTAAGTTGAGTTTTCTTGTTTGCATGTAGAGTTTTATTTGCTGGCCTGGTTTTCTTTATAACTCTTTAACTAGTGACTATCATTAGTGTGGTTTCACTCCGTGGCGGATCGGGGGGGGGGGTGCCACGCGAATTTTCCCCTTATCGGGACGTAAAACTACCATGTCCGTCCCTTCCGTTTGCTTCCGGCGTCGCCCCGAATAACGAAAAAAATAGCTATGTTTGCACTAAATCAAGCTGCTGCTATATATTCCGCCCCTTCCGTTTTCGGATCCTAGATCAGTCACTGGTTTCACTATTATTAGTGTGGTTTCTGTTTCTAAGTTATCACATCTTCATCCATTGATAGTGTTGCTATTTATGAGGTTGTTTTTAACTTAGCTTGCCCACCCCCTTCATATTACACAACACTGATACGAGACATACGAGACATCAATGTCATATCTTCCATATCTTTTAGTTAGTTATCTTTTGATTCATAGTATCTTCCATATATTTGTTTCTTATTCAATAAGTTAGGCAGTAGTATTCTCCTATTATAAATAGGAGAGATTATATCATTTTATTGACAATCAATGAAAGAAATATTATCTTGAGCCTAATTCTGGCTCCCATGTTTTGCATCTGAAGTCGCTGTCCGACGGGAAGCTCCCACGCACAGCCACCTAGATCTTATCTCCGCCGACCCTCACGGGCGCCGGATTTCTCCTTATCATCTCCGCTGACCCACTCCGGCCGCCGGTTTGGCCTGATGTTGTTCACCGCCGACCCTTACCGGGTGCCGATTTTATCTTATTTATACTTTTTCGAGTTGCCGGAACTGTAACGCAGTACGTCCGTAACAAGTGGTGCTTTCATCGTGATCTCACCCTCCGCATCATCACCACCATCACCGTCACAACTCATCCCCCATATTCTGTCATCCGTGACCCAACAAAATGACTCATAAAAAAAAGACCTTTTCCACTTTCAAAAATCCACCGAACAGAAGCTAGTATTCCCTATTTTACACAATTCACCACCAACATCATTTTTTACATTGGAAAGAAGGTTTGTGGAGGAAATTTGTGTAGAAAACGTGATTCACTCTAAAGGGATTTTGTCATTCATCAAAAGTCTCTCCCTCCATTCATACAATGCCGAGATGGAATGAAATTTGAACTCGTGAGCGCGGATCCCCGTTGGTGCAAAGTAATCGGATTTTAGCTGCCACAACAAAATTGGAGAAAAGATGGGATGAGACTTCATCGGAGCAGGCGCGACACTCGATCCGGGACTGACCTATGGTAAGCGTGACACCGAGTTGCCTTCGCCAAAGGAGAGCCGCCCCGGTCACAGCAGCAACGGTGTCGTGATGCCTCCGCTAAGGGGCTCGACGCCACATGACCCTAATATGGTTAAGTTGGATTATCTATGGACTGCCTTGGACAAATTGGAGTCGCGTATGACATCGTACGACCGTAGACTTGAGAGACTTGAGAGGCTTCGGTCACCTGCGCGCCAACCCTCTGGTTGGGATTCCCTGGCGCACTGTGCAGCCCGAAGATACTCGGCTTATGATCGACCAAGACGCCGCTACCTGCTGGGACCGACCACTATATGGACAACCGTCCTACACCGACATGTATTCCTCCTACGCGCCGCCGAGGCAGTACAACCGCCGCCCTATACGTCGGACGAGTCCCCGCGAAAGCCCTATGCTGGATATCACCCAGGGCAGCAGGAATATCAGCCCACACCGCCCCCATACTGGCTACCGCGTTCACCTATATGTTGGGAGTCTTTGGCATATGTTCCACCAATCTCTCTCGGCTACCCGCCATCTCACGATCCGGAATCCAGGCGCCTCTCGCGTCCTTCTCTCTGTCACGATCCATCTAGCACCTCGCTACTTACTGTCGCTATAATCTCGCCACCACCAGCACCGTCTTGCAGCCCCAACGTAAGTGGAGAGGAGGGCAAATTGTTACGCGATGGCCCTCCCCCACTGGCCCCAAGCTTGCAGCTATACAACCCAAATATTAGTGAAGATGAGGAGATATTATTAGAAGAAAAACAGGAGGTTGATCCCATTGAGGAAGTGAAGAAGGTCATCGCATCTGTCGATGCTGCTCGACTGACATCACAAGATGTTGTTGAGAATTGTTTGGGTGAAAATGAAGGTGCGACGCTGAGAAAATTTTCCAAGGACTCACTGGGTGTTGTGTTTGATAACAAGAGTAGTGATCTTCTTGATCCAACACAATGAGAGTTGGAGATAAAGGATGAGGTACGAAATGGATCTGCGTTTGCTCGAATACAACGACCGTGCACATTTACATTTGATCCGGGGGGAGATAAATCGCCAAAGCTTCTTCTGTCAACTCTTCGTTGCTTCTTGGTTTCCACCTTGAGGACAAGGTGGGTTTTAACCATGGGGGAGCTGATACGAGACATCAATGTCATATCTTCCATATGTTTTAGTTAATTATCTTTTGATTCATGATATCTTCCATATATTTGTTTCTTATTCAATAAGTTAAGTAGTAGTATTCTCCTATTATAAATAGGAGAGAGATTATATCATTTTATCGGCAATCAATGAAAGAAATATTATCTTGAGCCTAGTTCTGGCACCCATATTTTGGTTCTGAAGTCGTTGCCCGACGGGAAGCTCCCGTGCACAGCCACCCAGATCTTATCTCCGCCGACCCTCACGGGCGCCGAATTTCTCCTTATCATCTCCGCCAACCCTCTCCGGGCGCCGGTTTGGCATGATATTGTTCAACGCCGACCCTCTCTGGGCGCCGGTTTTGTCTTATTTTATCCTTTTCCGAGTTGCCGAAACCGTTATGGAGTACGTCCGTAACACACTGTTTATAGAAAATTAGTGGTTGACATTTGATTTTGATAGGATCTACTATCTAGTAATCTCTTAACTTTGTTTCTACATTATAATTTAATCTATTTTTGTTAATAGGAGCTAAATTTGTTTTTACCTTATACATCCTTCTTAAAAACAAACACCTATCAAAGGTTTATCCATACATCATCTACTCAAAAACAACCACCTAGACATCATTCACTACCTATCAAAGGTTCACCCTAAACAACTATTTCTCCTTCTTTGACCAGCCCTTCTTTATCTATTTCTCTTTCTTTGACCCGCCCTTCTTCATCTTCTTCTCTTTCTCTTCATCATAAATCTCGCGTAGTTCTTCCTTAACCATTTGCTTTGTCCAACCCATCACTCTTGGACAACCTTTCACGTGAGGGCTAAGGAACATGCACCTTTTGTCGTCCTCCTCATCAATCAAGTTGTCGTACAGTCAGCAGAGCGCATGTTTCTTCTCTTTGGCTTTCTCGGTATGTCCTACTCCTACGTGCATTTTTAGTTCATGCTCGCTATTAAATTTTTTTTTGCACTCGTGGCAAGTGAACTTCTTTCTCTCCGTCTTCCTATCCATAGACTTTGATGCCTTCTTAATAGCAACAACTTGAAATATGGTAGGAATCTTGAAGTTGGTGGTAGGAATCATGAGCGCCCCAAACATTGTACTCGTATCTAGTAATTTAGACATTCTGTAAAAATTAACATTATCAATTATCAATCATATGTAAAGGCAGATCCCAAAATCTCAAAATGTAGGTTTTTAGAGGAACTGGAACAGAATTCCCAAAATGTAGGCAGATCCCAAAATCCCAAAATATAGTTTTTTAGAGGAATTGAAACAGAATTCCAAAAATGCAGGTTTATGGAGGATTTGGAACAAAATCACTGTTTTGAAATATCACAATGTTGGGATTTGATTATAGTAATAAGAGTATAAGACTATTTTCAACAAGTCATAATTACTCCCTTTGTTTCAAGTCAATTAATGCGTTATGTAACAAATAGGAGAGATTAAAATAGTGGATTTTGGTAAAATAAAAAGAAAAAAGAGCTACATGCATTTCTAAAAAAATATACGCATATGAAAAGTTAGCATATAAATGTTTGCAGTGAAAATGAAAACACTAATCTCATCCTCCAAATAAAATTCTTGCTAAACCCTAATCTTATCCTCAATAATAAATTACACATGCTTTATTCATCATAAAGGTCATTAAACCTCATTCATTAGAGAGAGGGAGCATTTTACTCAGTTGGATTAGAGCGTAGGGGAGTAAAGGATCAGTAGATTCCAAATTGCAGATTGAGAGAGTGGAGGGAGCGATCCCAAATTGCACATTCAGAGAGTGGATCCGATCCCAAATTGTAGGGTTTTAGTATCGTGTGGGAATCATAGTGGGCTTGAAATCAAAATCTTTCTTTTTTAATATCATGGTGTGGGAATCATAGCGGACATGAAAAACAGCCCATTAGTGTATTTAATGCCATTTCATTGAAATCAGTTCATTTGAAAAGTATCAATTTTGTTTGGATGATCCCAAATTGCAGATTCAGAGAGTGAATCCGATCCCAAATTGTGGGATTTTAGTATCTGGTGTGGGAATCATAGTGGGCTTGAAATCAAAATCTTTCTTTATAATATCATGGTGTGGGAAACATAGTGGGCATGAAAAGCAGCTCATTAGTGTATTTAATGCCATTTCATTGAAATCAATACGTCTGAAATATATCAATTTTGTTTGGACGATCCCAAATTGCAGATTCAGAGAGTGGATCCGATCCCAAATTGTGGGATTTTAGTATCGGGTGTGGGAATCATAGTGGGCTTGAAATCAAAATCTTTCTTTAAAATATCATGGTGTGGGAAACATAGTGGGCATGAAAAGCAGCTCATTAGTGTATTTAATGCCATTTCATTGAAATCAATACGTCTGAAATATATCAATTTTGTTTGGACGATCCCAAATTGCAGATTCAAAGAGTGGATCGATCCCAAATTGTAGGGTTTTAGTATCTGGTGTGGGAATCATAGTGGGCTTGAAATCAAAATCTTTCTTTTTTAATATCATGGTGTGGGAATCATAGCGGGCATGAAAAGCAACCCATTAGTGTATTTAATGTCATTTCATTGAAATCAGTTCGTCTGAAAAGTATCAATTTTGTTTGGACGATCCCAAATTGCAGATTCAGAGAGTGGATCCGATCCCAAATTGTGGGGTTTTAGTATTTGGTGTGGGAATTGTAGCGGGTTTGAAATCAAAATCTTTCTTTTTTAATATTATGGTGTGGGAATCACAGCGGGCATGAAAAGCAGCCTATTAGTGTATATAATGCCATTTTTTTTAAAATTAGTTTGTCTGAAAAGTATCAATTTTTTTGGACTATACTATGTAAACTTAATTATGAAATATAAATATGAAGAGACTCCAATTTATTCAATTGGATAATTCGTTAATTCATGTTGCATCAAATTTGTACAAACACTAATCAACATTTACTAATGTTACTTAATAATTAATTTAATTTTTTTTATCTTATATTTGGTAGGCCCATTACTTAATTTATTTTGAATTTGGTAGGCCCATTACTTTATTTTGAATTTTCCCACCAGAATTATTTACTCATTCAAAATAATAGTTAAATATTTTGTTAAAAATTAGTAATAAAACTTGAGATTTTTTTTTACTATCAATATAGTTTGAGATAATATTAAGTGTGCACATATAATGCAAAAAATGCAAATGTGATAAGAAAAGGTTAAGAGGTTGGAAACTTAGAATGAACGAAAAATGGGTAATAGTCAATGTTTTAAAAATCGGATCGGCCGGCGAACCGGCGTCGTTACTGGTTCACTGGTTCAACCGGTTCACTGGTCGAACCACTGGTCGAACCAGAATATTATTATAAACATATATAATTAAATATATAATATATAAAATATATTATAAATAATGAATGATAAATGTAATTAATAATTTATTACTAAAACACATTTAACATTATGTATACTTATATAAAAATATATTACACAAAGAATAGTAGTAAAATATATTGAATATTAAATTTATACTAATATTTTTTATAGTAAAATATATTTTAAATATACTAAAATTTTGTTGATATTTTATGATAAAAACAAATAAAGTTCATTTTTTTTCAAAATATGTTTTATTTGATGCAATAATATAACATATATATAAAATATAAATGCATACTATATACATTAAGATTCAATAAATAACAAAATGCAATTAATAATATATAAAAATATTAAACCTTATGTATAACTGATTATATATAAATAATATTAAAATTTAGTGAGTGCTAAATATAATTATAGATAATATAATTAATAATTTTTTATTAAATTTGGATTATAAGTTAGTGTAAATAAAAATTTATCATGTTTAATATATAAATTTAGTTAATTTTCATGTCATATCACTCAATGCATTGTGGTGGAGTGGTAAAGGTGTTACCAATTTGATAAGAGGTCTTGGGTTCAAGCCTCTTTGACCACAAAATTTTAAACATTTTTAGTGAAAACCGATTTCCGGTTCGCGGTTCAACCGGTTCAACCGGCCAGTTTCACTGGTTCAAGGCGGCTCAATGTGGAGGCGGTTTATATGAGCAAACCGGACCGGACTACTTACCGATTCGTGGTCCAACCGGTCGAACCGGCCGGTCCGGTCCGGTTTTTAAAACACTGGTAATAGTACATTGTATAGAACATAACGAGTATTTACAATTGGAATCGAGCTTGAAAAGGTTAGGAGGGCTGATTTTTCTAATCTTGTTAGTGCTCTAATCATAATTAATCATGAGATTCTAAAACTAAACCCTCATTAGTTTAGCCTACTGGTGGTTGAAATTCACGAATAAATTACATATACCATGCATAAAAGTATGATATATTGAACTTTGATGTACGTTATATAAAAATTTGATACGATATTATTATTGAAAATTGAACATATCGAAATTGGTATCGAAAAAATCAATAAGATAACAATATGATATTTACTTACACCGACTTTTTCAATAGATATACGGTATGTCACTTTCGATAAGACATATCGTATCGACTCACTTTTTATCATTGCCTAACATTTCCTACTAAAGGAATCGAGTAAAAAAGGTCGAAAAATTTCATGGTTTCTAGCTAGACAAATACGATCCATCAATGTGAGATATTAGTTTAATGAGATAAAATATAATCCATCATGGGTTTTGGAAGTGCGTTTAATCAAAGATTCCAATGAGTGTCATTTGAATCAAAACGAGGATCATTGGTCTTGTTATAAGTGCATTGCATTGCATAGTTAAACTTGTAATTTGTCAACCTGCCAAATTTATATTTTGCTTTTGTTTTACTTGGTTGTATTGGTCTCTAGCAATGCAACGATTTCTACACATTGTTGGGTGATTGAGTTTTGGAAAATATACACTATGTTGGCTTTTGTTGAAATCAATGGAGCTCACGAAATACCAAAGTTCAATATATTACCATTATTGTTGTTATTAAACATATACTGATTTTTGTTAATCGCAAACTTTTGGTATTCTGTCTTAAGTACTAGTATGTTATAAGTCATGCATGTATTTTGTTGACTTCTTTATCTTGAACTACTTTCAGACGCTGTGATCACTTGTGAGGAAAAGGCAATCACTGATTGAGGCTCATATTGATGTCTGTTAACCTAAATTAAGATTCATGTGTGTTTGTTGTGTAGGTTCATGGAGATTACACTGAAGATATTGGTTCGAAATTGGATAGGCCAGCTGAGGAGCTTGTTGCTGCCTAAATGGCCTTGTTGTGTCTCTGTGATGCGTCTTCTCTTACTCATTTAGTTTTATCTTGAAATTGGTACAATATTGGTTTTGGAGTTTTTGAAAGAGATTTTGTTTTAACGAGTAGGAAGTTTTCATTCAGAATTCTCAATACTCGGCTCTCAATTTTGAACTTTTGTTATAGAGTAACAAATTTATTATGAGCATAACAAATTTATTTATTATTTATTAATATCCATTCATGATTCATATTCTAAATAAGTTCGGATCATGAATTCCTTGTCTAAGTTTTCCTTCTATTTTCTACTCTAAAAATACATTAAAAATCTAGATATTAACGACGAGAATTAAAGGCAAAAATGTTGACTGGTTTTCTTGCATATGAAACACCAATATTTCTAACACCAACATAATGATGAGCTGAAAATACACAAATTACGCAAATCTAGTTATTACAGTTCCTCTCAACTTAGGAGAGATCAACAGTCTAGTTCAACTAACTTGATAGAAATAATAAACCTACCAACACCATTCAAGAATCAGTCTTTCAGACGAATCCAAATCTCAATAACGGCTTCTGTTTATACTAGCTGATTGCTTGAAACACCCACAGTTCGGGCCCTTCTTTCGCCTCCCGCTGTTCTTCCTTCCACTGTTAATGAAGTCCCTCAAAATCACAGCTCTGCTCCTCAAGAATCTGTTGCTGCCTTTCCCTTCATCCTCAACCTTCGACAGCACGAACTGAATCTTTTGCACGGCTAGTTCCAGCACGCTGATCCTCTCGGACCCCTTTTCAGCTTGCTCCATCACCTTGACTCTCCACGTCTTCATCGTCTCTTTCAGCCTTGGAGACGCCATTTCTTCAGGAGGGCAATCTTCTATGTTCTTCACTAGCTGAACATTCAAATCAACCAGATGCACTAATGTGTCCTCTGCTTCCTGCAACTGCTCCTTAACGTCTCCAAAATCGACATTCTTGCTCTTTCGACTCTTCTTGTTCGCCTCAAGTTTCCTTCTCAAGTCGCACAGTGCCACCTGGATGCATTCCAGCTTCTCAGCATCAGAGGCAAGTGTCTCGAGGATGTGTTTGTCGTTGAGTTCTTGACTAGGCTCGGTGAATCTGGATGAGAGCTCCAGCTTATCCACAGCCAACTCTTTCTCCATATCTGAATCAGTGGATGGTAGTAATTGATCATAAACTCTGTCCCTTCCCTTTGGTTTGCGCGATATGCTAAGAGATTCCCCAATTGTTTTATCTCTGTTCCCATCCTCGACAGTCTCCCACAGCTCAAGCATCAGATCATCAGAGCCAGCATTCCCCGTCTTCCTCATGGAGTTATATGAGTTATCAGAGGCTTGATCAAGAGGAATATCTTTCATTAGCATCATATTTCGGGATTCTGAGGCTTTGGCTTTTGTTTTCTGCAACTTGGGAGAGTCATTTAGCTCACTTGGATATGCTTTCTTGCTGCTGCGTTCATGCTTATCTCTACCAAAGTTGGGCTGCATCTTCGGGTGGTCAACCTCAGTCATCACTGGTCCTTGTTTGCTCTTCGAATTGGATCTTCTCCGTGAAACAGGTTTGTTCAAGTCTTCCATCAACTTTCCGACTACCTTAACTCTCTTCTGCAAATTCTGTAAACTATGAAGGGATTGATCTTCCGAAGGCATCTGAGATGTGGCTTCATTAGGAATGGCAAATTCCAGAAACTGCTAATAATAGAAGCGAACTGTACATAGTAAATTTCTTGAACTTGAAGAAATGGAAAAAGCAATCTACTTGCAAGAAAAGGATATATTACCTCTGTCTCTTGACTCTGTGCAGCTTTAAGGTTAGAACGACGTAGTACATTGTGTTCTATGAGTGTTATATCATCTTTTAGGGATGCTATGACAGGATCATATGCTGAAAGTTGGGATTTCAGTCCGTTGATTTCACTCTCCTTGAGACAAATCATTTGTTTAATTTGTTCAATCTCCGATGTCTTTTCAGCATTTTTATGCTCAAGATTCTGGCATGCCCCAGTGAGCTCCTGAACCTTATTCTTTAAAAGAACTTCTTTGACAGAAGAGACCTGAAGATCAAAACAAAAAGTAGCTGCTTCAGCTTCCCAGAGTTCAAACTCATTGTTCATTCCTTGGAGCTCAATGCTAAGTGTCTGCTCTCTCACAACATTCTCTTCGATTTCTTGATGAAGTAGACCAAGTTCAGACTCTAAGTTCTTTTTGACTTTGTGAAGGCTCTGAATTTCCTTCATCTGTGTGGAATTAGTTTCGGAGAGACGGGCCTCGTTCTTCTTTAGATCTTCTGTTTCCTGCTGCGACCTATGAACGTTGATCTTCAGCTCAGCTACTGTCGTGAATAACGTGGAGTTAAGCTTCTCAGTAGCTTCAAGCTGCATTTCTGTATCAAAAAGCTTTGTCTTGGTCCGAATTAAGCTCTCTGCACTACTTGCTATCTCCTGCTTCATTTGAACATTGCATTCTCTGATTTCTTGGATCTCACGCTCCAAGCTGCAAACGGCGTCTTTGAGGGCTAGATTTTCGGCCTTTTGTAGGTCGAGTGTTCCCCCTAACTCATTCATTTCTCTTCCAAGGCAACTGTTCACCTCATGTTGATTGTTTAGATCTTCGAGTAGCGATCTCAACTCCACAATTTTCTCTGCTACAAAGCTCTTCAACATGGCAGATTGATTGGCATTTGCCAATAATTCCAAAAGTATATCATCGTTATGCTGATCCGCTCTACGTTTCTCCTCTATCAGATCAGAGAACTTCTTTAGCAAACATGCACTTTCCTGTTTCGCTCGAGAGTGTGCTTCTTGTAATGCATTATAAGCCGTTTGCAGATCCCCTTGTCGAACACAGAGACTTGCCAGAGCAGCCTGAAGCACGAAAGCCGCCTGATAACCATTGCTCACTTCTGATTTCAACTGTCTGTTCATCTCTAAGAGTTCTTCCTTTTCACTGTTCACAATGGCAAGTTTCTTGGCCATGATTTCGGCATCCTGTTCCAAGTGCTGCTTCTGCAGCTCGATCTCCATGCCCTTGGACTGCAACTGCTCAAGGAGGGCCTCCAGAACCGAGTTTTCAACAAAGAGCTGCTGCTTTTCATCTTCATTTTTGGAGATGGCAGATTTCATATCTTCAACACTTCCAAGAATCTGATGCACCAAAGCTTGCTCACTCTCACCATTGTCCTCGGGTGCACAATCTGGACTGCTTTCGAGGGCCATGAAAATTTGGTATATGCTTGACCTCAGCCTTCCAATTTCATCCAACAAGAGCTGAGCTTCCACCTGCTGCTCAAGGCTTTCACTCTCGAGCTCTGAAATCACTTTATCGGCCAATTTAGACGCCTCAACGTGTTTTTGGCACTCAATGATGAGGGAGTGATTCTTGTTTTCCATATCTTGAATGAATTTCTGAAAGATTGATATTTCAAACTGTGCTTTTGTAGCCTTTTCAAGTTCCTCTTCTGATTCTTTCTTCTTCCATTTGTTTTCTTCTCGCAGGAGATGGATCTCGGTTTCAAGTCCAGCCATCCTCATCTCACTTAGTTGCAGCGAACCTATTCGTTCCTGCTTCTCCTCACCCAACGACACCTTGAGATTTTCCACTTGAGAATGCATTGCTTCCTTCTCCTTCTCTAAGTCCGCATATTTCTCTCCCAATTGCGTAAACTTCTTATCTAGGCTTTCAAGTCTTCTCTCCACGTTTTCCAACTTAAGAACTAAGCTGTCCCTTTCAGACAAAAGATATGACCTTTCATTTTTGAGCAAATCACAGATCTCCTCTAGTCCCTTTGATTTTTCCCTCAAGCCTTCGAGCTCAACTTTTGCTGCAGACAACGAGTTCTCAAGAACAGCATTTTGTCCCACTAAACTGTTCATGTTCTCAGTTATCACTTGCAACTGAGATAGAAGACAAGCTTTCTCAGTAGCAAGAGTGGCCTTATCTCCTTGGAGGAGCTGGCAGGATTCTTGCAGTGCCTTCACCTTATCGCGTGACGCCTCCAGCTCACCATTCAAGTCTGAGAGGGACTTCTCGGCTGCTACTTTCTTCTTCAAGATCTCATTCATGCTCTCTAACTTCTTTAGGAGAATCTCCTTCTCCCTGCTGTCCTCTTCTTGCATCTCTTTAATTCTCGAGTTCTCATCCTGCAAGCTCTTCATTGAAGTCCCAAGGCATTTCGGGTTGAGACCTGCTGCTTCCACTTGCTCAACCAAAGCCTGGTAGCTCTTGTTCAAGTGCTCAATTTCTTCTTTCAAACATGAAATATCATGCTGAAGGGATGTGCTTATGCCCATATGGTGCAATACTTCCTTTTCGAGCCTCTCCCTAATCTCCTTCAAACTAAGGATCTCGTTTTGCATATTCTCCATAGACACGGCTGAAGAGAGCGAAGTTTGACTTAAACTATGATTTTCATCCCTAGCCTTCTTAAGCTCCTCCTCCAAACCACGTTTGCTTGCCTCCGTGTCATCTAGCATCCGAAGCATCTCTTTGAGCTCCGAGGCAAGAGCTCTCTGATCATCTTGGGACTGAGAGTGCAGATTCTGCAGAGCCTCGAGAGTGGCCTCAACTTGTGCATGCCGGGTGCTCTCATCATGCAAACCAGACTGAAGTTTCTCGAGCTCCTCCTGCTTACTCGAGAGCACTTCATCTTTCAATGCAATCTCCTTTGCCAGATCATCAGCCTCGACACGCAATGCTTGGTTAGACATCTCTAACAGAGCGCACTTCTCTCGAGTAGTCCTGAGCTTCGAAGTTCCAATCAAGACTTCGTGGTTAAGGCGTTCAACTTCATCTTTTGTGCTCGATAACTCTCTCTCAAGCTTGGATATCGTTTCTGAGCAGTGCTTGTATTGGAGAGCAGAACCTTCTTTCTCCTTGCTCAGATCAGCAACGGCCTTTCTCAGTTTTGAAACTTCGCCTTCAGCCATTTCTGCTTGCTTCTTAAGCATCTTTGTCTCATCTTCCTTAGTAGAGATTATGTTCTCCAACTCCGATATCTTTCCAAGATACTGCTCGTACCTACATGCTGCTGCTTCCTTTTGAAGCTCTAATCTCGACACTTCATCTTTCAGCATTTGTGCTTCACTCTCCGCTGCAAATGTTTTGGTGTCAAGGACCTTCATATCTTCTTGCATGCGAGAAGCCATAGTCTCGAGATGAGATATCTTCTCACAATACTCTTCATTTTTCACCATTTCGGCAATCTTTTGAGACTCCAACTGAATGAGGGTTTCCTTCAAAGTTTCAACTTCGGTTTCTGCTCTACCGGCCTTCTCACTGAGCCTCGTTGAATCCAATTGCGCATGACGCAGCTGCCCCTCTATCTCCAGCAGCTTTTTGAGGCATAGTTGATACTGAAGCAGGACACTCTCCTTTTCGACTTCCATATCAGCAAGCGTTTTCTTCAAACTGCAAACTTCAATTTCCGCGCTTCCTGCTGTCTCAGTCTCACTAAGAATCTTATCTTTGAGATTCTGATTCTCAGTTGACTGCTGCACTACAGCATCTTGAGGCGATGTTTCATTGGATCCAAACATCTCTTCTAATTGCTTTAATCCGCTCTTTTTCATAGCTCCATCGGATTCCTTCTGATCAGACGGAGAATTCACCTGAGTGTTCTCAAGCATGCAATCCACATCGCCCTCATCAACGAGTTCAGAAGGAACTTCATCAGGAAACGCTGCTGCTATTGTTCGATGAGCATGGCGGAGCTCCCCCGTTGCATGGTTATATCTTTCAGCTAATGCACGGTAGGCACGGTAGAACTCCTCGACCAGTTTCATCAACTCAGGGCGTTTCTTGTAGTACATTTCAGCCCGCCTAGCAAAGGAATCTGCATCTTCTTCGATGAGCTTGATCATGCACTTAACCTTGCCATCCATATCTGTCAACCAATAAATGCGGATTTGATATACCAAAAAGAGAAAAGACACCACTGCTTTCAATATCACTACTAATAATAACGTATACCAAAATGAGAAAAGACACCACTGCTTTTAACAAGCATCACCCGGTGGTATAAAGAAACTTGTACAAAATAAATCCTACATGATGATAAAAAACAACTGGAAGCCAAAGTCATGATTCATGAAGTGCATTGCCTCAGAAGAAGAAATGCAACTGCACGGCATCATATATTCCCATCCATCATTCCAATACCAACGTATTCAGAAGCAAAAGACACATTGAGAACCATAGCCAATTTCCATCAACACAAAAGTTGAGTTTATACCTGTGATATTTTGCTGGAGCCATTTTGAGTTCTTTGGGGTGTTGTGGCTATCCCACCACCACGAATATAATCGTCTCGATTCAGAATGAGATAAGTTGGCCATAACTCCAGCAGAGAACAAAAATGCAACTCCCTTCACCCTCTGAGAAAACAGCGTTATGTTTACCCGTAACAGAGCAACAAATGGTGATGAATGCTCAGTTAACACTGAGAACTATCACACACCTAACAAGATGCAAAACGATGAGTTCAAAGTCGAGTATTGGCATTTCATCTCACTATAACTTCCGAAACAAGAAACATAATGCCAGAGATCTATCTCTACCAAGGTAAATCTAACATGTCTCCAAATCAGTGGAAATGCAATTAAAATCTAAACACATGTGCAGCATATATGATTATCTGAATTTGGTATGATGATTGCAAAGGTAATTCTTGTTAATGATGAGAAAAAGGAAATGAATGGTAAGCAACTTTATCAAGAACTCACTTTTATGAGAAATGAACTAATAATTGCTAGATTTCGACAAATCCTATTGATATGTCAATGTCAGATAAAGGTGCTAATGTTCATCCAACTTACAGCATAGCAAAGTTTTAAGGAAACAACAATTTTGAAATTGGACAGAGAAGATAGCTCTTAAGACATTATAAATATACCAAATCTGGCGACACAAAGAGGTTATATATTCTATAAAGAAAACTTAATAGAGAAAAGAGGCTATATTTCATGCTAATGGCTTCATTAAAAGTCCAGAAAAACAGAATCTTCACATAAAATTTAGATCAACAACTTCCTAATTTCCATAAGTAAAATTTTAAAAAAAAAATAGAAAGAGTCAACATCCATATAGTACATTCACAAAATTAGAGCAAACAAACAATAATAAGCATCACAAGAACAAATCTTTGCAAATGGGGTTTTGGAAAAGCAGCAAAAAGTAGAATCTTTGCAAATGGGCCTCCCAGAAAGCTTTTAAAAATGCAATCTTTACATTCCAGAGCAAGAACAGAAAATGAATACATAAACATTTGCTAAAAACTTACAAATTAAAAAGCAAAGAAACAGAATCTCGATCAGCAGCTGTTGATATGAATCGACACCAGCCGCTAATTTTCACTTCACCCCATTTTTTGCATCTCAGCTTTCTCCTTCTCTCTCTCTCTCTCTCTCTAAAATCTGGTTGGCATTTTCTTCTCAAGCTCGGGTTTTTGTTGGTGCAGACAAAGGTCTCAGAAAGAATGCTGTAAAAGTGCACTAAAAATAATTTTTTATCTTTCTATCTCTAACAATACGTACATGTGTCTGTATGTATATATCAATGATTTTAAATGGTCGAAAAATGACACAATATTGGAAATTTAACTAATCAATTAATATTAATTGGATATTCCAAAATATTGTTTCAGCGTGACCGACGCTTTGATTTAGATCTAGATTCGGAATCAATTAATTTTGATTTAGTAAAAGTTATCCAGAAATTAATCTCACTCCAAAGCAATTATGTGACCAACTCGGAGTTTGATAAAAGAATATACGCGATGTAAAAAGAAATAAATATGTGAAGTTCTAGTGTGGATTGGTGTTTTCCTAAAATTACAACACTAATTGTATTAATGTAAAGTGGAATATTATATAGAGAATTGTAATCAATTGTGGAATATTGTTTTCTCTAGCAATAATTGGAAAAAATCAGAGGTGGACCTTATATTTATCTCATTTAGTTGTGTGCATGACATATAAATATATAATTGCATTCTGTGGGCAACTTTTCAAAATTGTTAACAAAAATAAATGAAGACTTGTACTAGTCGGTAGACATATTCTTCTGAATGATTAAGTCACCGGATTGAATATTTAATTAATTAATACTAGTATATAGGGTCGCGTTAAAATAAAACCAACATTTTAATTCAAAACTCAGAACTATCTCAATATTATGTATTAAAATTATCAACACAAAGATAAAATTATCTTAATAGATTTGTGTTGATAAAATTATGTATTTGTATTGAGGTTTAAATTTACATGTTATGTTGATAAAATTATATATATATATATATATATATATATATAGAAATTTCTAACATAATATTTAGTTCTAATTCTGAATTAGGAATTAGTTAGCATTTGATTACAACCCCTAGTATACCAGTATATATACTCTGTGTGTGTGTGGTAAATGTAGTGGGACTTCTTGTGTTATGGAAATTTCATATTCCCTGACCAAAAAAGACAAAAAAATATTGGCTTTTTGCATTGCAGTCTGAAATTTCCAAATCCCCTTTCATTAATTCCGTTACTTAATGAAATTCATTTAGTCCCGCATATTTTATTGTATTTTATTTCATAGCATATATTATGTGAATATCAAAAATGGTTTTGTGAGCTATAAATTTATATAAATAATGTAGATACTCCTACTACTCCAAATATTGAATCCAAAAAAAAACTGAATATGAAATGAATTTTAAAATTTTTACCAGTTTTTGGATCGGTTTGATTAATTAGATTAATAGTTAAAACTGATTTCAAGTAAGGGCAAATCGAGTTATTATTTTTTGCTTTTCTGATATATGTATATTGCTTGTGCGTCAACTTCATCATTAAAAATGTACTACTAGTATTATCTAAACTAAGTGCAAATATCTATCACAGCAAATTAACATTTTAAATACAAATCACGGCTTTAAAAACAAGAAATTCACAATCAATAATCAA
>NC_062970.1:40902027-40955805 GCF_023119035.1 Salvia hispanica
CTAAAAATGAATTCTCGTTGTAGTTCATTGGTGCGTCAATGGGGGTGTCACAATTGAAAGTTCCTCCAAAGAATCCATCCGAGGGTTACACAAACCTTCCACCAAGGGCATGTTGTGTTGTCGTGGAATTTCTCTCTGGAGGCACACTGAAGAGCTACTTATTCAAGAATCGAAAAAAGAAGCTTCCCTTTAAAGTTGTGATCCAGCTTGTTGGTAGAATCTACGGCCGGACATACCCCGTTGTTGCCCTAGCTCTCTTGCTAGCATTATGAAACGGTGTTGGGATGCGAATCCGAATAAAAGGCCGGAGATGGACGAGGTTGTGAGGCTGCTCGAGTCGATCGACACCACTAGAGGCGGCGGCATGATACCGGAAGATCGATCAACCTAGATGAATTTTATCAGAAGCAAAACAAATCTAAATTATATTTCAAGAGTATAAGTATACTTACATGCTGCAAATGGCCTTTTGCGACGATGCCAGCTCCCGGTCGGGAAAACACTCATCCATATGAAAACTCAGCCAAACGTACAGATCCAGAACCTACAGTTACCAACAGAAGAATAACTCCAACGACATTTCTACAGAATGGATACAGACCATGGGTCGACAAAGATACTAGCTATTACTGACCTTATGAATTGATTCGAGTTCCTTTAGTTGCTTGTGCGACTTGGGTATCTTGAGTGTTCCGGGGGTAAATATTTCCTTGAGCCGCACAGTATGATTTGTAGAATAACTTGTTGCAAACTGACATCAGAGAGAGATAAGGTAGAGTATGAAAAATCATGCCACTAATTAAACAAGGTGACGAGCTAGAGGCTACAAGCATATCCGACCTGAGTGAGTCCCTGAGACGAGATGTCATCCTCCATGTCAACGGGACTGGAAATAAAAAAGCAGGCTATTATCATGAAGTACGTATATCATTGTGTACGAAGGGGATGATTCAATAGCAGAATATAAATGTCACCTCATAACAAATAGATACTTATCACTCAAAGTAAGAGGTAGCTCATCTATTACGGCTGCTACTTTCTGTTTATAGGCAACAAAAAGTTAGCAACTACAACGATAGATATTTTAGAAAAGATGAACAAGCATAGTTGGGAAAATGAAGTGGATATATCGTCTTGTGTGTGCGAGCAGTGGAGGAAGGAAGGAAGCAAGCATACCAACATCTCCTCGCAATTAGTGATAAAATAGTTATCTGACAACTTGGCGTGCTCAACAAAATGCTCCTAAGAAGACAAGAGCAGATAGGTATCAGACTAGTTAATGGATACTGAAATAAACACGTACAAAGAGAGAGACAGAGAGAGACGTACCAATATCTGCTTTAGACCATAAGTTGGATGTAAACGTGAAAACATAACTATTAGATCGAAGCTAGGGAAGAGTCCAGCTTGCTGCATCACAGAATGTCCAACCAGAAATTGTGTCATGGGAAAAATTCCAGCTTAAGTTGGTAAGAGCCAAAATGGAAACACCCTAACTACCTCCAGAGTAGGAGAAGGGGAACTTAGTGATGAATGAAGTAAAGGTAGATCATCAGCCTTTAGACAAGTCACTTCACCAATAGGAAATTTAGATTTGTATCTTCCAGCTCTTCCTACAAGAAAATTCATGACATAAATATATATTGCGTACAAATGATAAGTATATTCTTAACAAAAACTACTTAAGACAAAGACTTCATGAAGATTTGCCACTCAGCATTAATTTTAGTGGAACACGACTTACACAAGCACAGTTGGCAAACAAAATAGCTTACCTGCAATCTGTTTAATCTCAGAAACAGTAAGGTCCCGCATTTCTATACCATCAAATTTTTTCAATGTTGAAAAAATTATTCTGGATATGTTAAGATTGAGACCCATTCCAATGGCATCACTTGCCACAAGAACATCAAAACCATTGTTTTCATCGTTGAACATTGTTGCCTGCAATCTTAAGGAATTTGGTTAGTTCAGCCAATTTCTGCCTCACCAGATAAAGAAATCAAAATGAAAATGGAAAGATAAATAAAATTATCCTGTAAGAACCAATAGCATGTAGTCTGAATGAAAAATAATATATATATGTGCGAATAGATGAAAGCGAAATAGTAAATCCATAGAGATAATATATGGAGTATAATTGACTTAATCAAAAGCAAAAAACTGAATCACGTAGAAGGTAGATGTCTCCAAATGCCTTAAACATTAAAAGCCTTCAGTAAAAGGATATATTTCAACCGCATTACAATCAGATACAATTCGAGAAGACAAAGAAACCTATCCAATTTACTACACTATTTAAATAAACAAATTCCTAAGCAAGACAAGTGATAGCCATAAAGAACCTGTCTGCTTCGAGTGGCTGGAGGCAATGAACCATAAACAACGGAGCACATATGCTGCCTTTGATCTTCGATTAGTCTCTGCCAACATAACAATGATAAGAGGGGAACTCAAAAGCCTATAAACTAGTGACCACATTAAAATCTGTATATACATGAATTTGATTTGATTCAGATGACACTGTAATTATATGAAACATCCCTGACATTATCTAGAAAACCCTTAAATTTATATTAGAAGACCTATACACGTACAAAAAATAATTGACTTCTCCACTTTCGACCAATACTACAATGATGTGCATCCAACTCACAAGTAGCTAATTTGATTAGTACTACGTAGAAGCTATGCGTCTGCCGTATTGTGTTTAAGTGAAGATCAGGGCCATATTTTTGGCAGTTTCTTTATGTGCAACCCATTAGTTTTAGACTTGCATGCACATGGTTCTTGCCTACATGGTGACTTTAGAAGGCTTCAAAAACTTGCAACTGAGTGTCAGTGGGGAGGTACAAAGGGTCAGATACTGAGTGCATAAGCCTACCTAAAAGAAAATAAACTGGAAGTTACCATACCTTCATTTTGTATATCTCATAACGTGAGAATGTGACAATGCAGTCACCTGTCCGTATCTTGGAAAAAGATCCCAGCGGAACATCCAAGGGGACAAGAGGTGAAAGTCTATCATAATATTTAACCTGAATCAACAGGAAAAGTGTACAGTTCAGATTCACTAAGAAGAACATCACATTCCTCTTCTGTAATTTGGCAATTGGCCCCACGATAGACATAAGTACATGTGTTTGAAAACAGTGCAGTTTAAGATTGAGAGAGATTATAATTAAAAGAAATGTGACTTGTGTGAAATGAAAAAGAAATTCATTCTACAGATTAGAAAGCCGAAATGCAATACCTCGACAACATCATCGGTCACTTTAAGCATCTCTTTAATTAAAGGAACAGCTGCTGGATCCCCACACAAGTGTAGTTCATCAGCACATATTCCTAGTAAAGCCCTGGTAAATGAAAAGCCCCTTGTTTTGCATCCCAACATCTGTGAGAAAGATAAGATAGTAAACACAGATTATGTTGCGCACACATACTCAATACTACAGAACAGAATCCATATAAAAAATCAAGCTGATGAAAGAATTTAGATAAGGATGCCTAAACTGTGAAGAACTACAAGTGAAATGCAAACATGGAGAACATAAGCAATCAAAGCCACACCCAACCGCCGTATCAAAGAAGAGAAAGGAAAAGAAACCAAATCAGAAATTTCCATTTCAGAATAGCATAAGTTGTTTTGTCCCGTCCAGCACCTTGGAATGAAAAAAGATAACCAATGTCATAATACCAGCTAAAAAGAGACAAAATATCTTTCAAGCATGTAATAGTTTGCCTTTCAATCTTTAAATATTTTGATCTACCGTCCATCTTATTTATGATAAAGTTCTATTAAGCAGAATATAATCAGCACATGACGGCTTCTCGTTAGGATTTTGCTTAGAAGTGATATTCCCACCCAAATTGTCCTTCCCTACAAATAAGATTTATAATTGGACATTGGAGAAAATATCATCTTGGTCTTCGAAGGGGTAAAATAAGCATCAAGCAAATAATCTTACAGTCCAGCAAATACAGTTGCTTTGCAAGAGACACACAAACATCCTGCTAGTGACACTATCTGGTATGCACAAAGATCTTGATATCTGAAGTAAATAGACTAAAAATAATGTCCGACTTAGACCATAGGCACACCTGAATTTCATCTACAACCGCACAGCTATAATCAGAATTGACATCTGACATTTCTACAGTAACAGCTTTATGTTTTGCTCCATCAATCTCCTCTCTCTCTTGCCCAGTAATGAGCTCACAAGGAACATTGGCCTTGTTCAGACGCTGAGCAACCTCCCACGCCAAAAGTCTCAATGGCCCACAATAGATACCTGTGGCATGATTGTTAAGTCGAAGCCTAGATTCCACCTCAATAGATAGACCTAAACGGCCAACGAAATGCATCTTAAAAATATGAATATTATGTACCTGAAGGACTCAACTCCAACCGCTTCAGAGCATGGTATGTTTTGCCACTATTTGTTGGACCAACATGCAATATTACATTCCGTTTTTTTCGTCGAGCAACAGGGTACCATGTATGAGGGCGCCTAATTTGTGAATACAGAATTAGTACTACAAAAATACAAATGAATTGCCAAAATACCAAACTCCATACTGACAGAAGTTTCTCTTACGTGAGGTCTGTAAAATCAAATTTAACGCGCGGTGTAGAGCTGCTGAGCTTCCTTAAGCATTCATAGATGCCACATGAAGTTCTAAACTTCGGCTCCCACGTAGAGCAATAGAAATCAGTATTATCTGACCAGCAAGAGTGAAAAAAATGAAGATAACATAACAAAAGAATTGCAGTGAAATATTTAATGCATTTGCATTAATTTCCAATTATCATTCTTCTGCACTCTATCCCAAATGCACTAATAACATCGAAACGGAATAAATCAAATTCAAGAACCCGAACCTTGAATTCCTCAGCTTGGTGAATCTAATAGTATAAACAGAATATGCCCCATTTGACCCACTCCTATAAAAAAACGCACATATTTATCATATGTTCTTCTTTTAACGATCCCCATTCTCATACTTGCCTAATAGCTTCTATAAGGAGCTCCCATTTTCACGGAAAGCAATAACAATTGAAACTTTGTTATTGTCTCCTTTCTGTTCAATTTTCTTCAAATTTCCATATATTTTCAAAGTATTTCATTCATTCCTCAATTTTATTTTTCAGAATTTCCATCAAAGCCAACCAACTAGAACTACGGAAAACAACAACAAAAAAAAACTCAGGAAAAAACTATAAAAGTGAATTACCGGGAAGCAATGACCGAGAAATCCTCCGGCGGAGAAGCAAGGAGCCCATTTGACTATTATACTTTTTAACTTAGAGAGTGTCGAATTCACAAGGCTCGGTGCCAAATTAAATGGAAATTGTCATCGCAGAGAAATTGCAATTTGGGGGTGCTAAAAAATTGGCGCTAAAATAACGAAACATTGGGAGAATTGGTGGCGCGAGATTTCAGTTGAGGTGAAGAATTTCGGCGTTAACCCGCCGACTCCGAAAATGTTCGGCGTTTATATATTTGCGTCTTCGTATTGTTTGAAGTCTGTTTGAGGGGAGAAAGAGTATTTTGCAATTTGGTCCTCGAGGATTAGAGAAATATCTATTAGGTCCAAGAGGTTGTAAGGGAAGTCAAAATAGTGGATAACTAGATATCATTGTATCAATTCCATCCTAAAAAATCTAAGAACCTTAATTTTAAGGTCTACGAGGCGTCCATCGGATCATTTCTCTACATCATTGGAGAAAGTATATGTTGAGCGTTAAATAGAGGCAAGACATCTTAAGGGAAAGTGAAAAGGGAGAATATTATAAATACGTTAGCTCAACCGTTGTTTATACTGAGACGCCCAGCAGATCATTTCTCTATATATATGTATACAGTATATAATTTGTTGACGAAACTTGAAAATATATATGGTTGAGTTACATGATTGAATTATAACTAGAAAGAAACATATACACGTTGCGATTTGGACTACAGTTTGGCTGGGAAATGTTATGTCCTAGTATTAATAATAACAATTATATTTTTGAATCGTTTTATCCATTTTTCTGTGTACAGACTAAGTATCTTCAAATTTAAGTTAATTTTGTTATTTTAAAAACTATCATGTCACAAATTATATATAGACAGTGTAATTCGTGTGTTATATGTAGAATGAAGTGTTTAAATAACTCAAAATTGATATCGACTATATTGGTTGACTTATTATTGAGTAGAGATGAAATCTATGTGCATGTGGATCACATTAATTTCATACCAAATGTAGTAAGTAATTCACAAGCTCTTTTTTGTGAAGAAATAATGTTATGCGTTAGTAAACATAGCTCTCTTTTCGATCACAAAGATATTGGAAGTTTGGGAAAGACACAACACCTACTTGGTCTCGAATAGTTTTTACGAGACAAAACAAGATGAAAAAGTAACATGATGTATGAATTTGTTAAAATTGATAATATTTTATCTTTTTAAAACCCTCTTGCATGTATAGAGAAATAGCATATTTATACCTCTAATAATATTTTACTGGTATTAACTAAAAGGTTACTGGGCCTTTAATGAGGCCATACGGATTGATATTCCACAGTCGCCACTGGGCCCATTTTAGAGCTGATGACAGAGATTAGAAAAATTCATGAATATTTAAACAACTTGTATTGGATATGAAAAATGAAAAATAACCTCGCATCTTGGCCTCTGTTCTGTAGATTGTCGTAGTATAAAAATGTTCTTAATATAATAAATCTATTTATCCTTTCAAAAATTTCATTATTTGTATTTTGAATATAACATGTTTTTGTAAGTTGTAACGTCACAACTCATTTATTTTACATTATAACCTAAACATAGTCTTTCAATAAATATAGCATAATCATTAACACAGATAATATATTGTCATAAAAAAATACATGCATGTAAATGAATACATAATTTTTTACTCAACAATTTTACACAGACGACGTATATATTAGTATCATTTTCATTTTTCAAAGAGTATATATAGTTTATTAAATAACTTTACTCCAAAAAATGTCGCATCAATTTCCACGCTGCATTCATGCACTCACTGAAAATTAAATGTAATCATGTTTTGATTGAATATAAACACAATTTATTTCTTCAGATGTCATTTTCTTTATGCATGTCAATCAAAATTAGTCAAAGCTTCAATAGGGACATGTTTTTGGTTGAGTTAAATAAGCACGATATTAATTAAGTAAAATTATAAATAAAAATGGTGTGAATTTATTCATCGTATTAAATTTTCCGTCACAAAATGGTGTCATCTCATCTATCTGAAAGAATCATTATTACATGAGAGAGAAAAAAATATTAATTTGAGTTTTGGTTAATCATGCATGGGACAATGGTTCAACCGTAAACTAAAATAAATAGGTTTGATATAAAATGTTACGAATATGGAAAACATAAAGCGTCCACGAAATAAAAGAGATTGACAAAGATGACAAATACATGATACATCCCATGTAAATGGAGTTATACAAAACCTTAATCATCATAAATATTGGGACCCAAATATTGTGGATTGCTTACTTATTTTATCCTCGAGGACTAGTATATTAATTTGCCGTCAATTATATTATTTTCTAAATATTATTAAATTTGGTGCTATTAATGTGAATATATTGCTAGTAGATAAATAAAAGTTTATTGATTTATTTTCTCAACAACGGGGAGATGTTAAATATTAATATGACAAAAAATTACTACTATTATCATCATTTGAATTAAATTTTTTTTTATAAATACAAAAAAAATTATCAATTTTGGTTTTTAATCAGCTCTATTTTTGTCAATAAATAATTTACTCGAAATCTTATATGAATTTCGGAGGTACTATTGGAAGCTATTTATATTTTTTTAATCATACATAATACTATAGAATTTCAAATTTTGATTAAAAAAATCAAAATTAAGTGGAGTTTTATGACAAGAAAAATTCTGGCTATTTCCTAACCACTTTCGGTATTCAACACCTATTTAATGAACAGATATGAATTGGAGTGAAATTTCGAACAAGATATTTATAAAACCGGTTGAATGGCTGAAAAAAACAATCATGGTTGATGAAGATAAATTAATTAAGGAAAAAAAGATATAGGAAGAATCAATATATAGATACTGGTCTATCATGTTTTATGAAAATAAATTGATTAAGGAAAAAAATATATTTCAAGAATCAATGACATATAATAAACTACATAGGTCATAGTCATTAAGCATAAGATGGAAAATAATACAGAGACGCGAATTGTGGATTAACAATTCCTCCTATAAAAGATAAGTGAGAATGTAAAATACCGTATGCAATCTTGATAGTCATTTTCGCGTGATTTATTACGTGAAATATCAGAGGTAAGATAATACAATGAGCGAAATTTATGCATATTGGATAGCTGACGATTTTTAAAATGACATTCTTCCTTTATCTTTAAATTTTAAGAATATAATGGGTGAAATTTATGCCTATAAAATATCAGAAATTTATTTAAAATGACATTTCTTCCCTTATCTTAATTATTTTAGTAGTACTAATATTATTTGTTTTGCAAATAATTAATTATGATTTTATCACGTGTATGTCTTTTATAATTAAGTTTATTCATTTAAAAATACATATTAATCCAAATGGACAAAATGAGCCTTGAAAAGGAAGGGCCACTGACGACGCCCCCCTAAACTGAGACAACAAATCCCATATTTTCAGCCTCACATTTCTTCAATATTACCCACAATTTTCATAGGTTTTAGGCCATCCCAGCAATATAAATTTTATTTTCATCCGACCAATTAGCTAATATAGAATTTTATTAAAAAAAATTAATTGCATAAATATTAAACTCTACACCGTAGCAATAAAAAATGACCTTTTACTTTTACAAATGAGTAGGAGATTATTTCCCATTGTGCACAGACAATTATACTGATATTGCACTGATAAATTCAGTCAAAATTGCAGGGTCCTCTTATAAATAGTTTTTGTCTTATAAATAGTTTTTGTTACAAAACATTTGCTGTAATAGAAAAAAATTGATCTATTTTGTTAACAATGGCCTGCCAAACATTTAATTAAGAAATGAAACATAAAGATACACATATAAAAATGACTAGTTGAACTAAATGTCCAAACTATATTAACTACTATCATACTAAAAACACAACCACTTTCAAAGATAGTACAAACTATATTAAAAAATCATGAGTCATGACCAAATTAATGAATCTTGGGGAGGCAGGTTGAATAAATGTTGACAATTAATATCACCAGAAAATCCTGACCACTTCAATTTATGTCTCAACAGCATAAAAAAAAAAGCATTAAAAAGAAAATAACCTAATGGTGATAAGATGCTAAATCCCACTTTTAAAAGGGTATAAAAAATATTAAAAAAAAAGACAATCCTTAACATACAAACATTCCTAAATTCTCAGACACCCAACACCAAAACCCAAGAAAGGGAATTATTACTACAGCATTGTATAAAGCAACAGTACAACATAAAAAAAGTCCAATAAAAGAAAAGATGAAAAAAAAAATTCACAGATTTGCAGCACTGTTAATCACAGGAGGGACTACTAAGCTTTATCTTTACATTACATATAACAATGTGCCTCTTTTAATTGCCTGCTTTTACCTTTGTTTTGTGAGACCAAATGGCAAAGACAAAACAAGATAATATACATACAGCTATAAAAAGGATTTCCATTTAGCACTTTTTGTCATATCTACACACTTTTGCTGACCAGCTCAATTTGTGAAAATAAATTCAAGATTTTTATCAGAATTCGAAGAAGAACTTATTTTGATGAAATTAAAGATGGAATTTGGTTTCATCTATGAAATCCGAGTCTATATTTTCAATTTATTCTGTTATTTAAAGAATAGATTTTGATTAGAAAAATGGATCATAATTGGCAATTCGACTTGGTGGGCCAGCCTTGGGCTTCGTGTAAAACATACAAACAAGAGAGAGAAGGGCAATGGCTGAACTTTATTCCAATCACGCTATATAGTTTCGATACAATGGTGTAACTATTTTGCTGCTGAGAACGAGGCAGTTTTTCAAAGAAAAAGAAACTAAAGAAGGTCTCTCTCTATCTCTATGCAATGTAATGTTCAAAGTTGGTCTTTTTCGTGTTTTTGGTGTCACTTGCATATGGGTTTTTGAAGTGGGCATCTTAACTTCTTTCATTCTCACTTGCATTCTTAATTAAGTGTGTGTTGCTAATTTTATGAGGATCATGAAGTCAATTCAAGCATAAAAATTCGATCTTGATTGATGGGTGCAGAAACAAGAATGGGGAAATGAAGGTTTGTTGAATTTTGGGAGTGCCCAGAGAGAGGTGTGTGAAGAATTCGCATGAAGCAATAAGTGGGAGCCATGAAATATGAAAATGGCAGACAGAGCAAGGTTTTTATTTTATTTACTTTACTAGCAATTCTTGAATTGGAAAAAAAATTTAGTTAGTTAATGTTGAAAATGATCTAGTTTTGGTGTTATGTGAAGCTCTCTTGGTCAAAGAAACTGGTTAGGAAATGGTTCAATATTAAGTGCAAAGATGAGGAATTTCAGGCTGATGAAGAAGCTGTTTATGGAGGTGACCTTTGCATTTTGCTAAATTTACTCTTTGCCTTTTGTGGTGATTTCTTATTTTTATCTTTTTCTTACATCAATTTTTGAAGTTCTTAATATTTTAATGATTAGCTGCTACGAAATCCTATGAAAGAAACAATTTCATGGTGTTTTGTTGCCTTCTTTGACTCTCATCTGTTTGTCTGTTATCAAACAATTAGATAATTAGCTACTTTGTCTTCATTGGTGCTGTAAATGACAAATTAATTTAATTTTTTTTGGCTTTTTTTTAGGGGGTGAAATGGAGTGGAGGAGTTGCTTCTCTGAAAGGGAGCCATCTACAATCAAGAAAAGTAAAACAGGTGATTGATTTATGTCTAAAACTGGAAACAAAATGCATTAATTGATGGTTTCTTCCTTCCAAGTACTATGTTCTTGGAATCATTCCTTTGATGTTGAAGATGTTTTTGGTTTTCTAGAAGATTCAGCGAAGAACATGGAGCGTTCCTTTTCGCGTTCAAAGTCGCGATCCAGGCGAGGGAGAGGCTATCTTGATCACCCCCAGGTTTTAAACATCCAAAACCACAGGTTTGATTCTTCTCAGTGACCAACATTGTGGTTCAGTGAATGTGTTTCCAGCTCTTGGTTGAAGTTCTAGAATCTTCTTATTTTTCGAGCAGTGTCTTTGTGTCAACGTGGAATGTGGGAGGAAAAGCACCTAGGAGCAACATGAACTTAGATGATTGGCTACACTCATCTCCTTCTGCAGATGTATATGTTCTTGGGTATGATCATGATCATCATTTTTTGCAGATATATATGTTCGTCTATGGATTCTAATTCTTTGTTTTTTCAATCTCGAAGTTTTCAAGAAATAGTTCCTTTGAATGCTGGCAACATTCTTGGAGCAGAGGACAACGGCCCTGCTAAGAAGTGGCTCTCCCTAATCAAGCGAACACTTGACAATGCTCCGGGCACTAGTGGAGTTGGGGGGTGCTACACACCATCTCCGATCCCTGATCCAGTCGCTGAGTGGAATGCAGATTTCGAGGGATCGTCCAGGAACAAAGCCTCCACCTTCTTGCCACGCCGGTCGTTCCAAACGCCACCACAGCACTGGAACATGGAGAATGACATGTCAATGCCACAACCTCCTCATGATAGGCGACTCAGTGTGTGCGACCGTGTGATTTTTGGTCACAGGCAGAGTGACTTTGGTGGGAATGCGAGATGGGGTTGTAGACCTAGTGACTGCTCGTCTAGCCAGAGGACGAGCGACTTCTCTTGTGGCCCTCGTCCCAGTGACTACTCCTCCAGCAGACGACCTAGTGACTACTCATCCAGCAGAAGGCCTAGTGACTACTCCTTGGGTCATAGGCCTAGTGACTTTGACGATTATCTGACTGGTGACTCGCCTAGTACGGTCTTACAGTCGAGAGCTTGTGCCCCTGCAGAAGATTCTTACACAGAGCCGGGAAGATCGAGATACTCTTTGGTTGCAAGTAAACAAATGGTTGGCATCTTTCTCACTGTTTGGGTTAAAAGTGAGATGAAGGAACATGTGAGAAACATAAAAATTTCATCTGTTGGAAGAGGACTAATGGGCTATCTTGGTAATAAGGTAGTTGGTTTATGTTATAGTAGTTACATTAGAATTTTTTTTTAACTTTTATATAGATTTTATGTTGTTATATTGATCAAACTTAAAAAGGAAATTGCAATCCTTTGGTCACAGGGTTCCATTTCAATCAGCATGATGTTGCACCAGACCAGCCTTTGCTTCGTGTGCAGTCACTTGACATCCGGTGAGAAGGAAGGAGATGAGCTCCGTAGAAATGCTGATGTCATGGAGATCCTAAGGAAGACACGGTTCCCACGTGTCAACTCCATCAACGATGAAAAATCACCCGAGACAATCCTTGAACACGAGTAAGATTTCCTCTAGTTTCAACTGAAAGAAGTTCAACAAATTGTTTTTATTGTGTCCATAGATTTAATCTTGAATTCTTGAATACAGTCGAATAATTTGGCTTGGAGATCTGAACTATCGAATAGCTCTGCCCTACCGATCTGCCAAAGCACTCGTTGAAATGCAAAACTGGAGAGCATTGTTAGAAAAAGACCAAGTATGTTATATAACACTCTTACTTAGGGACTCAGTTCTATAGATGTAGCTTTTACCATGTCTGCTGAATCCCGACAATTTCTATCATCTGACAGCTCCGGATAGAACAGAGACAAGGACGAGTATTTGATGGATGGAAAGAAGGGAAGATCTACTTCCCACCAACGTATAAATACTCGCACAATTCAGACAGATACGCCGGTGATGATATGCACCCAAAGGAGAAAAGACGAACTCCCGCATGGTAAGGCTCTCCTGATTTTCTACAATTTAAAGCAAAAAAAAAAAAAACTACCAAAAACAATCCATTCACCCAATCTTGGCATTGTGTGAATCTGAAGGTGTGACCGGATCTTGTGGTACGGAGGCGGTCTTCAGCAGTTATCCTATGCACGAGGCGAATCCAGATTCTCGGACCACAGACCAGTCTCTAGCGTTTTCTGTGCTGAGATCGAGCTAGTCCCGAACCGGTTCAGGAGAAGCGCAAGCTGCTCGAGCTCCAGAATACAGGCCGAGGAGCTGTTACCCTACACACATAGTTACACCGAACTCTGCTTCTTTTGAGAAAGGATACGTGCTGCATTGCCATCCCGTACCATCCTCGTCTAATTGTCTTTCTCATCAGATGTAGATACTCACAGTTTTGGAGGCCTAACCTAACAACAGAAGATTCCAAGTGGGAGTACAATTGTTTTAAGATTCTTTGATATGTTAGAATAGGATGATAGATTGTTGACAAGGTAGGGGGACTAGGCATAGTCACAATAATCACCCTTTTTCTTCTCCTCCTTTAAATTCAGAAATTTGCAGTTATCAAGAATTGGGAATCTTGATGTAAAAACACTCATTGCTATGATGAAAGTGAAATATCAAGGTTGTACGAAGCTTGTTGCCAATGATTTTTACTGAAAAGGTGGTTTCAAGGTGCCTCCACATTCTGCTTTTCCTTTTTGTCTGAAAATTGAAAGAAAAAAGATAAATCCCTCTGTGCATACAAAAGCAAAAGACAGGTTAACACATTTTGCTTAGATGTCACACTTTGAAATATTGTAAAAAATTGAAATTAAAATATCTGGATACAGATTCCTATATTATCAGGAAAATTTGTTTTAAGTTAAAAAAAAACCGTGGACGGCAGGATTCGAACCTGCGCGGGCAAAGCCCACATGATTTCTAGTCATGCCCGATAACCACTCCGGCACGTCCACTTCTTGTTCATTCTATATATGAGCATGTATTTACTTTGAAAAATGGTTATTTACCATATCTTATTGATTGAACTAGCAGTTCATTCTTCATACACAATTGAAAAAATAAGCCCCAAAATTCTTGGAAATTCTATGAGAATAATAATGTGCCGGTCGCTCTTGATGAAACCAAATCAATTTATTTGCATTATTTTTTGGGGGGAATAAGTTCATAATACCGTGACACATTATACTACGTGTGCATCCAAATGCAACTTTGTTTTCTTGCATATACATTATATTACGTTAGTTACTCTTGACAAAACTCAATCAATTTGCATTATTATGTTTTGGGAATAAAAGACAGTGATTATACCTACTACACATGGAGCATTGTTTATTGTGATAGTGTGTATTCCAAATGCAGCTTTGTTTTGCTGCGTAATCAATAATCGAAAATTATTCAGACCCATAAAATGATAAAAGTACAAAAGGGCCAAAAAAGTAAAAAGAAAAGCATAAATTACATATGATTTGATTTATTTATTATTGTAGATTCTCTCTCTTGAAAACTTTTAGAAGAAGTGTCAACATCATCTTTGACCTTTGCAGGGATTACAAGAGTGCTATTTGAAAATCATATACTCCCTCTCTGCAAAGAAACGCACTTCATTTTATCCAAGGCAAAGCCAATCACGCCAGATACCTAATTTTCATTGATTTGATCAAATATTTAATCATGGAAAAAATTATTACAAATTTCATGATTGTAATGCAATCGTTGGATTAAAACAACATCAGTGTTATCATTTATTAATAACACTATAATTTTGGAGACAATCATGCTATATACTCCCTCTGTCCCAAGATAAGTGACTTGTATTTCTTTTTGGGGTGTCCCACTATAAGTGACCTATTTTCATTTTTAGCAAAAAGTCATCTCTCTTACTTTATTTTCCACCTACTTTATTCTCTCTTCTCTCTTCTACTTTTCCCTCTCTCATACTTTACTCTCTCCACTTTAACTTATTTAAATATCATTCCTTAAATCTCGTGCCCAAAAGAAGTAGGTCACTTATCTTGGGACGGAGGGAGTACCTAATTTTGCTTTATTTGATCAAATATTTAGTCGTAGAAAACATTATTATAAATTTCATGTGTAATGCAATTGTTGGATAAAACAAAATCAGTTTCATAACATTATAATTTTGGAGACAATCATGCTACATACCTAATTTTGCTATATTTGATCAAATATTTAGTCGTATAAACATTATCAATAAATTCATGATTTGTAAAGCAATCGTGGGATTAAAACAAAATCAGTTTCATAACATTATAATTTTGGAGAATTTAAGAGATTGATAGCCAAAACATAGCCCACATGATTTCTAGTCGTGCCCGATAACCACTCCGGCATGTCCACGATATGAGCTCGTTTTCATTATTTATTTAGTTATTATACAACTTATGATATCAATCATATGATGTGATGAAGGACTTATATTATGTAACTCGATTTAATGAAGGACTTATAGTTTTATATGATGTAGTCATGTAACTCAAACCTTAAAACATGAACTAACTATATAGGGCCGACAAATCATGTTGGTTGAATTGTTATCGAGTCGGTTTGATAACCACACAATTTATTTTGACTAATTAAATCCGAACACGAGTTTATCTGCTTTCCAAATTCTAACACAATATGCTCACGAAATAGACATGTTAGTGACACGGCTCGATTTGCGTTGATACGACTTGATATGACATGATAGCGACATATCACGTATCCAACACGATAAGCTATCGCAACATATGGAAGTAAGAAAAAAAATACATAATCTTAACTTCATCAGTCGAACCAATAACATTATAAGAACATGAAGATTGACACTAATCTATTAAATTCACATATATTCATATCATATTTTTGTATCGTGTCAAAAATTGCCGACTCTAAATATATAGTACACATTTTGTATAGACTATTTCAACCAATGGCCAATGGCCCAATGCCATTAAAACGTTAGTTCAAATGATTCATTATTAAATTGATTTTAACTAGTCTCTCATTCGGGCTCCGAATCCATAAAACTTTATCAAACTGGCACGGAGCCCAATATAGATGAGTTCTATGCAAACAACTCAATAGTAATGTTACTTAAGCGGTAAGTCCTTATAATAAAATGTAATAAAAAAAATAATAAAAATAATAATAAAAGTATAATATTACCCTTATAATAAAATGTAAGAATTTTAATTTAAAATAAATAACTCAATCCAAATAAAGAACCCCTAGAGGCAGTAAAGGGAACAAAACTCAAAAACTTGTAAACCTACTTCGCTCTTTCTCCCCTCTTTCAAACAACAATGTTTGTCTACAAAAATGGATATCAACTATTTTTCTCTTTTTGGTTCATACAAACGATAAATTGTAAGAATCCTAAAGGTAAGATGAAGACAACAAAATAGATTTTTATTAGTCTGTCAAATGATTCAAGAGGGTGCAATTAATGAAACCGGCACAAGAGATATGGTTATTTATTACTATTAATTATTATTGTTATTATTATTAATTTGGTGCTTCATTTGTAAGTTTGTGAATTATTGTTCTCGTAATATCACGACTTCACGAGTATAAATTTATGTACTCGTAAATTATATCACAATTCAGAATTAAATATCACATTTTTTGGTCTAGTGAAGCGCAAAATTAACAAAAGATTGAAGGTTATATTAAAGAAAATATTATAGAAATGATGAATCAATTATCTCTAAAAAAATCCACAAAAATTATAACATTACATATCAATGAGAGAAGATAAGAAAGACCCCCATCGTCACTCCAAGAAGAGATGGAAGAACACTCGAAGCTGGCTGTGCAGCCGACAATGTCGGCCGCATTCCCGGCGGCGTAAGCGTCGGGACTAGGTCACCTTGCGGCGTCTCAGGCTGCGTCATGCCATCGTCACCGTCACCACCGCCACCGCTCCCGCCGGAAGAAGGTGGTGTCAAGGGCTGAGGAATAAACGGAACTGCAAAATTTGGAATTATATGTAACATGTAATAATTTGACTATGATATGTTAAGTAATATTTTAAAATTTATATACTAAAAGTTAAATATCATATTGAATTAAAAATTAGTACCTTGAGGAATTGAGGGAGGAGATAATCCAGGATTTGTATTTGGTGCACCGGGGGTTGAATTCCTTGGTTCTATACCATCCAAAACATCAAATCAGTCCAAATTCATCAATATTTAGTTAATCATTATGTTACAACAATATTAACTCATCCGATGTACACATACCTGGAGCTGGAACAGGGCTAGCCGTGGCTGGAAATTTAGGACAGATTTAGTTAATTAATTACCACCTTAATTAAATTTAATCTAAAACATGGAGTATTTAATTTTTGATAGAGTTAGTTACCTTTGCATTCAATTGGGACACCAGATTGCTTGCATGCTTTAGGAAGGGAGATAGCCAAAGATCGATTGATGGGAATTTCGAAAGGCACACCTCCGGTAACGATGAGGCACAAGCAATCTTGGCCGTTTCTCATGAGGTCTCTCAATGAGTTGCAGCAGGCTGAAGTCGGCGACGACGAACCGCCTGACCCGCCAGCCAGGAAGCCTAAGCAAGACCCGAAGCTTCGCAGCATCGGCCCCGTGCATATGGCATTCGTGTTCGTGTTCGACTGCGCCGCCGTGTATGGGCTTAGGGAGGCTAGGATGATCATAGAGGTTGCTAGAGGGATAAATAGATTCATGATTTCCATATGGATGCTTGTTTCAGAGAGAGAGAGGGAATTGTACTAGATTGGTGATTAGGGAGAAGCTAGAGAGGGAGAGTTTATAGATTGCATGGTTTAAGGTTGTAAGAAAAAAGTGGGATTGTGTGGCTAGCTCAACTACCTTAACTGTATTTTGGAGGGTTTGGGAGACTTTGCTAACTAGTTTTTCTATATTTCACGAAATAGAAGAAGCAATAAATTAAATATGATGTTGCTCGGTTTAAATTCTGTTGATTGAGATTGACTATGAATATTTTAATGTGTAGTTTGATTTGAAAAGATGGAATGTCGATGGATTTTTTATAGTACTACACATGCACAGTCACAATTGAATTAGTTGAGTTACATCACTTGATCTTGAGCAAGGGAAATTAACATTGATTTAAGTTTTCGAAGAAAGAAACACTTGTTATAACAAACTGCATGACACCTTGCATAGATAACCAGGGGTTGGTCAACTACATAACACTTTCTTCGTGGTGTTGAATAAGCCTTTTATTGTATAGAGTACTAAATTAATCTACATTTCCTTGTGCAACTCTTGTACACCAAATCCCGATTCGTCTGTATTATGAAAGTTTTCATAAAGAGAATATATATAATCTAACAAGTTAAAATAAACCCCTCATTTTGGGTAATTTTTAGATGACCCTCTCTATTATCATTATATGAGTTGTGGGGAATATTGCAACGGCCCATCATATTATTTGGCTATCCCAAATCAGAAGCCAATTTCTATATGTGGCAGCCCAATACCAAAACCCAATTTCAGTCTTATCTATATGACTTGAAACTTGAAAGTTGTGTTGATCGAAGATCAACCGCCTTGCTATGTGTTTTTCGATCACCTTCTTTGATCAAATCTTCTCCATCTTCTTTAATTTGTTGCAAGTATGATAATTCCTATAGGAGACAATAAATCCTTTATGGATAGTGGGATCCGATCGTAGATATATATCCAATGTAAATTTCCTTTGATTTGCTTAGTATCATCCGTGATAGAATTCAAACTCAAAACCAATTAACGACGTCTATGAAAATTGAAATATTCGATAAGATTTACTCCATATCACAATTTAAGTTTTCTAATTTACAGCTATAAATATTTGTACGTTCCATTTGGCTATAAGAACAACAACTTTCCTCCACAATACTGCACGCAATCAAGAAACCCATTTCAATTTGTTTCTAGAAAAGAAAAAGAAACCAAACATTAGAAAAGAAAATTCAAAGAGTAGGAAAAGAATTGGTAACCCAAAACCAACCCCCACTCCCAACTCCAAGTCTTCATTTTGACTTAATAATCATAAATCCCAAAATCAACACACTCAAATTTCTCATCTCTAAATGGCAAAGCTGCAATTCCAAAGGATTTCAATCCTCGTCGTCGCATTCGCCGCCCTTGCGACGGCGCAATCCGAGGAATGCACGAATGTGGTGGTGAGCATGTCGCCGTGCCTCAACTACGGCAACTCCTCCGCTGCCCCCTGGGCGGCATGCTGCACGCAGCTGAACACGGTGGCCCGCTCCCGACCACAGTGCTTATGTCAAGTATTTAATGGCGGAGGATTGACCGTTGACCAGAGTCAAGCTCAAGCCCTCCCAAAGGCTTGTAGTGTCCAAATCGATCCCCATCTCAACAACTGCAAAGGTACCGTATAAATGTTCATAAATTTGATTTCTTTACTTAATAAATACTCATATTTTGGATGCAGGGGGTGGATCATCATCACCTGGAAATGGCTCCTCCCATGCAACTGCAACCTCCTTTGGATTTAATCCTTTCTTTTTTATTTTTGCTACATATACTCTATTTTAATTATTACATACACATTTTGAGTTTGTCTATGGTGGGTGGGAGTTGGTGATGTCCCTAGATTCATTGACTTACAAAAATTCATCTACAATGTATGACCAAGTTTTTCATTAATTGTAACTTTAGTTAATTGAGTTGGTGGGCTGTTAATCAGCTCTCTATTATACACACCCCTTTAATTTTAATATAAAAACTAAGGATTTTTTTTTTTTTTTTTTTTTTTGCATAATATATATGAGTTCATTGTATGAATTCAATTAGAATTTTCACCCTCTAAGAGATTTGAACGCAATACACAAATCCATTCCACAAAATGAATATTTATAGCAATTTTTATTATAAGAGATTGTTTTTATTTGTCAATTCCATTTATAGACAACTTATAGTGGAGTATATGTATATGAATGATGCACTTGTTTTGAGAATTAAGATTCAGTTCAAATTAGACATTTATTTATAAGTATGGTAGTTAGGTAATAATTGGACCCAATTTTGATTTTTGAACTATAATAAGCACTTTTTGATTTCACTGGAAATGGTCGGCGATTCCACGTTGGCAACTCTACTTAATTATTGGGCCGAGTCAAAATAACAGGCCCATTGCTGAGAGATGTTTATATGGAGTACATTTTAGCCCAGGATCCATATTTACTCGGGCCTTTTACCTTTCAAATAGTGCAATGTTATTAATTGCATTACAGAATTATAGAATTAGTTGTAATTATTGTTAATAGTATATGATGGAACATTGACGTGATTATTTATTAGACATGCTATGATGTGGTGATTAGATTAATATGCAACTTGAGAGTACTGCTAAAATGTGACATCAACTTAATGATATGGCATAGTATTAGACAATAGACATTTTTATATCGAATACCTCAATTAGGGATTTTTTTTACCTACATACCGAATGAAATTCTTTCGTGTTTTATATTTTGCTTTTTATTGAGAAAGACACTATTTAAAGTGTATATTTAGAAAGTTCCACTTACATACTTGGATAACATTATTAATATCCAGAAATCCTCGTTTCAACTAGTTTCTAAAAGTGAGATTATACATGCAAATATAATTCACATAATCAAATCACACTCTAAAGTAGCTTATTTATTTATAAATCTATACTTTAGCTTTTCAATTAACGACAATTTTCTTTTTAACAAATGACTCTTTCTAGCTAGTTGGTAGATCGGCTGCCTCGAGACTAAAAATTTGTTTATATTTTGTATAATACTTTATATATTTTGAATGATGCATGCTCATCACTCATCAGTATATATCTGCAAAATGGATCAACCATAGGCTATATTTTAATAATGATCTACTTCCAATTAATTATTAATATATATACTTATAACAATGCTAATTGAGGGATCAAATTAAGAATATCCATTTTCTTAGTTAATTGCGTCTAATAATTTGAGGGCCGAATAATACTTACCCTTTTTTAATTTATCGAGTTGAGTATAACGTCATCACTCTATTGTCTTTTAGTGGATTTGACAAAAAAAATATAATCCTTCAGTTTAGAAACAGAGTATTTTATGAATATGTATAATATCATAGTGTGGCCATAGGTCCTATATTTATAATACTACTACTACTAATTCTACAAGAAGCATTCATATTTATTTATTACTTTCGTGAGTCTTACACATTAATATTCGAAAACAAATCAGAAACTGCAATTAGTCAAATTGCACCATATTTTACTGGTCATCACATAATTCTACTGAATCATTAATCATCAGTTTAAAGGCAAATTACCACTAAAATAATGAAGTTAGAAAGGTTCTGATTAATCCCAAAGTCCACAGATTTAAAAAAATAGTATCATATCTCAACTTCATTATATTTGTAGATTATCCTATTGATTTAGATTTAGGAATAAATTGTGTGAAAGCCAAATACTTTAATCAATGAATTTTGTAAGTGATATTAAAAAAAACGTGAATTTCGGCTTCCAATTCATGGAGTACATAATTTTCCTTCAAATCTAAATCCATGGAACAATTAAAAAAAATGTCAAAGATAATACTATTATTTTGACTTTTTTGAGATTAATCAAAATTCATAATTTTTCCGATAATTTTCCATTTTTAAATACTGTATTTTAAAGAAACGATTCAGTTCATTTGTGATGGAAGGATTAATTATCTCTACTTGTATTATCATTATTATCGTTATAAATATGAAAACTTGAGTAGCTAATTGTTGGATTGAGTAGTATATTGTGGGGTGGTATTGCAATAAAGTAAAAGGTGATGGGTGAATATGGAAATGAGGGGGTCACAGTTTACTAGGAGTGAAGTGGACCCCACAGCATAGACCTCGAATTTACGTTAAGCTACTCCATGAGTCTATTGACTGTCACGTCACTATAGCTGGGCCAATATTTCATAAAGTTGAGTGGCCCCACTCTTTTCTCATTGGATTATCTCATCTTTCCTCTATTATTGGCCCTTTTTCCTCATTGGATTAACACCTATAAATAGTACTATCTCGCCCACTTCCACTTTTGCCCCTCAACATGCCGGTTATTGGATCAATTCATTCTTAATTAAAATTATTAATTCAATATAAAATTTATGATAAATTTTTGTAGGATTACTTCATTTATCATATTTTAAGAAAAAACAATTGATAGAAAACACAATTGATGAAGGTGGTCATGAGGTCGATCCATGACTTTGGATATGAAGTAATCTGAAGTCATTATATTATTATTTGAAGTGTCTATAAATTCACATAAGAAATAGTTATCAGTTCAATTAAATGATACATTTAATCAACTAAAACAAAGTATTGTAACAATATATATTTTTATGTCAAAGTAAATGCTTTTTCATTTGCAATTAAGAGTCCTGATTGAATTTGATATGAATATATTAAAAATACTAGTAGTATAATTGAAAGTTGATAGAAAAATGTAACGGAATGTAAGTAATGCTGAAAATCGTGGATGGAATGTTGTGATTAATTATCATAGGTTAATCCAATAAGAGGGAGAAATTTTCTATAATCGACGTTATAACCGTATGGTAGGAGTAAAATGGTGGGGCAGGTGGGGTTGCTCAACTTGTATGTCGTCATCCTAGAGAGAAGAGGTCCCACATTAAAGTCAGTAATTATTGATTAAGAAAAGATTGAAAGAATTAAAGAATACAGTACTCCATAATCAATTTTCGAGTGAGAATTGAATATAGAGTGTCAAACAAAGTTATTTAAATGGAAACCAAGCTTTCACTAAATACACTTATCTTATCAAATTTGCTTCATCGCACATTCAAATTATATTTTTAAGTACAGAGCTAATTTGATTCCACTAAATTTATGTGCTATTTATCCGACTTCGTGGGGTTTGTGACAATTTAGAGCTTGTGAATTTGATACAGAAAAATACCACTCCTCGGTTACCGATTAAGAATCTCTTTTCTGGGCACAAATTTTAAGTAAAATACAGATCAAATAAAATAGGTTGATAAGACGTGAAACTTTGACTTAAAATCAAATGAAATGGTATAATGATAAGTGTTTTTAATTTATTAACCAACTATATTTAGTATTTTAATATTTAATTAACACATCAAAATTATTAATATGATCTTGTTTTGGTGGTACAAAATTTGGTCGTTTATCATTATTCTGATTGATATTTCTAAGACTAGAAGAATATAAATGTAACATGATTTTACTTGCTAGAACTTGGCCCTGCCATGTTAATTAAGTTATTTTTTATTTTATAAAATTATTAAATAGTTGAGTTATTTTTATTTTTCGTAAAAAATAACATTTTATTTTACTATAAATATTTTTCACCTCTTTTATTTTATTCACCATCTATTTAACAGCAAGTATCGGAGAAAGTATTTGAACATTATTTTCAAATTACTTCCCATGTTTCTTGATAATAGATGCTAGTCTTTTTGATATAGGAGTTAAAAAAAGACAAAAAGAAATGGGTAGATAATAAAGTATGAGAAATAATAAAATTTATAAGTGAGTAAAATAAAATATATGAAAGAAAATAGAATAAAGTTTGTTAACTTTTATTAAAAATAAAAATGATTATATTGAAACATGCTAAAATGAAAAGAATCCTTTTTGGTTCAGAAAAAAGAGATGACAATGCATATATTTTTCTGATAAAACAAAGAGGAAAAAAAGAAAGAAAATATTCGAAAACGATTTCCCAATATCAATCAAACACTTTTGATTCCTTTTCCCATGCCTCCACCCAAAATCAAATCACCGCCAGTAATTTTTGTGTGTGAATAAAATTGAGAGAAAGAGAAAGGTTGATTTATTGAAACCACTGATTATGATGCACACGCATCTTTAAATTCTCTCTCCTCATTTGTTTCTGTAATTTTCCAGTGGTCACGTACGTAGTCAGTTTTTACAGAGCTAGGTAGAAAAAAGAAATGAAAAAGATGGTATTTAGTGGGGGGCAAAGATAAAGTGTTCCCACTTTGAGGTGGTAAAAGGGAATTCATAGACAAAAAACACTCATCACTCTTTTTGTTTTCTTCTTCACCATTTTCTTTTTATTGGTTTTCAACTTCAGGTACTTTTGATTTTATGGGCCTTGTCTGCATGTATTGCATTGAATCTATATGATGAAAGGCATAGAGAGAGAGTGATTTTGAGTGTGTGTGTGTGAGAGAGAGCATAGCATACAAAGCTTTGTGCTTTCTTGGAGGTTAGTGTAGGAAAGTTGAGAACAATCGCTGGAAATCAGAGAGTAATTCCTCATTTGTTCCGACACGTAGTTTGGTATTTTCTTCAAGTTCGATTCTTGATAGTTTGACTGTATTCTGTGCTACTATTAAAGATCGGTTTTTTATTGTTACATTTCCTATAATGATTGTATGATTAAACTCCTCCTTCACACTGTGAAGAAAGAACCAGTTCGATTCGTTTGTTGATTGAGCTTTTCCTAGCAATTTCAGGTGTGTAATTCTCTCTCTCACTCTCTCAAGGATACATCTTTTTCAGTGATTGAAGTTCAAATGTATGATTTTGTTTTCAGAGATTGGTATTGTGGGAAAGAAATTCTTGAACAAGAGCTCTAATGGCAGATTACACTTCTCTTCAATCCCCAAAGGAGTATTACAGACAGCCCATTTCCTCAATTTTCACTTCACCTAGGTTGTTCACTAGTTTTGTGTCAAAGGGCTCTCTTGAAACTGAGTCTTTAACCAGCCCTACTTCAATCATGGATACCAAACCGTTTTGTGCTCTGAGAAACCCCTTTAAGTCTGAAACAAACTCCCCCAAACCAGAATGCAAGAACCATTGGGATAAATTGGAGTCGAGAGGGGTTGGCCTTGGCCTTATAGATGCACTGATTGATGACAACTCGCAGTCGAATGTGTCGAAGCACGACAGCCGGATGGTCCTCTTTGGATCACAGTTGAGGATCCATGTCCCTCCCCTGCCTCCCTCTGTAGCTTCCCCAACCGATTCCCCCAAATCCCCCTGTGATTTTGGCATCAAAACCAGGCACTCTCATGTGGGCTCGCCCTCTCCCTCAGCTAATCTGAGGAGATCCCCCTTTGGCTCGATGAATTCGGGTGGTTTTAGTAGTCTCTCTGCTAGTGAGATGGAGCTCTCAGAGGACTACACATGTGTGATATCTTATGGCCCAAATCCAAAAACTACACACATATTTGATGATTGCATTCTTGAGAGCTGTTGTGGGGTTGTCAAGTTCTCTGAATCAAGAAAGGAAAATGGCCAGTTTTCGATGAATCAGTCGATGAGTTACCCCTCTGAGAGTTTCCTTAGCTTCTGCTATAGCTGCAAAAAGAATCTTGGACAAGGGAAGGATATTTACATGTACAGGTGAGATTGGATAAGAGTTCTTGATATACAAAATCATAACAAGAACACAATTTGAATGTGAATGCAGTTTAATATGCCTTGTTTGTTTCTTGTTCTTGGTCATATGTTTGAATACAAAATTTACTATTCTTGTGTTGTAAACACTAGTTAAGTTAATTGGAGCTCAATCTGTTAGTGATTCTTGTGTTGAAATGCAGTTTTCTTGTGTTGTCTTTTTCTTAGTTAAGTGATATAGCAATGGTGCTGGTGTTTTTGCAGGGGTGAGAAGGCATTCTGCAGCAGCGAATGCCGGTGCAAGGAGATGATGCTCGAGGAGGAGGAGGGGTCAGAAAATTCTGATTCCGACCACCACATGTATGGTACTTCCTCGTGAAGCTTATTTTTTCGGCTTCCTCATATGTTACTGATCCCATCAAGATGAATTGTGATGCAAGATGAAACAAATCAAGATTGTGAAATGTTACAATGGATTGAATCTTGTTTTTTTTAGCCTTTTTGCTTATGATCAAAGGTTTTAGATTTGGTTTTTGTTGGGTTGAGGATGATCATCATGTTGTTAAAGTGTGAAGGACTGATTAGCGTGTTAATTGCTGTTACAGTGTAAATAATGATAATAATATCATAATTTTGAGTAGATGATATTTGGGTTGAGTGGATTCTTACCTTTCATAAATTATGTAGTAGTACTATATTTTTTGTTTGTGGTCCTTTTCATGATAGGAAATCTTACATTAAATAATAAGTACTTTGTAGAAGGAATACTATGTGCTGCAATAATGTTATTAGTCAATAATTTATCCCAAAATGCCAAGAAATCAAGGATTGGCGTCTGTCATGGAAGCCAATATCATACCATGAAGAAAAAAAAACTGTAAATTACAGTATTATTTTATGATTTAAAAAAGTCATGTATTATACTCACTACTAATAGATTATTGTGGTGAGAAAAGCAAAAAAAAAAAAAAAAAAAAAAAAAAAAAAAAAAGGTTTAAGCAAATATCTGTACATCCTTATAATCGAGCAAAGTTGAAACAATAATGTGTTAGGCAGTGGAAGGAGACTTATCATAATAAGTGACAAGACATTATATATCTGTGTTAGGGATTTTGGACTAGTTGTATCTGAAATAGTTGCACAATGGCCCCATATGTCTGATAATTATTTTTTGTTGGATTTGGAACATTGTTTGGAACAAATACATATAGGTCTTCAATATAATTTAAGATGTTGTCTTAATTCTTACTCCTAATCTTATTACACAGTAGTACATGATAATTTCAGTCGACGACAATGGTGGGCTCTCTAGAAATATGGGCTTTGTACATTCTTTACGTAGTGGGCCTTTTTGTACATATATATAAATTGATGACCAAGTTGATTTATAGTATATTATACTAAGCCTACAACATTGCTTCTTTATAAAACATTTGTCACATATGGATATCTCAAACTAGTAGCTCTTAATCTAAATTTTCAATATCCATGAACTAACTTACGCCCAATCAAAATTGTTTTGCTACCGTATTTTGTTAGGCTCGTCGCCTCCTTTGCATAATTAGTTAGCCGGTATTGAAACGAAGTCTGGTATCGATTCCAACGGGAATGCCGTTGTTGAAACGAATACGAACTGAAGTTTGTACGTTGTATTATGATGTAATTTTGGGAAGGTGCAAGTTGTATAGATGTTGTAGATTGGCAAAATTGGCAGTGTTTTAGTGTTGCAGAATATTCTGGGGTATAGAAGTATGGGCTGTTCTACTTTTGTTGTATGTAAATTGTTTGACAAGGGCAGATTTTAGATGATTGATGGGCAAAACCGTGTGAGCAGAAAAATGTATGGGCAACACATATAAGGTTTGTTTTCCTACATGTTTGCCCATAATAAGTCACCTAGAATAGGCCTTTGAGGATAGTGTCCTCATGGATATTATCGATTTGACTATGACGAAGAAATACTATAATATAGTCACTAAGACGATCATCTTCTAATTTATAGGTTGACGATTAAGGTCACTGTAGTACTATGATGTTTTTACATAGCGTATTGAAATTGTGTGACATATATATAGTAGTATTAATTTGGACTGTATTTCATTGTGACTATACATTGTTGATATTATTGACCTATATAACCTAAACTTGTACATTTATTACAGTCTTGCAAATCGAAAAAATATTGGGCATTAATGTCTAACTAAAGAGCCAAAGGTTCAAATAGTAGGCAAAAATTCTTGCTTATTTGGCCAAATACATGTATAATAGTATTCCACTGTTTTTTTGTTTTGACAAAGTTTAAGCATCGTCAAGTTAAGGATTGGATTTGTTTTAAATTTTAATTCAGTTGAAACTTTAAGTAAGTAACATAAAATGTCAATCGAGAATCCTCTCATCAAGTGTTTATTGAATTAAATTTCTTACGCCTTATTCTCTCACCTGCTTAATCTAGCCGTAACATGCGGGTGGATAAAATTGCAGGATTCCATAATTTTATAAAAAAATTAATGGACAATCTCATGACATTGATAGTTTCAGAATCCCATCAACCATCATTATTGCAATTTAATTAAAAATAATCATTTTTTCCCCTTCTCCTAACTAGCTTATATGAGTATTACCCAATAGTTAGTGATGTGCCAACTGGGTTAGTTTCATTAGCATTATTATTTTGGTGTCTTTGTTATTTGGGAGTGGAGAGTATCAAGATTAGAATCTTTTACATCATTATTTTTATCTAGAAAGTTTTCGTTGTTTGATTATCTCTAAAGACTCTATTATGCATTTATATATACATATCGTGTTAATTACATAGGTTTGGATAATAACAATTACCAATCGAATTTTAAAAATACACCCCATATATGTATAACTTTTGCTACATTTTACACATAATTTTTTTTTTTGGAAAAGTAAAGAAAATTATTAGAATAATTGCGCAATTTGTTTCAGCATATATTAGTATGTGGTTGAATTCTGATCAAATCATATAGTTAGACATCTAATCTAATCATTACATTGAGTCCACAACTTGAAGATTCTATTAGTGCACTTATAATCCCATTTTTCTCTTATAGTCACAATAATTGTCATTATAAAACTTAACCGCCGCACACATATCAATAATGATAGTGAATTATCATATCTCATAGGCCATATATCAATTATTCACAATTATTTTAACACACACACAAATAAAAGACAAACCAAATCTAGCAACTTAGTTAGACGCATAACATAATAATCTATACATGGGAAATTAAAGTGCTTGAAAGAGTTTGGATTATTGCGGTGTGAATGAATAAATTTTTGAGATTGGTTGAGACTAAGGAATAAGTGGTTATATATAATATATCCATGTACTATTATTTATACATAGATAAAATGTGCATGTGGGAAAGCCATGTGAACGACATTTGAATACAAATTTCATAGTTTCATATGATTAAGATATGGAGGAAAAAACAAGAAGCCATGTGAGGAATAATTGAGCAATGCATTTAGAGCTACATTTATTGAATCATTGAATTTGTACAAGTTTGTGTGTTATAAAAATGATTAATGTTGAAGTGATTGTTAACTAAAGCTTATAATAGTATAAATTTCCTTTTTGGGTGTTTGTTGTTCTATTATTTGGTCATTAGGAATTAGGACTATTCGAAAGTTTTAACAAGAGTTTTATGTTGCGCCTATTTATAGTCTCCTATTTAATTTATGCAAAATTTTCTAAAGTCTAGACCTATTCATGAAGTCATAAATAGGTCTTTTATTCCCAAAATCAACGTAAGTTTCAAATGTTGTCTTGAGAAATTATTTGATGTGATGGATTTAACATTATACTAATATTTTGAGTTTTATTTTGAAATATTAATAATTTGGAAAAGTGATGGGTTTCATTTAAGGTCCAAACTGATCTACTTCCAAAAACAATTAATTCTTAAAGATACGAATAATTTGAGAATGAAATAGCTAGAGTTAGATGAAGAATTGAAACAGGAAGGCAAACTGTATGTAGCCACTGGAATTGCCTGCTGCCAACTTGACAAATCGAGTGATCAATTTGGAGACTAAGACAATTTTTGCACCTTTTCATTTTCATGTGGTCTATAATTTAGACGTAGAATTTAGGTTTTCTTCATATCATCACATATTTTATTACTATTTCTACAAGTTGGATCGATGTCTCATTTTAGATATGCCAGTGACGTGTCTATGTATATTTTCATTAGCTATGAATCATTTGAATGTCTCAATCTATTTATCTATCTATATATGTTTATATAGGTGTTGGCCAAATTAATAAAAAAAATATTTTATAATGAAAATTAAGAATTAGTAGTATTTTCAGCTATTGAAAATTTATGACGAATTTATTGAATAGATTCGTGGTCTTGGGTTTGAATATCTTAGGTAACAAATATTTTAGTTTTTGAGTTTTTGAATTTATATGTTTCCCCGATAAAATTCATAAAGTATTTCAATGTGATGGACTGATGGTTCATGATTTTTTAAAAAGGAGAGCAATTAACATTAATTTACAAAATCATTTTGTTAAAAAAATTGTATAAAAAATCCAAGTTGTGTAGCGGTAACAATTACAACCGAATGAAATATGTACAAAATGAAATAAAGACGGAAATTATGATGATAATAATGAACAAACTATAATTATTTTGGTCGACGAAGCTCTCTTTCCACAAGATAAATTACGCTTCTGTTTGTGCTCTCGGATTGACGTAGAAACATCTTGAATCCGCTATTGACATTGACCAACTTACAAAGTTCTGATAACTTGAGCAAACAAATTTTCAAAGAATGCAAAGTGCAAGTATAAAAGGGAGGGATATTTCGGGCTTGCTTTGTTATTTATACTGTATGTATTTCTCTCTAAACTCTATCCATTTATAAATTGGTAATGTACCTCTAGATGAAAGATCAAATGCCTCAAGAAGAAGAAAGATCAAAGGACTCAGGCTTCAATGCGTACGGCAATTTTCCAATACACGTAAATTCAATTACTGCTTTATATGTTAAGTGCAACTCGACATGTTAAGTGCGTCTCTTACACTCACTATGTCCTATTCAAGATGTCCATTTTTCATATTTAGAAATAAATCTTCCTCTCTCCTTATTAAAATATTCAATTACTTTTTCTCTCTCTACTTACTTCACCTAACAACTCTTCCTAAAATCTCGTGCCACTCAAGAATGTGGGGAGTAGTTTTTACAAATAAAATTAGATTTGTGTATAATAACTCATGTTAATTGATATTTAAATCTAGCTCTGTTTTTCGATCATTTAATAATATTCCCACCTTTAAGTTTCATTGCAATCAAACGATGAGAGTAACGTAACCTGATGTGATATTAAAAGATCGATCGACTCATTTTTGATAATTGAATGGAAAGTACATAGTAGTTCTCACTTCTCATGTGCAACAATAATTATAATTTCTTTTTTGTTTGTTCTTTTTCCTTCGTGTTTTTTGAGTTAGGGAATCAAATGTGTTCCTAAAAAATTAAATGACTTTGGGTTACAAAAGGTATATATGAAAGATCAAATCTAAGTCGGGTAGCAAATAAAGATTTAGTGATTTAACCCATTTTGGCATAGATTAAGTGTATGTGACAAATCAATTAATTATCCATTTCTGGTGGGAACCAAGTCATGTTCTTGTCTAATCAAATTGGTTCATCCACCTTTTAGTTTTAAAATGTTATTATTATTTCCAAATGTATTTCAAGGCATATAACCTTTTTTTTCCATCCTAACGTAATACTGAAAATTAAGAAAAATAAAATATACTGTACTATATTATGGTTTCTCATAAATATTTCACATAATTAGAGAGGGAGTATCTAGTATGAAGATCATCCATAAAATGACAAAAAAAGAAGAAAGAACAAAATCAATAGAAATCCAAACTCAACTGACCAAATCCAAACAAATCACTGGAAATCACATGACAAATGTCATGCATATTTTCAGACAGTTTTTATGATCGAATTGATGCACAAAACAGCAGAAAACTCATTATTTGATATAAACTCACTAAATAATAGTACTTACTACTATTATTTACAACGCTTAAATTACGTATTAATTGAAGTTTAGATTCATACTATTGCTAAGTCAATTTATGGAGCGACTATCAAAAGTCAAATTCTAAAAGAAATGGTAATAATTAGATAATTTACTCACTATTTTCTTCCTTATTAGAAAGACAATGGCACGATATATTGTCTTGTAACAATAATAATATAAAACGGCTATATTAAACAATGCACATTATAAATAAAATAAACAAATTGGAAGATATGTAATATATATAAAAAAAATTAAATCACGTCTATTCACAGCATCATATTTTTGACTCAAAAGTATAGTATAATAATGCAAATTGGAATAGACGATTAAATTTTTTTATATATGACGTCACTTGATTTTGTTACATGTGAATATGGTAAATAATCATACTCTCAGTCTCAGATTGTTGGATAACGTGAATCTTGGTCATTTTATGCCACTAGCTAAGAAATCCATTTTTTAATTAAATTCTAACTGTTGATAAACAGTTACATATGTTGGTTTCAATTATTTTACTTTATTATGTGACTAACTACATGATTTGTGTATAATAGTCATAATGATAACAAATGTGTATATCTTTGTCTTGACGAAATAAAATAGTCTTTTCCGTGCATGTAACCTATGTAGGGTTCAGATTAAAGCAGCCAATTATTAATTCCAAATTTGAAGATTTGACATTTAAATACTACTCCTATATATGTTCATGCATTGAACTTTGTCGAAAAATTTGGCTCCAGAAAATGCTACTACAAGGCTTTTGAAAATAATTTATAAGCATTTCACACATAGTAATGCATGAACATAATATTTAATTCAAACATAAAAGGTTAAAGTAATTTGTATTTTGATATGCAACAATATTATTAAAATTGATATAACTATTTTTTTAAAAAAGTTAGAGAACAAAACGGTACGGAGTATCAGTTTTCAAATACATTGATATTAGTTGTCATTACAAAACTAATCAATTTTGGACTCAATATAAATTTGCGGATTCATGAATATCAGTTTCTGACTCGATATTAGCAACTGATATTAATATATCAATCCTCAAAATTCTCATTTTAAAAAAGTCCAACTGGAACCACTTCCTTAATTTATATCCTCATATATTTTAAAATTTGTGTGAAGATTCCAAAACAAACTACTCCAAATATATTTGTCTGCATATTTCCATCAAAATTATATTTGAAAGCCTATTGTTACCCTTTTGTTTAGACGTGTTATTGAAAAAAAGTGATGCAAGTCAAGTCAACATAATCAAACACAATTACAAGAGAAAGCAACCCTAATATTATTGGGGTGGAAAAGGTATACCCTAATTAAACCAACCACTAAACTATAATGTGGAAAATCTTCGAGTATCATGCTTTAATTATTCATATGTCATTTTCATGATGATGAAATTATGTTATCAACATTTCGTGATAGATACGATATAATAAATTAGCATAGAAAATCAATTGAATTGTGATCAATTATGTTCTCTTCAAAATCATGAATCTTCACTAGCTATAATAAAATGATTAATTATGAGGCCATCTTTATGTTTTCGAGTCAACTCAAAGATGTCGAGGCTACTAGTATAAGTATAGTTGAAGATCGTGATTTGAATCCAACTTCTACTTAATGACTTATCTTCTATCTTTTATAAAATAAACAAAAAGCAAACTCGAGAGTGGAGAAACTCATGGTAGATAATTTAATTAATTGCATTATCGTTATCAAAAGTTTAATTTATCTGCAGGTAAAAGATGCTTCTCGTTCAACTAATAGGTTAAGAGTCCGAGTCAACTATAAAATTATGCGTGTAGAATTATCCATGTAAAATTATGCCTATGTGAATCTAAAATATAGAGATAGACAATCATTTTAGATCATAAAAGTGAGCTCTACCAAATCTTGGAAAACCATGATTCAAGACATACCTAGTAATTTACGTACAAACTCCAATCAAACATATCTAAGCATTTTTTTAGAGATGTAAATTGTTTCTTTTTTTTCAAAACTTCTCACCGACCCATTAATAATAGTACTAACATATTTCAAAATGGTTGGTTGCCCATGTCGAAAGATGCCACCATTTCGTGCCATAAATATGGCCTCCAACTATATACACACCACATACAGTAAAAAGATAAATCAATTGAAATAATTAAACACAATATATAGTCCAAAAGTCACTTAACATGTAATTAAGTGGATCCATTATATTGCTTATTTAAGTATTATCAATTCACATCATATTCAATAAATTAATATCAAATAGTAGCCCACATCAATATTAGTTTAGTGAAATACGTGACAAGCGTAAAACCGGCCAATTAAACCAAAGATTAATTAAATTGAAGCAACCAAGATATATATATAGTGAATCATCCCATGTTAGAAATATGACAACGTGTATGACTCAAAATTTCTAGAGCAAGAAATACTGTCTGCCAGCAACTTTTATCAACATAATAAATCTTGCCTTAATTGGCGAATCATCAATCCATGCAACTTTGTCATCAATGTCAAGACATTACACTTATGTATGTGTAATTTTCAGCCATCCAACGTTCGTAGCTGTCTCAATAAAATTCTTTGTAGTTTCTAGCATCAAATTGTGGATCTAACACATATCCAATTTCGAAAAATAGTCCAATCTACTTATCACCAATTAAATAGATTATATAATTTGAAGTGAAAATATACAACTATTACTATCTAAGTCTCATGATACACCCCGCTAGAGTGGTGCCATGTCAAATCTAGCGTACAATAATACATAAATTTTTCGATGATGAAATCTGGGCCTCATGTGACATAATTCAAAAGGGTTAGTTGTCTAGCTATAAAATCACAAAGAACGAGTAATTTTTCGGTCAGTCCCATACCCTTTAAAGTTGAAATAATAAGTCACAAAGTTTCAAATATTCTAAATTGTATCATTTCACCATTTTTTTATATTATGTCCAAAACAACGTAATTTGATCATTCACGTCGAAACATCAATGCACATTTATGTAAATATTCACTGAGATAACGAAAATTTTACACGTGTACACCATTTTAGCAGTGTACTTATTTGCTTAGAAAAAAAAATCATCGTGGGACAGTTGAAATTTTTGAAAGTTTAATATTTGTCATTCAAAGTTTGAAACGTACAGGGAAAACTAGAATTTGATCAAATTTTATGACTTATTCTTGATAGTCTTGTTTATATCTCCCATGTTTTACTAAATAAACTATGTGAATAACCGAAAGTAACTGCCAATTATGAAGGCTCGGAAAAATCCAAACACCGAAAAAAATGATAAAGAAATGGATGAATTTGGAAAAAGAAAAAAAGAAATGGGGCCTAAGTGTCTCATATTCCACAACCCCTTTGTCCCTTTTAACATGGAGAAAATTGTGGCAGATCTCTCCCTACTATAAATCCCTCTCTCTCCCTCCATTCATCAATACAACAGTCCATATTCCATAAAAAAGAAAAACAAAAAATGGAAATTGAATCAGCAAAGTGCGAGTGCTGTGGACTAAGGGAAGACTGCACACAAGATTACATCACTCAAGTGAAGTCCAAATTCCAAGGCAAATGGCTCTGCGGCCTCTGCTCCGAGGCCGTCAGCGATGAGCTTAGCCGGGGCAAGCCCCGCTCCGGCTTGGACGAGGCCGTCAAGGCCCACATCTCCTTCTGCCGCAACTATAAGTCCAATCCGGCCGTGAACGTCGCTGACGGCATGAGGCAGATGCTCAGGAGGAGGAGCGATCTCTCTTCGCCCTCGTCTTCGTCTTCGTCTAAGAAATATTCTAGATCGTCGAGCACGTCGCAGGTCGGATTTTACTAGCTTCATTTGTTTCATGTGTCAATTTCGAATTAATAAGGTTAATTATTAAGTTAACTTTGATGATCATCTTCTTGTCACGGTTTGTATAGCTTAATTTCTTTTTTCTTTTTTTTTTGTTATCTTTATTTTTATGGGATGTAATGAAATCCTTCTCCTCTTACGATGATGTAGAATTTTTTGTGGGGGAAAAGTGATTCTAGCATTGAATTTAATTGCAAGGAAGTAATGAAACCATTTTTTTCTTTTTTCCTGCAAATTTATGTGTTTGGAGAATGATTAAAAGGGAGGATGATATATGCATTAAACTTTACCATAATTGAGATAGGTCAACTTCCCACTTAAACAAGAAAAGTGTGGAGTATGAGAATCGTGATATATGCTTTACATATTTTAATATATATTTATAAACACAAAATATATTACTACGTATATATATAAGCCATTTGAGTACCAATGTAGAAGAAGATAGCTCAACTAGATGAGTCATCATTAAGCATATCTTTTTCAAGTTATTAGTTTGCCAACTTGGTCAAAAGGCGTTATATAAAATTTGTCAAAAAAGCATCAACCAACTCAACTTAATTTGCCCAATGATTTCATCACTATAAAACATTATGGGCATAAGTATAATACACATATATCAATCACATATGCAGTGGTTGCCCTTTTTTTCAACTTCATTTTGCTTTTGCAGTTAAAAAAATAATTTTGTTTTTCTATTTTGGTCCATCTCTCAAAATTTGTCACGATCTATATACTATATAATAGTAGTAAGTTTATCTCCAATAATATGGATCCCATTTTTTTATTAGAAATTACTAAACCAATTTTGGATTAAAACACGTATCGTTCAATATTAAGACTATTTTTTAGTTTGTGGTGTGTGAATACATAATCACATGTGGTGTAAGGTAATATATAGATATGGAGGTAGCACCAAGATAACCAATTTAGGAATTAGGTTCGATAGTATGTCACCTCGTTGTAATTAATTCGACTCATTTTCTATGTTACATCAAAGATAGATAATATGATATATCTGATATAACATGTCACATGGTGGGTGTGGGTGCATATATCTATGACCAGCAATCCTCCCAACAATTCTGTGGTGAGCAACAACATATGCATACAACCAAAATTCTCTCCTTATTAAAAAATCCCCCAATAATTCTTCAGGAGAGAGAGAAGGGGGGTGTGCTGAGATTGAGACATGAGAGACAGAACTAAGAGAAAGACATGATATGTATAATATGATAATATATTTACAGTGTGTGTGTGTGTGATTCTAGTTCATAACCAAACAAACAGCAAGAACAATATAAAGGGTAATATTTAATTTATTTTTGCTATATTCCATAATCAAATCAATGATGTTTTCTTGTCTTCAACTGTTTTTCAACAGTTTTCTTAGCCTGTGATTGGAGAAAAGTTAAGATATATCCTATACTACTACTACATTTGTGATTTTAGTTTGTTTTTCTCTTCAACAACATTTTAGGCAGACCAATGGTCAATAAAGTAAAGAAGAAAAAAAAATGATTTAATGTACCTGATAATGATATAAATAATTGTAGCACACAGGCAAACCTATTTAAATATTTGAATTTCGGCTTGTAAATTAATACTCCTGATTTTATAAAACTATTTAGATTTCATATATTTTGGAACTAAAATATCCAAGTGTTCGAATATTGTGACTCAGCATTTGAGATGTCTAGTTGTAGCAAATTTGATGCTACAGAATTATTTCTCAAGATAAAGATTGGATTTTTGTATTGTTATTACAAAAAAGGAATTCGATTTAGTATTGGTATAGATACATTGTAAGCACCCAATATCGTATTTTAAAATTTATGAATTAAAGTTTACTTTTAAAGAATTCTCAGCCCAAATCTTATTTCAATGCCCTAAACAGGCCAGCTATTCGCAAAAGCCCATAATAAGTGTGTGTTAATGTGGGTGAGAGAGAGAGAGATTTAATATTTTTGGAATCCTGTCGACCGTTAGAGAATCAAAATTTCAAAAAAAGGAAAGAGCAATTTAGGTATCCTCTCTGCACCAAATATAAGTAGAGAGCAAAACACCAAGAAATTCAAATCCCACAAAAAATATGATTTCAAGAAAACACAGAACCCTCGAAGAGGCCACGAAGATGGCGATGGCGATGCACACCCCAATTTCTTCTGTCAAATCATCGCTCACAGTCGACAGCAGCAGCACTCCATCAGAAAGCCGAGATCTTTTCTATTTCCCAGGCTGCAAGAAAGATGCCAACTGCAAGTGCGAGATCTGCATCGCCAGCATCAACGCGACTCTCGACTTGATGCCACAGAGCTCGAACCGAAGCTCGTTCAGAAAATCCTACGCCCCACGCACCTTCACTCCAAGAAGCCCCATTTATTTCAACTCTTTCTCGGCCAATCTCTCCACACCTAAATCAAGTGCTCGGACGATGACACCTGTGGTGGCCTCTCCGCCTCCCAGTTCGATTGAAACAATCAGTCGGCACAAGGAGGAGAAGAGGAGAAAGGATGATTTGGGATCTGGGGTGTTTTCCTTGAGAATATTATGGTGTTTAAGTTTAATCCTTGTTTTAGGGGCGGAGTACGGGGCTTCTTGGGTGGTCTCTGGGGTTGCGAGGGCTAGGTTATCCCCGGATTTCGTCAACAATTTGGGACTGAAATCCGGGGGTTTTGAAAATTTGAGTGGTAGATTTGTGTTCTTGAAGAATGAGTTGGAAGGGTTGGTTGGTGGAGATGTCTCAAGCTGTAGCTCTGTTGATCATTCCTTGTGGAGAATCAATCAGGTTTGTAGGTGAGTGTGTGTGACTCATTCTTGCTCTTTTGATTCTGTTTTAAGTGATACATTGTGTTATTGGATTTAGGATGGAAGGCTGCTAACCTCGCGATGTGTGCTCTACAAATCGATTATCGAGGAAGTAAGCATTTGGGGCTGGCCGCTGCAGACTGCTGGATTGCTTTCAGCTGAGTATTCAAAAAGATCATACACAGTCATAACAGGAAGAGTTAGAGAGGTAAAAACACAATCTACTATAATATCAACTGGCAGATTTGCATATTTTACACCATGTTTATAGCTCTGATCTCTATTATTTCTCGATTCATTTTGCTAGTGGTCAAATGGGGGTGCTGAGTATCTGGTTCGGGAAGCTGGTAACAGTTCATGGACGCAGCAAAAATGGAGTACCTCGGTGGTGCAGCTCGAGTCGAACACATGGATCCTCGAGTACAGAAGGAGCTTCATTGGGCACAACCCAAAGTTGGTCTCAGCTGCAGTGGAGTTCTTGAGATTCAAGCTCACAAGCCAGTTCAAGAAGATGAAGAGAGAGTTTTGGTTGGCACCTGCATTCGGCAGCCAAAATTCTGCATTCGGCAGCTCACGAGGGCGCATTGCCCCTCCTACATGAGATATTTAGTCATCTCTTCTCAATCCTCATGAGAAGCTCTTCATGTTTAGAAATTTTAGTTTATGGTGCTATATAATGATGTAGTAGTAATATGTAGACACAACAAATTTTTTGCAATATTAAAGAAGTGACCATAATTATTTTCACTTGTTGTGGAACAAATCAATTTGTCACCAGTAGTCCTTGCAAGAACACACACCATCTCTACATTGATGAAATCTAGTTCTATCTCTGATAATGATTTCTGTATCCAACACCTTTGAAGCCATCTTCATGAAGTCGTGGCAGTCCTCACAGATCCTAAGGTTTTTAATTATACGAATTGTGGATTGTTTCTTCCTGCTTATCAGCCCGTAACACAAGGCTAGCTTCTCGCTGTGCCAAAGAACGGCCTCTTTCTTTTCATCTTCGCTCAAATCCACCAAAACGCAGTTGGTGTTTGGAGCGTAGCCTACCTCTCTCAGTTTGTCAACCACCTCGCCTAACTTGGCGTAGATCTCATCTGTTTGTCTATGGCTCTTGTCTGCTGTCAGGAACGTGTACATATCACCATCCATTTCAATCATGCTGCATCCTCGTTCCTTTGATACGCCTTTATGCTTCATGGCATTCCTCACAGCTCCAACATTCTCCCACTTCCTCTCTTTGGCATATATGTTTGATAAAAACACAAGGGCTCCATCGTGATCAGGATCTATATCGAGAAGACGTTTTGCTGCAAATTCGCCTAACTCGGACTCACCATGTATACGGCAGGCAGCCATCAATGATCCCCAGATGACAACGCTTGGAGCCATTGGCATACTCTCGACTATCTCCAGAGCATCTCTGAGACGACCAGCTCGACCATAGAGGTCCACCATGCATCCATAATGCTCTAGCCTCGGAGCTATTCCATATTGTTTCACCATTGATTCAAACAACTTCTCTCCCTCCTCGACTAGTCCTGCATGACTACAAGCATACAGAACACCCACAAACGTAATCCAGTTCGGTTCCACATTTTCAACTCTCATCTGTCGAAAATGTCTCAGGGCGTTGTCCACATCCCCGTGTGTGGCAAAAGCATTGATCATGCTTGTCCAAGATATGACGTTTTTCTTACGCACACGGCCATAAACTTCCTTCGCTCTGTCAAGACTGCCACATTTGGCATACATATCAATCAGGGCATTATTGATAGGCAAAGCCGTTCCAAAACCTTTCTCGTCCACATACAAATGGATTTGTTCAGCCTTATCCAGCGCACCAAGACGAGCACATGCTGAGATAACGCTCAACATGGTGACTTGATCAGGCTTAACTCCAAGTTGCTGCATTTCACGAAATATATCAAGAGCTTCACGAGGCTCATCACTATTCGCATAACAAGAAATCATGGCGCTCCAACACACCAGATCTTTGTCTACCATTTCATCAAAAATTAATCGAGCAGCTTCAAGATTGCCTTTTTTTGAGTACCCTGTGATCATGGCAGTTGAAGCCACCACATTTTTTGGCTTCAGCTCGTCGTAGAAACTCTGTGCTTTGTCCATGTCGCCGAAGTGGATATACATGTTCAAAAGCGCAGTCTGCAACTGATAATCAACTATGACGTTGCTCTCGGATATGTATTCTTGCACTAGCCTCCCAATATCCAAATTCCCAACACGGCTGCACGCAGCAAGAATGGTAGTAAAAACTCTAGCGTCGGGTTTTATATCAGAGCTCTTCATCTCTTCCAAGAGGGCTAAGACATCATCAAAAAGCCGGCTTTGACAATATCTGTTCGATCAACAACTCAAAATTACAACCAAGAATAACGATTCCTTCACTTGCAACAACAAAATTTGATCCTCATTCAACTCTAATAATTCAATGCACGATTATGATATTAAAATCAAATTTGTTTGTTAGAATTTTCTTCAAAAAGTTTCCAATAAAACTCACCCATCAATCATGATATTCCAAGTGACGACATCTCGTTGAGGCATTTTATCGAACACTGTACGGGCCTCCGAGATAAGCCCACAAGCGGCGTACATTCCCAGCAACGCAGTTTGCACAAAAGGGTCGGATTCGAAGCCAAGCTTCGCGGCCAGGCCGTGAATCATCTTCCCTTCACTGAGAGATAGAGCTCTCGACGCCGCTTTGAGCAGCGGCGGGAAGCTGAACCGGTCGATGGGGAAGAATTTGTTCTGCATCGCTTGGAAAAACACGAGCGCCTTGTTGGGGTTGTCCGAGCGGGAGAGGTGTTTGAGGATCTTGTTGGGGAGCTGGCGCGGCGGAGGGATGTCGGCGGGGATGAAGGAGAGTAAGGAGAGGGCGTAGGAAGGGAAGGGGAGGGAATAGAGTAGGAGTTGGAAGAGGTGGTGGTTGTGGTGGTGGTGGTGGTGGGAGTTGCGGAGGATTTGAGCTTGGATTTGCTTGAGGTGGGGGAGGGAAGTGGCGGTGGAGATGTGATGGGTGAAGTTGGGTGGGTGGCGGTGGGGCGCCGGGACGGGGTGGAGTGCGGCGGAGGGCAGAGGCTGAGCCATGACTGCAATATGTTCGACGAAATGACTAAAAATTTAAATAAGACAATTCTTTCTATTCTTCGTTTCTTTTTTATTCAATTTAGCGCTTAAATATTAGTACTCTCCCTCTTCTCAATCCTTCCTACTTAAGTTGTGTCTTTTTAAGCTTATTTTAAAAAAATTATAAACAAATAGTTAACATTGATATATAGTAAAATAAACGTGAGAATAATATAAATAAGAATTATTACTCCAAATTTCGGTACAGTGTACTAGTTTACATTTCATTTTATACTAAGTAGTAGTAGTAATTTTTGCTCTTCAGATGATAAATTTATTTAATACTGTACTACTAGTAGTTCTTCTGTTCTTCTTCACGTACTAAAAAGTGACTGTTATTGATTTATTGATGATGTTAGCCGTTTTCATTTTTTGGGAATGATTTTTTAATGTTATTTCTATTTTGCTTCGGTTTTCTGGAACGTTCTTAAAAAATGGCATTAGGTAAATATGATTTGTTAAAGACAGAATCAAGACGATTTTGTGACTAGGCGAGTTTTAATATAAATTAGAAAGAGAGATAAATTATTGAAGTTTCCACTTCGTTCACTAGGAGTTTCATTTATTTTTGGCATGAGTTTAAGAAATGTTAGAAAAAATAGATGAGAAAAGTTAATGGAATATGAGTCTCATTTGTATAGTATTAGTTTAAAATGAAATATAAGTGAAATAAGTTAGTGAAATTTGGAGTATAAAACTATTTATAGTAAAAAAGAGTTGAGACTCCTATTCGCAGACGGGCCGATGTGGAAAAACGGGACTCCTAATCGCAGACGGACGGAGTTTTATTAATTCTAGATGGATAAATACAAAATAAATAAAAAGTAGCATGAAGAAAAAGTATAGGCTAATGTTACGAAAGATGAAATGTAAGTAGATAACTCAAAATTAAAGAAAAAGATTTTGGTCGTGGATGGAGGAGTATAACTTTTGAATAGAAAATCAAGATAGCTAACTCCAGTTGGTTTTCCAGGTCAATCCTAATTTATTAAATCCTAGTCCTTCCGTGAAAAATAAAAATACAAAATGAAGTACTGTATTATTATGGTTTATGACTGGAAATTATTTTGGTAGTGTAAATAACATTTGCCCTAACAAAAAACCCTAAAATCAAGAACTGCCTACGTTATAAAACAATTTCAACAACGCATTTGGCTAGTTAACTAGCCAATGATTCATTTTAGAACTCAATAAAGCCCCATCACAATATTATACTACTACTATTCACGAAATATAGGGAGCTCAATAAACGGACTACTAAAGAAACACCAAAATTTTGAATCATTGAGACAAACATATTCGTTACAAGAAAACATTTATTCTGCATTTGGCAGAGGGGCAAAACTGTGGTTCAAGCATATCAGAGTTTTCTGTGGAGTTCCCTACAGAAAGCTTTGTCAATGCTCAATTTCTAGACTAAATTGTTCCTTGAGAATATGTTTAGGAACTCTACCGAATCCCTTGGAGACTTCTCCCATGTCCTTGAGCCGGGACACTTCCCGCTTCACCTGAGAAACTCTACTCAAGACAGCATCGAGCAATGAGTCCTGCTTCTCGGATATAGATGTATGCTTCAACAGGGCAGACCTCTCCTTCTCAAGCTCTTCGTAAAGATTAATGATATACTTCTTCTGAGCTGAAAGCCTTTCCTCAGCTAGTCTGTATTCAATCTCTTGCGACTTCCTTAGCTTGTCCAAGATGTAATCAATTTCATTCTCAAGTTTCAGTGATTCCACTCGATAGTCAAATTTTGATGACAACACTGGAGGCGACACCAGTTGGCAGTCTTCCTGCTCGCTCTTTGGGATTTCCAGTACACCGTTGCCATTTTGAGATAGCCCTATTTATTTTTGAAGTTCACAAAATAAAAGTAAAATGAGAAGAATGCATGAGGAAAGAAGGAAGGATAAGACTCAAATGCCTAATTGAAGCTAAGAATAGTTCCATTTTCTCTTGAAAAAAGCAACTCTCTTAAAACGAGAGTGTCAAATCTCACTCAATGAAGGTGTAATGGCTCCTGCAGTCAGTCTTGCTAAGAAGATCTAAGCTGAAGGAGACGATTTTTCCTAGAGTGTAAGAACAAATTTGGAAACTCTAAAACAGTGTAGGTGAAAATTCGAAGAAGAAAAAATTGTTAAGAACAGTATACCAGAAGCATCTTTGGAGACATCTTCCATCTTCCATATATCATCCAGATAACTTCCATTCTTAAGCTGATGAATATAATCGATAGGTCATTATTGTGGCAATTGAAAAGGGCGTACAGACAAGAAAGTATAACTGTATTGAGAAATAATTATTAGCCTACCATTCACTTCAGATACCTTTGACATGGCTAGCTGAAAATGATGCAACAGCTGCGTTGCGCTTGTTCTATTCGACCCACGCAGCACACGGATGCCAACATTCAAGATCTTCTCAATCTCATCTGGTGAGTCATTTGATTTACATTTCTTTACTAGTCCAGTAACATGTAAAACCAGATCGGTTCGCGTATCACAGCGACGGCAATAATACTCTGCATCCAAACCGATACTCCCTCCAACTGTCCCAGCCAAGTAAGCTCGTAGAGCACAGTCAATATGACAACTATGTCCGCAAGCACCACCCTCAATATCAGCTTCACATCTAATGGAATTGTATTCTTCAGAAGCTTTCTCAATAGTTTGAGAACATAATATACAACAACAATCTCTGCAGAAACCAGCTTCACCACAGCAAATATCACAGAACATGATTTGTGAACCAGAGTCCTCTCGTGCAGCTAAGCTGCTGCAAAATCTATTGCCAGCTTTACAACGTGCTACACCATCAGATACTGGATCTTCTGCTGGCTCCGGAAGGACCCTGAGCATATCTTTATCAGCTGAATATGAAGCATAATAACAGAGCAATATGTTAAATAAGGTTTTATCTTAGTCAAAATAGCTTATATCGAAGCCCAAAGTTTTTATGAGAGATAAAATATGAAAGATGAAAAGTTAAACTGAAACAAACTTATAACACAACCAAAGCATGATGCAAACCTTTCTTGATTACTTTTGAAGGGACTCTCCAGCTGAAAGAGGCAAAGAAAGCATCAACATCTGCACCGGGGAATTTTTCTCGAATATAGTGTTCAAGTGACAGCCTGCTGGCGAAGCCTTTTCTATCTCCTACCTTGCGGAACCTGGTGGGAACATACAAATATCTATCTATAAAGTATCCCGAAGCAGAAATTCTTTTCCCGACTTTCCAGCGCCAGTTATCACCAGGAGTAGGCCAATCTTGAGGAGCATATGGAAGGCCTTCGCCCGAATCATGAACAGAGACTGGGTACAGATTGAGACCATTTCTAACAAGCTCATACGGCAGTTCTTTAGCATCTCCCGGACTGTCAATGTCCATAGACTCCTTTTCTGGCTCGCTAGTCATTTAGGCTCTGTAACATGTAACGAATATGGCTAAAATAATCCTATAATATGAATATAGTAGTTGTTAACTTATAATCACAAAATAAATAAAAAATCAACCAGGAGGTGTAAGGACATGTTCAGGCCAACAAAGATATAACAAAAGTGGACTACCTTCAATAGAGTAAGTTCATTTGAGACTTGTTGAAGCATATAATTAGCTATAGTTATCATAGACTCAAATTTTAATTTCTTAAATTGCTCAAAAACTCTTTTCTAGTAACCTTCGATCATGCTTGATTCAATCAGACTTGTTGCTAATGAAATTAAAGCACATTCAACTCGATGGATAATATATACCTATACATCAAGCAAAGCTGCACGATCAAACAAAAAGGACATATAACTAGCTATAGTTATCGTAAACTCAAATTTGAATTCCTTTAATTGCTCAAAACCTCTTTTCTAATAACCTTCGATCATGCTTGTTTTAATCGGACTTGTTGCTACTGAAATTAAAGCACATATAATGGATATACCACTACAATAGGCAAAGCTGCACGATCAAACAAAAATGACATATAACTAACTATAGTTATCGTAAACTCAAATTTGAATTCCTTTAATTGCTCAAAACCTCTTTTCTAGTAACCTTCGATCATGCTTGTTTTAATCGGACTTGTTGCTACTGATATTAAAGCACATTCAAGTCAATGGATATACCACTACATTAGGCAAAACTGCACGATCAAACAAAAATGACATGCATATAACTAGCTATAGTTATCGTAAACTCAAATTTGAATTCCTTTAATTGCTCAAAACCTCATTTCTAATAACCTTGGATCGTGCTTGTTTCAATCAGATTTGTTGCTACTGAAATTAAAGCACATTCAACTCGATGGATACACCGCTACATTAGGAAAAGCTGCACGATCAAACAAAATGACATACCTCAGGAGAATGATTATCATCAACTCAAAATTGCAGAAAACAGAACAGAGTTAGGGCTTCTAATTCTGCAGAAAACAATAGAAATAGTAAGAATTCATGCAACGGCTGATCAAACAACTCAGCTGAATTAACTGATGCCGCGCAAAAAACCTAAATCGGTGCAAAAACTGAAGCAATAAAATGCACGCATTCCGAAGAATTCAATTTGCAAAAGTGAGAATTCATATATGCACAAATACACATACATGCTCCTCAGGAAAAAAATACAGTAATAAGCTTACAGCGAAATTAACTCAGAAACCCTAATCAACAGAAGACAGAATTGGAAATTGGAAATTGAGAATCATTATAAATAGCTTGAAAATGTTAAAGAAATGGCAACTCCAGTTGGAAATGACCGTTCTACCCCTGAACTCAGATTTCGTTGTCGGAATACATCTGGAATTCCGTTGCCTGATCGCCGAGTTTGCTCACGCTCCATTGGCGCGCGTGGTCCTTCGGTCCTTCCATTTCCCTCCTTTCTAGTACTCCTATGATTTTAATTTGCAACAGAGTGTGTTGGACCGTGTACTATTTTGTTTTGGTTATCTATGTTTTATTAAAACCCGTTTTAATTCTTTAATTGATTTATATGGGCTCAGTTGCCAGAGAATGCAAGTATTTAAAGTCAAATCTTCACACTTCATTCATTTATGAATATTTGATTCAATACAAATTTAATGTATAAATGGTAAAAATAAGAGAAAAATAAATGGTATTGCATATAGTGTCGTGGAGAGTGAACTCCGTATCATTAGGTAGTGTAGTTTAATGGTAGAAGTTATAAATAGATTGATGTGTAGGGATAGTGTGTTGTTTAACTATTTCCAAATTAGAATGTCCATGTATTTAAAAACGGACTAATAAGAAAATAGTTCATACTTTTCAAAGATGAAGAGAGTATTATTTTGTTGTTTAGTACCACTAATATGAGATCTTGAGGGCTCGAGAATTCGAATAAAGCTTGCACTGTTCATATGAAATTAAATAGAATTCGGATATGCTATTGAGCATGATATATGATGTATGGCTTGAATGTAGAACCCAAAACCACCAAGGATTAAAGGTCAAATCTTCATATTTGGCTTTCGGTTTTTAAAAGCACACGCATTAAAAATCGTTGATGTTTAAGTCGAGAGGTTTTGCGAAGTGAAGTAGTTATTGCTAGAAATTTGCTAATCGGAACCCTTTTCGAATGAGCAATTTAGTTGGGTGATTTGGTGAGACTTCGTGTCAGAATAAGAATAAGGAATGTGTACAAGTTTTTGACAGAATGAAGTCGACAATGCTGAAAATGGAAACTGCTCAGAAACTTGTAAACTTATCAATATAGGGGGTCAATTCCGTCAATAGCCCCCAAGCCTCCCTAAGCTCTCTCCAATAATTGAGTAATAAACATCCGGTAGTCATAACTACTTTCTATATCTTTCCAACTAAATGACCATATAAAATTTTCGTTTTCTGCATAATTTATGAGCAAAAATCTTAATAACCTAAATGTGCACACTTCAAAGGTATCTTACTTAGAGCATCCGTCTGTCCGTGCCAGTGGCGGGAACACCCACCATCCGCCAATGCGCAGCGTACGTCCGTGGCAGCGGCACGACGCTGCTCTTAAATAAGAGCACGTCCGTGCCGCTGAGCACCCTTACGTGGCAGCTTCTTATTGGTCAACGACATAGCCGTTGACAATTTGAATTTTTCTTTTTAAACAAAAATGCAAAATAAATTTAAAAAATAGTTTTAAATAACAAAAAATATTTTCCCACTTCCCAATAAATTATAACCGTTTTATACACATTTTTAATTTATTTTTCAATTTTTTCCCCAAAATTCACATTTTCATCTATAAATACCACTACTTCAACACAAAAAAATTCCCATAACACTACACAATTCTCATCTTCTATCATCTAAATTCTCTCATCTATTCTCTCATCAATTCTCATCTATTCTCTCATCTTTTTTCACACTATGTATTTTTTTATAGGAATTTAATTATGTAATTTTTATTTTCTAGGATTATAGTTATGTATTTTTATTTTTTAGGATTTTAATTATGTAATTTTTATTTTTTAGGATTTAATTATGTAATTTTTAAATATTTAATGTATTTTTATATTGTAGAAATGTTTTTAGTAATTGAAGTATTTAAATTGAATAATAGAATGGTGGGACTCTTGAGCTTGTCCTTGCGTAAGAGCACAGATGTGGGTTTTATATTCTCAGCTAAGAGCATCTCCAATGGTCGGCTAGCGACCGGCTAGCCGATTTTTCGCGCTGGCCGATCGGCTAGCCGAACCATTGGAGGCGGCCAGCGCGAAATCGGCGAGCGGACCGGCGTGGGCTGGCCGATGCGCTGGCCGATCGGCTAGCCGCCATTGTGGCGGCCCGATCGGCCAGCGCCGATTTTTGTTTTTTTTGTTTTTTTTTAAAAACCTATATAAACGCGATTTTCGTTTCATTTTCATTTGCACCACTTGTTTTAACGAGTTTTCTCTCTCTCTAACTTTCTGTACAAGAGCATCATCGAGCGATGAGTAACGCGGGTGGTAGCGGTGGTGGTAGTGGTGGGGATGCTGAGGAGTACGAACGGAGGATGAACGAGGCTATGAATGCCTACATGAACCGCGAGATGGAGCGGTACATGCGCATGGTGGAACAGCAGGCGATACCTCGCCCTCCACGGGTTATCCACCGCCGAGCGGTGATTGATCGGGATCACGCCGCTGCACATCGGCGGCTGTACGACGACTACTTTTTAGAGAACCCGCGGTTTCCCGCCAACTTGTTCCGGCGGCGTTTTAGAATGCGCAGGGAGTTGTTTATGCGCATCGTTGGCATATTAGAGCGTCGATATCTGTGTTTCCGCTTTAGGCACGATGCGGCCGGCAGACCCGGACACACCCCTATTCAAAAGTGCACGGCGGCAATCGGGCAGTTGGCCTACGGAGGCGCGGCAGACATGTGGGATGAGTACCTCCACATCGGTGAGTCGACAGCCCTGGAATGTCTGAAGGATTTCTGTGGGGGCGTGATAAGCGTTTTCGGTGAGCAGTACCTTCGAAGCCCTACTCCCGAAGATTGTCGGAATTTGATGCAGATGCACGGGGAGAAGCATGGGTTCCCCGGGATGTTAGGCAGCATAGACCGTATGCATTGGGAGTGGAAGAACTGTCCGACTGGCTGGAAGGGGGCCTACACGACCGGCTACAAGTCAAAGAATCCCACGATAATCCTCGAGGCCGTAGCTGATTACCGGCTGTGGATCTGGCATGCGTATTTTGGGGTAGCCGGGTCGAACAACGACCTCAACGTCCTGAACTCATCTCCCCTCTTCAACGAGAAGTGCCAGGGCGTCGGTCCAGCCGTCTCATTTGTGGCCAACGGCAACCGGCATGATATGGGCTACTACTTGGCGGATGGGATATACCCTCGGTGGCCGGTCTTTGTGAAGACGATCAGGCAAACAAGTGATGAAAAGAAGGCCTACTTTGCGCAAGGACGTGGAGCACGCATTTGGTGTGCTCCAGTCTCAATGGGCGGCAATTAAGGGTCCAACGCGTTTGTGGGATGTCGGATGCGTTTCCCAGATAATGTACGCCTGCATTATCCTGCACAACATGATCGTCGAAGACGAAGACGTACAACTGACTAGTTGGGCCAATGATGATGAAGCCGGTCCAAGCCACGGAACGGCCACCCCTAGTGTACGACGTGGGGTACCTCTCGATGAAGCTCCGCCTCAAGGAATTTGCCAACATGCACCAAGTGGATGCTCATATTCAACTCCAAAAGGATATAATTGAAGAGTTGTGGGCACGGAGGATTGCACGGCGATAGTTTTTTTTCTTTATTATGTACCTTTTTAAATGTAATTTTTTTTATCTATGTACCTTTTTTAAATGCAATTAATGAATTTTCCCGTATATGTCTCGTAAATTTAATTCCGTAATTTAATCGTAATTTTAATTCCGTAAATGTAGTATTTTTTGAATTATTTTTATTGCGGCTGGCCTATGGCTGGCCTAAATCTGATGTGGCAGGTGGATTTTTAGTGCTGCTGACGTGGCAGGGGGAGAAACTGCTGGCCGATTTCTGGCCGAAGTACCATTGGAGATGCTCTAAGGACAAGGAGTAAAAGTGGGTCCGGTCCCACTTTTAGACTCATTGACTCATGCTAAATTTGCAATAAATATGTCACCCACAAGTGTATGGGGTATGTAGCACGTGGCAAGTTGAAATTATCGATCCTCGAAGACTAAATGCCGGCTTGAGTACTACGATGCAACTTTGAACACTATCTAGACTAATAGAAGGGGTTTTTGGGTTTTTCTTAACTAAGATCAAAGAACAAGTAAGCAAGTAAGAGCAAAATAGAAATTAAGACAAGAAAAAGGATAGTTTTCACTCAAGTTGGAAAGATAGGGATATTGATCCGTTGGTATGGATCACGGGTGTTCACCTAGGGATCATGCTCATCTAAATAGTCCTATGTGTGGCTAGGAAGGTCGGGTTAATTGGTTAGACCCCCTCTCGGGTGCACCTAACGCGTTGATCGGTCTCTAATGTCGGAGTCTCCTCCCTACACTTCGAAACCGACTCCTACAACCTACGGACCCAAGCCCTCTCTCTAGCTATGCCTCTCTCGAGCACATACAACGCACGGAGTTGTTGGTCATTTAACTATCTAATTAAGCATCTTTCAACGACAATAATTAGAATAAGACATATCAAATTGGTAGCTAATCAATTGGATAATGAAAAAGCACAACAACCAACAAAACCACCACAAAAGACATAGATAAGCATAAATCAAGGTTTAGCCCATGAATTCCATACAAACTTCACCAATATCCCTAATAAGAACTTAGCTACTCATAATGGAAGCTAAGACAAAGGAAAATACAAAAACTTCAAAGGAAAACATAGTAAGAAAAGGTAATAGAACTCCCTAATGTGGACTTGATGTTGGGGAGGATCTTTCTTCTTCAATCTCTTGAAGATGGAAGCCTCCTTGCCTTCAATCCTCTTGTATCTCTCGATTTTTTCTCTCAATTTGTCGTGTGGGGAAGGTTAGGGTTCGAAAATGAAGAAGAACCCCTTTTATACTTGGAGAGAAAAAGGGCAAAAACGGATACTGCGTAAAAACGCCCGATCGGGCGTTAGGCAATAGGTAAAAACGCCCGATCGGGCAACACGGAATTGTCGCGCTGCCTGCCAAAACGCCCGGTCGGGTTTTTTCTCGGACGGGAAACGCCCGACCGGGTTTTCTCTCTGGAATCCAATGCTCTTCAAAACACCCGATCGGGCTTTTTGTCGGATGCGAAAAGCCCGATCGGGTTTTCTCTCTGGACTTCAATGCTGCGTCAAAACGCCCGATCGGGCGTTTCTTCGGATGAAAAACGCCCGATCGGGCGAAGTCTCTGGAATCGTCCATTTGCTCCATTTTGCTCCGTTTTAACCTGTTTTTACTTCAAAACTCCAACAAACTCATTATTTCATCTAATTAACGACTATATGGGTGAAAACCTATTATAAACACCTTAATTCAATAAAAACATGGGTTAAACACCTCTAAAACCATACGAAACTATGAGTTTGTCAACTCCCCCAAACTTAAACACTTGTTTGTCCCTAAACAAGAAGAAGAAAATAAGAAGACAAACTCATGTAAGGATGTTGGAGTGTCATCATTGCCTCAGTAGAAATAAAGTAATCAACAAGTATCAATGGCCTCGTAGACAAGTGTAACATTATAAAGTATTGCTTCAAGCTACTATCATGTACTCAACCTTGCCAATTTGCCCTCACAAGGAGAAAATGCAATGTGCATTTTAGAAATTTCACTCACTCTCAAAGTGTATGGCTCATGACATAACTCTCAAATCATCAAATCATGCATAGTTTACCATATGCTTGCTCGAAATCTACACTCTCCTCTACTACGGTGTGATTAAAGATCTAAGGTCCGAAAGGTCTTTTCTATAGGTTGTAATGTAGGCTCTTTGGATAGGTGAGGTAATTTTTGGCTAAAGTGACTTTAATCCCCAAGATATGACATATTCAACTTCACCAACTTTCTTCCCCAATCTTAGCTAGTACTAGGCTTTGCCTAGACTCTTCTCATCTACCAACATTCCACTTTTGTTCAATGCTTCTTTTTCAACTTTCAAGGCATCCTTTTTCACCCAATGTCAATTATTCACCATTTTTCTCTTTCATTTTTCTTTTCTTTTCTTTTCTTTCCCTTCTTTTTCTCTCTTTTTTTTTCTCCATGCTTTGCATGGTATCATCACTATTTTTTTTTTTTTTCTCTTTTTTTTTTCTACTCAACAAACTTGTTTTTCATTTGCCAACACCACTTCCAAACATTCATTTCTCTTTGATTTTTCAAAAGTATCACATGAAAATTCCAACCCCTCGGTTTGTCAAAGAAAAGGTTTATAGGCTCAAAGTGGGCTAACAAGGATTATTAACATAACGGGTGAAACTAGGATTTGGCTAATAAAAATGGCCTAACATCCTCCCTTATCTCTATAGCCACTATGTAGACTCAAGGAGATCGCGAGCAAGTTCTAGAAACAAATGACATGTTTGAGATAAAACACACATTTAGTGATAGTATAGGCTTAATTCTCACAAGGTCATTTTGGCAAAAGACAAGGCACCATGCAATTCACTTTAGGCAATTTGAAATGAAAATTACATGTTACTTAGCCATATCAACAAGATTTTCGAAAAATTTTTGCACAAAATCATCATTGGCAACTCCTCCAACAAATCCTCACACTCGTTCGAACATCACTTTCTCTCACCCTACTAGCATTCTACCCAAGGGAGATTATTGAACACACAAAGAAAACAAGCAAAGCAAACCTAAAAACATAAACGCAAAAAAAAACACAAGAAAAACAAACCTAAAAACATAAGTGAAACAAGGAAAACATTCACCAAAATCCAAAAACAAAGAACAACATTAGTTAAGGTTACATGCCTAAACATCATCATCAAATATAGTCAAAATAATAGGGGTACAGGCCGGGGTATCACCAAATCAAAGCAAAGATAGCATAAACAAACCACGACAAAAAGAGAGAGGTGAAAAGGGAATCCACTAGACACCCCCCCAAACTTATCCCAAGCAAAGCTAGGATAAGTTTGAAAGAGAGTGGATCTCCCATGGACCTTCATTGCGGAGGAGGGGGCGGATGCTGCCAGTAGCCTCGGAACTCATCGAGCCGGGCATTGAGGTTGGCCCATTGTGTGTTGTTGAAGTCAGTGAATTGATTCCAGCTTGTCTCATACTGACTCCAACGAGCTTCATTCTGAGCCCAGTACTCCTCCTATCTGACCTCCAGCCGAGCCACTCTGTCGATGAGAGAGCTCATATCCTCATCCTCTCGCTCTTGTCGATCGCATCTCCTCGGATTGCTCGTGCCAGCCTCATCGTGGCGGGGAACCTCCTCTTCATCATCATCCACTTCTTCATTGTCCATCTCCTTAACTCCAACCATGTGATCTGGGAGCTCCACATAGGGGTTGTCATCAGCATACTGCGGACTAGGGTCATATGACTGCCATGGGAGAACGGGTGGATTGTTTGCCTTGCAAGCTCTGTGGGAATCGGCATTCATGCTCCAGTTTATCGTATAGTCGGGACCGTTCACATATGTGTTCAACACGTCCGGAAGGGGGTAGTGATCATCATCTCTCTGACAAAGATAAGCCCGCCGGCGTCGGTCCACTGTAATAAATCCCGTTCTTCTCAGATAATTGAGGTCCATCAAGGACTCCCCAATATCCCTAACTAGGTCCTCAGTGTACACTCCCAGGTGGAGTGCAATGGACCCTATGACACCCCCACAACACAGTGTGCCCTTATCCTTCTTGGACGCTCGCTCAAGGTGTTTGATCATGTAATGAGCAAGGTTGATTGGCCGCTTGTGAAGAAGACTCCATAATAGAAAGAGCTCATCCCGTTGCACGCTGCCTTGTTGTGATCGGGCAAACGGGTGGCCTACACACGCCTTTTGAATCATCCTCAACACAGGGTTCCGGATCATCGATGTCTTAGCCCTGTTGGCTTGAAAGCTCTCATTCAGCCCGGTGATCGCCCTCCAAAAT
>NC_062970.1:40955905-41019332 GCF_023119035.1 Salvia hispanica
CATTCTCAAGCTCAAAGAACCAATTAGGAACCAAGATTTCCTCCAAGGGCTTTTCAACCTCATCATCCTTAGCTTTTATATGTGCAACATTCATCACCTTGCATTCTTCTACCTTCAAATGCACTTCTTCCACTCTTTTGGATTCTTCCATTTCATGGCGTTTCATCTTATCCAACATGGAAAGGATGGCCGTCTTGTTCCCATGCCTAAGGGTGAGTTCTCCCTTGGTGACATCAATTAAAGATTTCCCGGTTGCAAGGAATGGCCTTCCAAGAATGAGAGGAACATTAGGATCCTCCTTCATATCCAAGACAACAAAGTCCACGGGGAAGATAAAATCATTCACCCTTACTAAGACATTTTCAAGGATCCCATTAGGGAACTTGACGGACTTATCCGCCATTTGAAGGGTGATGGTGGTCGGCTTTAAGACACCAAACTTCAACTTCCGGAAGAAGCTTAAAGGCATAAGATTTATGCTTGCCCCCAAATCACACAAGGCCTTAGTTTGCCTATCATTCCCGATCACACAAGATATGTTAAAGCTTCCCGGATCTTTCATCTTTGCCGGCATCTTTTGTTGGATGATTGCACTACAATTCTCGGTCAAGCTCACGGTTTCATAGTCAACTAACTTCTTCTTCTTTGACATAATCTCCTTCAAGAATTTGAGATAGCCGGGCATTTGTTGGAGTGCCTCAATGAGAGGTATATTGAGGTGCACCTTTTTGAAGATCTCAAGGAACTTTGCAAACTTTTCATCTAATTTCTTCTTGTGTACCACTTGAGGAAATGGTATTTTGACTTCCATGGGCTTGGGAGGAATTCTCATAACTTGTCCCACTCCTCAAGTAGATTGCCTTGCAATCTTTCGGATTTGGAATTGTAGCACTTGGGAATTGCCCCGGTTGGTGAAGTTTTCCCAACGGCTTGAGCAATTTGACTCACTTGATGCTCTAAAGCCCCCAATCTTGTGGTGACCTCCACTACCGCCGTCTCAACTTTATCAATCCTCTTGGTAGAGTGTTCCATAATCCCATCGGTCTTCTCCATTGAACCCCATTAAGCTTGGTTGTGTTGGGAATCTCCAAGAATTTGGCTAAATGCATATTAGGATCCTCCGTGGGTCTTCCCGGGAAACACGTTGCTCCACAATTGGATCAATGTCGTCTTCAACTCAAAATTGTTGGCATTCACTCTTGGATCAATGGGTGGCATTGGGATATTAACGTTCCCAAATGCATTTCTAACCGTGCTTCTCTTCTCCTTTCCTCCTCTCTTTCCCCTTTTCATCTCCCCCATTTGTTGTTGTAGTGGAGGATGATTTGGGCTTGATTAAGGGGGGGTGGAGGTGGAGGTGGTATCGTTGTTCCCATTTGGATTTTCCATTGGCTCAACTAGATGTTGAGCTCGTGTCTCCTCCTCGTCCTCCTCTTCTTCTATTGGCGGCTTCTATCTCTAAATTAATCGGTTCAAGGGGTAGATGCCCTTTAGCGCGTGAAACATAAAAACCTACACAACACAAGAGCGAAACAAGGGAAATTAGAGCTAAACTAGAAAACTAAACTAAATAAAGCAAGTAAATGTCTAAACTAGTATTCTCTATCTTTATCACAATATCAAACACAAAAGCAAATTAGTCCCCGCAACGGCGCCAAAACTGACTCATGCTAAATTTGCAATAAATATGTCACCCACAAGTGTAAGGGTATGAGCACGTGGCAAGTTGAAATTACCCATCTCGAAGACTAAATGCCGGCGAGTACTGACGGCAACTTTGAACACTATCTAGACTAATAGAAGGGGTTTTTGGGTTTTTTCTTAACTAAGATCAAGAACAAGTAAAAGAAGTAAAAGCAAAAGGAAATTAAGACAAGAAAAGGATAGTTTTCACTCAAGTTGGAAAGATAGGGATATTGATCCGTTGGTATGGATCACGGGTGTTCACCTAGGGGTCATGCTCATCTAAATAGTCCTATGTGTGGCTAGGAAGGTCAGGAATTGGTTAGACCCCTCTCGGTGCACTAACGCGTTGATCGGCTCTAATGTCGAGTCTCCTCCCTACCCTTTGCCAACTCCTCAACCTACGGACCAAGCCCTCTCTAGCTATGTCTTCTCGAGCACACAACGAGTTGTTGTCATTTAACTATCTAATTAAGCATCTTTCAACACAATAATTAGAATAAGACATATCAAACGGTAGCTAATCAATTGGGTAATGAAAAAGCACAACAACCAACAAAACCACCACATAAGACATAGATAAGCATAAATCAAGATTTAGCCCATGAATTCCCTACAAACTTCACCAATATCCCTAAAAAGAACTTAGCTACTCATAATGGAAGCTAAGACAAAAAAAGAAAATACAAAAACTTCAAAGGAAAACATAGAAGAAAAGGTAATAACTCCCTAATGTAGACTTGATGTTGGGGAGGATCTTTCTTCTTCAATCTCTTGAAGATGGAAGCCTCATGCCTTCAATGACTTTTATTTTCATTTTTTTTCTCAATTTGTCGGGGAAGGTTAGGGGTTTGAAAATGAAGAAAAACCCACTTCCAAATTTGAGGAAAGCCATGGAGATTCTATGGTAGACCACTTTGATGAAACCAAGCTCTTTGCAGCGTCTACAATGAGGGTTTTGGCGCCAGATTAAGATAGGTCCACGACGGGGATGGCTGCTGCCCGCCTTGCATGGCTTCATGTGGGTGAGATTGCCGATCGTGAGATAGCACCACCATTATAATAATGAGTTTTAGAGAGAAAAAAAGAGAGGGAATTATGGATGTGAGAGGAAGAGAGTGAGTGGTACTATTATATATATGCAAGGAGATAAATGGGGTGTTACAAAACCTTTCATTTGCCATGATAGAATTAAAACTTTGACGTGTGATGCATGGAGAGAAATGGACGTTACAAAACCTTTCACTTACTAAATTAAAACCTCGAAACTTCCCTATGTTTAAAACTTAAAAAGCTTTTCATCTTCTACATTAGAGTTGCAACAAACATCATAACATGATTTTATAATAATTATAATTGACATATGAAACTGTCGGCTACAATAATGCTCAATAATTTCCACACCTATATCATAAAATGCCGATTAAGATGCATAAATTCAATAACTAAAATTAGTTTAAATTAAACTTTTTTAATTCAAAATGACAAACATGTGAATATCTCCCAAATATCAATAAAATTCTCCCTCCGTCCCAGTTCAAAAATTTAGCATTGTACAAAACAATTTAAAAATTGAATAAATTCACAAATAATACCATACACTACTATTTGTGATGATAAATATAAAATTAAAATTAAAGTATTTATATAAATATAAAAAATGTTTATAATAAAAATAACATTCACATAAACATCTAAAAGTGAGTAGACAATTAAACTATAATTTATTGTATTTTAAATGGTCCATTTATTGACAATTTAAAATAGTACATATTATAGTTAAATTGTCTATTGTACTACAATAGTATACTAAGATTATCAAATTGATAATTTTGTAGGAGTATTCATTGAAATATTTAAAATTAGATTACTGTCACAATTAGAAATTATTCCTAAACCGTAGTAGGTAGTATTCTAACTATAGTACAAATTTACAATTATACAACAATAAGTAGAATATAAATTCCAATGAAAATAGTAAAACAAATCGAATTATAAGTTGAGTCGAGAAAAACCCTCTTTCCGGCCCATAAGACAAATTACTTCCAGCTATTTGCTCTCGGATTGACATATTGTTCCTATAGATAAAAGAACTTCCTCATAATATGTAGAAACACTTCAAACTATTAGACACTAATGAACTTGATGAAGCTTCAAGAATCAAACAATATAATGCTCCTAAAATGCACACTAAAATATAGAAAACTTTAGAAAGGAGGAAAATGCTATTGTTGATGTGTAATCCATCAACAAATCAATGCTTTTTATATGTACAAAATAAGAATGCAAAAGGTTATGTAATTAAGTCGCCTTAAACCACAAAGTTAAAGCAATGAAGGTTACAAGAAATGAAAAGCCAAATAAATGTCTCTCCATTATCATCCTCCACTACTCAAGCCATTATTCTTATAAGAGTTCTCTCTTTTTATTTTATTTCTTTTTTATTTCTTTGCACAATTAGTTAGATGTAATTTAATGTACGAGACTTCATATGCATGAATGAATTTGAGATATAACATTAGTAATGGATCATAATATTAAATTATTTCAATCACACATTAAACTCTTTTTATTTACTCCAAAACTCAAGGAAGATGAAGGAAATTATCTAATGCTGTTGCACGGGAATTAATTTATTAATTCTCATCATATATTCCCATCACCATATAATTAACCGTCCAATTATTTATATGATCATAATTGTAATCAATTAACCAATTTAATAACTTTTGTTTATTGCGTTAACATCCTTCTCATAAAATAGTTATACAAAAACTTCCAAAATTTCCTTTTATATATATATAGATTACTCCTTTGATTTAATAGAAAACAATCATTTTTTCTCAACACAAAGTAAGAAACAATGTTAGGTGGGGGCCGTGGGGATCCATAACCAAAGAAGACTGTAGAACACTTATTTAGACAATTATCATTCATCTATGGTTCAATCTAACTAAAGTTACTTTTCATACTAAAATATTCATCTCTGTCGTATTCACATACACAACCCTTACTTTAATATTTTAAATTTATAATTGAACTTTGAAATTTTGAGATTTCTAATCAGACTAATTAGGTATTTATTCCCTATATAATCGAGACTTCCTTATAATAAATATGACGTGATCAGCTCACAATCTACAAATCGTTACAACAATATCTATACAAAAGTTTATAACAATATACGTACAAAAAATGCTAGATCGACACGAAAACCGTATTTAACAAGTGTCTACATTTCATTCCCAAGTAATAATCGGATGGAGCATCTGGTCTCGGAGATTGGGTTTGGGCTTTGTTAAAGATTTGGGCCAGAATAAAAATTGAGCCCAAGACAATATATGTTAAAAAAATCGAAATTAAATAAAATTGATTTATTGATTTTCAGTCGGGAAAGAAAGAAGTAAAACAGTTTCCGACCAAAATTTCTGTTCCGGCGATCATGAAGATCCTAGTGGCCGTCAAACGGGTGGTGGACTACGCCGTCAAAATTCGGGTCAAACCCGACAAGGTATGAAGCTTCAAAGCCCCCAAAATAGGATTAAAAAACGAAAGAAAATAAGCTCAATTTCAATTAATCTTCCTAAATTTATGATTTGTTGCAGAGCGGTGTGGAGACCACGAACGTGAAGATGTCGATGAATCCATTCTGCGAGATAGCTTTAGAGGAGGCGCTCCGGATCAAGGAGTCGGGCCGGGCCTCGGAAGTCGTGGCCGTGAGCGTCGGCCCGGCCCAGTGCGCTGACACTCTCCGCACCGGGCTTGCGATGGGCGCCGACCGGGCCATCCACGTGGAATGCCCGGGAACGCTTTACCCCCTTTCTGTTGCTAAGATCTTCAAGGCGCTCGTCGATGCTGAAAAGCCCGGCCTTCTCCTTCTCGGAAAACAGGTAAGTATTTTTTTAAAATAAAGTTGGATTTTAGGAAATTCTTTCTGGTTTTTACATTTGTGGTGAAGATGTTTGTGATTTGTGCTATTTATGTTTTCTGCTGTGTGATTGGAATTTTGGGATTGATGGATTTCTCTTATAATACTTTACAGAGGATGTTTAGTCATGAGGATTAGCATAGATAGATAAAAATAGGATGGATTGACACTTTGGGATATTTTATGGCCTTGCATTGGAGCATTGCTAATAAGTAAGATAAAAATACTCAATATGTTTACTACTACTAGTAAACCGCCCGTGTTTGAATTGGGTAAAGTGTTCTTGGCATATAGCTCTTCTCTAGGTGCTGAGAGTGTTGCAAATGTGAGGTTTAGTTGGGTTAGGAAGCTAATGACTTGTATTCTGTTTTCACATTCCAAAGGCATAAGCTGGCAAGATCGCCTTCTTGTGTACAATTTGGTCTTGCTTGTGCTTTTGTTCTCTCACAAAGTTCTTGATTTTTACTTGGGAAATGAAGTTGTTGTTTTTGTTGATTGAGTGATAGCCTATATCTTAGGGGCTGTTCGGTTTACAAGATTGTATGCCGGGATTAAATATGTACTATTGTGTATTGTTCATGAGATTGAATTTCACAACTCAATCCTAGACTACGTCTCGTGATTATTTTGTCTAACAAATCGAACAGCCATTAGGAGTTTCACATTTGGATCATATGGTTGTTACTTTGTATTGGCCACTCTAAAGACATTCTGAAAACATGTATGTCCATTTGTGCGGAATGTAATCTGATGTTCTTGCTTCCCTTTTTCCTTTTCACCAGAAATGAAAATGACGGTGTTGCTACAGTTTGCTTATAAAGGTGTGCTTTTACATTATCGCATAGCTAGTTCAAGGAGAAAGTTTTTTTTCTAACTATTGAATGGACATTTCTGATATAAATGATCCCCCTTAGCCTTCATATTCATATGTTATCACTTAGTTTGAGTTTTATCTATGCCTCGGAAGAAATGTATGCTTCTGTTTTGATTTGACTGCTTCTGCTTGTTGACCTGAATTTCATCATGTAGATCTATTTCTCTGTCGTTTTAATGTTTTTTTAATGGTGTACGATTCTCCATCAGATTATTGTTTCTGATGTTCTGATTTATGCAGGCCATCGATGATGATTGCAACCAAACGGGGCAAATGATTGCAGGGCTTCTTAAATGGCCTCAAGGAACCTTTGCCTCCAAGGTTAGCCCTAGCGTTGCTCCTTTTTCTATAAAATGTCGATATAGTATGATCACTATGTTTTCGGCTTAATGAAATGTCTACAATACGAGAGGAAGATGAGAACTACTTGCTTGATCACCGACTCACCCAGTCATTAGTTCAAAAAACTACTGTTATGATGCCTTGTTATATCCCATTTTTCTCTTTCTTTATGCGATTTCATCGAATATATTTTGTTATATCCAATACAAGAGGCATTCGAAGCTCACCTCCTCTCCGACTATATGTTTCTTGCTAGAGTATCTTCTTTCATTGGCCATAAGCTAGCTTTGACACATTACGTGAATCTTCAAATTTTTGTTCAATTCCATTAGGTTGTACTCGATGAAGGAAATAAAGTAGCAACCGTGGACAGAGAGGTTGATGGTGGTCTCGAGACCTTGAGCTTGGATTTACCTGCTGTAATCACGTAAAAATCTTCCCTTCTTACTTGTAATGATTCATTCTCTCGCAATTCCTGTTCTGACCTGCATTCTTTATTGCAGCACTGACCTGAGGCTGAACCAACCAAGATATGCCACTCTTCCGAACATTATGAAGGCAAAGTCGAAGGTGATAAAGAAGCTCACTCTGCAGGATCTGAACGTCGAGATCAGATCCGACTTGGAGGTTGTTCAAGTGACAGAGCCTCCCAAAAGACAAGCCGGGGTAGTTCTTTCTTCTGTAGATGAACTCATTGATAGGTTAAAAAACGAAGCACGCGTTATATGATTCTGCGAAAATTATCTGCAATGTTATGATATGTTCTTTATTGGGCCCTATGAAGTCATATGATTCTTATAGTTGCTAGACTATAATCATGAAGTTTTGATTTCTTCACAAGAAAAAATGCAGCTGCCTACATATAAAATGTCTATTTATGTTTTTCGGCCTAAACGACGATGTTTTTTTTTTTGTGTGAATATACGATACTGTTAAACTCATTTGTAACCAAAAAATTTTGCTGAGGGAAATTTCGAACAAGTCTACAAACTTTTAGAATATTATTCCTAAATTTTTGAGGTGCAGATTGCAATGATTTACTTATTTATTTATAGTACTACTAGTATTTTTACTGGGTTTAAACTTGTAAAGACTGATTTTTTATTTGTGGGACAGTATTAAAAAATTTTGTGGTTTTCTAACAAATTTGTCAGTGTTTTTCTTATGCTAGGCTGCAGTGGTTCTTATAAATGTTCTTTGGAATATTCTTCCTAAATTTCTGAGGTGTAGAATGCAATGATTTAATTATATAATTATTTTTTACTTTAAATTTTAACTTTTTCCTTAGCTCTTACTATATGGGAAAGGCCACCATATTCCTATGAAATTGAATGGGTACATTTGATTGGGGGCGTTGCTCTTTAGTTTACCCAAGGATTGAATAAAATCAAGAATGGGAATATAATTGTGATAAGATGCAATCTAAAAATCTTAGATGCTCTATGTCTATTTTATTTAAATAATATTCAAACCCAAATTTCAAAATTAGCCCAAATATAAAAGTTTATCAAATAGTATAACCTAATAGAAATGAATTTAAATCATTTTTTAATTACTTCTTCCGTTTCATTATAGTTGAATCGTACTTCTTTTCCAAATGTCGAATTATTGTTGAGTTCTTTTTTTTTATACAAAAAAACAACACATACTCTTTTATTTTATTCATAATATATTCTTTTTCTGTATCTCTATTTTCTTAAATTACACATTTCAAAAAAATGTCTTAGTTACAATAAGACTAATAGTACTCCTTCCGTCCAAATGGTATTTTCTGATATCTCAATTAAATTGAATCATTTCCTTTTTTTATAAAACTAAAATAAAATAGCACACACTTTTATTTAATTGAAAAACAACAAGAATTCATCAATTAGTCTAATAAAAGAAACTGCCAATGTCATCGCATGTGAAAATCGCACTGCAATTATTTAACCGCATTGTATTTGCAGGAATAAATACGGCGGCAGAAATAGCAGCTTCGTTGGTTACGGCTAAGCCAATAATTGACGCCGCCGTCCACGTGTCTCCCCCTGAGTGGGCGGCTTCCCACTACCCGTCGAATCATATCTCGTGACTGCTTTTCACCCTCAAATTAATTGCCATCAATCCATTTTCCCCTCAAAAGTTTGAAATCGAAGTCGAAATCGCAATCAAAATCCCCAATTATTAATTTGACTCGCCCACCCCAATTCTTTGCCCTAATCACACGTGATTGTGATGATGAATGGCTATGCACATCACGTGGATTCACTCGACGAGAATTGCTGGACCGAGTTAATCGATTACAGCTTCCTCTTGGACGACGCCGTCCCGGCCGCGGACCTTTATTTGAACCCTCAGCCACCGCCGCAAAAGTGAGTTTGTTTTGGATTATTTTTTTCTATCACAGTAATTATTGCTTGATTTGAATGTTTTCATTTTCGAATGGAGATTTTCTGCGTCCATGATCTATAAGGATGTGGTTTTGTAGATTTATGCCTATGTTTAGGATTGAAAGTTCGAGATAGGAAATCGTTTTGTAGATTTATTTCGTTATTAATAGTTTTTCAGTGCAAATTGAGATTTAAGCCAATGCAGCGATCGAAATATTCAGCAAAACTGAAAAAGACATATCTAGAGGATTTTTAAGCGGTTCTTATGGTTAAAAATAGACATAGCAGGTTGGTTAGAGCGAGATTTGAGCTCATGTCTAGATTTGTAAACATTGAGCTGCTTATAGTGTTCCAGGAGATCATTAGGCGGTCATTTGTCGCTCAGCTGATAAGATTCCAGATTATAGTCATGGTGAAATAATCCGCGTAGTCCGTCGTCCATTGAATATTGTAACAATACATCCCAAGTTTAGCGTACTTCACCTAACCAGGGACTGATAATTTAGCAAAATTCCAAACTGTCCCTGTGATATCGTGAGAAGAGCATCGATGTCGCACAATAGAAAAAGCAAGACGATGAGATACTTGGGACTGGACAATCAAAGAATATCTGGATATGACTTGTGGTTATTCCTCCATTTCAAATATTTCTTTGATAAGGTAATCTTGAATCCAAAAGGCTCCACCTGTGCTGAAGTCAAGCTTATTGAGCTCGAGTTTGAAGTCTATAAAGTTATTCTTAGGTGGTTTTAGGTTTCAGCCATGAAATTTTTAAGAGCCCAACTTGCTGGTTGCTCTTAATCTTATAAACAAGGTGTGGTAGTGACTAGTGATGTATTAAAGTTATAACACCGTATCTTGGCTACTCTTTTGCTTACTAGTATTACAATTCTGTGGCTAAATATATTACCTGCTGTAAATCTGTCACAGTATTAGTCATTGATATGATCATTATTTTATTGAAGTGCTTGCGTGACGAATGATGTGTCGTTTAGTGGAACTACATCACATATCAGTGATTCTGTGGAAGAGCGAGAAAACCCAAAAAAGAGGTAATCTTTAATATAATCTGTGTATTTCTGTTGCTGGAAGAGCTTATATAGCTTCTATAATGTGATTCAGCTGGATTCACGAAAGTACTAAAAATCGTGATATGGCAATTTTGATTCATTTCTCACTCTACATGTACGGAGTTTGAATTTGCTACATGGAATCTTGCTGTCTTAAAACTGCTCTTTGTTGTTCAAAAACCTGAAGCACGTCTATTACAGGCTAACATTTGTTTAATGGTTAGTTCCTTCAATGTATGAAATGGCTAGTCTTTGGCCTTCATATCTAGTATCTACATAAGGTTTTTCCAAATGGACTTGCGAAAGGAAGTTTGGTTATGTTTTTATGTTCTTTTCCTATTGCAAATCTATTTTAACTTGTTCTGGATAAATGCTTCATCACAATTTTTTCGAACAAAGCCAACTAAACTCTTGGCCTTGTTGCACCCATTCTACAGGGGTCGCAGTCAACAGTGTGGTGGAACAGGAAACAAAGCATGCCGTGAGAGAATGAGGAGAGAAAAATTGAACGACAGGTAGTATCTACTATTTCCCGAAAGAAAGTGGGAGATTGTGGTAGTGCATTACGTGAGGGACTAGATAGATTGTTTCAAATAAAGAACTGTTTTGGGCTTGGTGCAGGTTTACAGAGTTGTCTGCTACGCTAGAACCTGGGAGACCTGCAAAAACTGACAAACTGGCCATACTAGGTGATGCCATCAGAGTTCTAAACCAGCTAAAAACTGAATCGGAGGAGTATAAAGAGATGAACGAGAAGCTTTTAGAAGAGATAAAAACTTTGAAGGTCAGACATTGCCTAACCACCTCATATTGCCATGTTTTTGAGTCAGTAGAAATCCCTTTTCAGCTCTATAACTATGTCGTATCTAAAACAGGCTGAGAAAAATGAACTTCGTGAAGAGAAGTTAGTGCTCAAGACAGATAAAGAGAGGATGGAGCAGCAACTGAAAAGCATGGCTGTTCCTCCTGCCGGTTTCATGCATGCACATCCGCAGGTATACCCTGCTGCCCCAAAACAGATGCCAATGTACCCTGGCTACAGTCTCGTACCAATGTGGCAGTACCTACCTCCGTCTGCTCGTGACACATCTCAAGATCATGAGCTCAGGCCACCTGCTGCTTGATTTTGTGTGCGATGATGCTCCTTATAAGCTTGATCACGCAGTTGAGAATTTTTCTGCCTGACATGCTTGTAAATACAAAATCAGAAATGCTCGCGAGTTGATTTTATATTGGTTTTAGATCTCTTGCTTCTAATGCTGTTTTGAACAAATTTTGAGTACTAAATAAGTTGAAAGATTTCTTTTTGACGGAAACGGGTTCGTACATTTTACTTTTGTGTTTCAGTTTCAGCTTCTTTCCTGCATTTATTAAATGATGCCTTAGAGCAATTTTCTGTTCTCTGTGAATAGATTTATGCGGTAAAATAATGAAATGTTTTACAAATTGAACTTTTGTGAAGAATCATGAACTGTCGTCGTAGTAATAAATTTTGTGCACAACCAAAATTATTTTCTCTGATAATCATTGAGGCGGCGCCGCCACTACAGATCGTATCAATGCTCACATCCTTTATTTTGCTTCGACCCTATTTGTGTGTAAAAGAAGTGAAATTTTTTTGTGGAAATTCTAAACCAATAAACAAAGATTTTTAGAAAAATCCATGTAGTGATTCATATGCAGCCAGCGGAGTCAACCATTATTACATTAAAATAATAAGTGTGCAGCTGCTTTCTACTAAAAATCCAACTTTCGCCGGAAAAAATGGTAGTTTCAAGCAGCATGGATGCACAATCCGATCGGAAGAGCGAGTTGCAGGCCTTCGACGACACGAAAGCCGGCGTGAAAGGACTAGTCGACGCCGGGATCACCAAGCTGCCCGCAATCTTCCTCCATCCACCGCAGAATTTGAAGGATATCGGGACCACGACCGGAACTCACTTGGATTTTCCGGTCATAGATCTCGAGAGCTTCGACAAGGATCCGAGCCTACGCCGGAAAGTCGTGGACGGGATTCGAGAAGCGGCGGAGACGTGGGGTTTCTTCCAAGTTGTGAATCATGGGATTCCGGTAGCAGTTTTGGATGATATGTTGGACGGAGTTCGTGGATTCATGGAGCAGGATACGGATATCAAGAAGCAATATTACACTAGAGACTCAACTAACAAGTTTCGGTTTAATAGTAATTTCGATCTGTTTAGTGCTCCGGCGACTAACTGGAGGGACTCTTTTTACTGTGTTGTTGCTCCTAATCCTCCACAGCCTCAACAGCTGCCTCAAGTTTGCAGGTCTATAACATTCTAGAAGCTTCCTTTGTCAATTCTTGTTTATGTGATTATTCTTCTATGGTTAGAGTAGTGTTGGATTGAATTGATTAGATTGGAAGAATTTAGAACTTGTGATGAAAGATTGGATGATTGTGTGTTTAGGGAATCTTTTTTGTTGTGTTCAGATGTGTTCTGGCTCCTAATAGTTTGCAGTTCCATAACTATCTAGGAGCTTCCTGAGTTCTTGATTATTTGATTATTCTTCTATAGCTGGAGTAGTGTTGTAGATGGTGTTGGATTGAAATGATTAAAGTGGAAAAAGTTAGACTTTGTGATGAAGATTGGATGATTGTGTGTTTAAGGAGTCTTTGTGTTGAGTTCAGTTGTGTTCTTGCTTCCTAATCATCCACTGCCTCAACAACTATCTCAAATTTGCAGTTCTATGAAAATCTAGAAGCTTCCTTTGTTAATTCTTGATTATTTGATTATTCTTTCTGTAACTATAGCAGTGTTGTAGATAGTGTTGGATTGAATGGATTAAAGTGGAATTTTGGCCTTGTGATGAAGATTGGTGGATGATTGTGTGTTTTAGGGAAATCATGATGGAATACTCTAAGCAAGTGATGGGATTAGGGAGGAGTTTGTTTGAGTTGCTGTCTGAAGGTCTTGGACTCAGCACAAATCATCTCCTGGATATGGAATGTGCACACTCACTTTTCATGGTCTCCCATTACTACCCCTCGTGCCCGGAGCCGGAGCTCACATTGGGTGTGACTAGACACTCGGACAACAACTTTGCAACCGTGCTTCTGCAGGACAACCTCGGCGGGCTCCAAGTGTGGCATCAGAACCAGTGGGTGGATGTTCCTCCTCTCCGGGGAGCCTTAGTCGTCAACATTGGAGATCTTCTTCAAGTAAGCAACTGCTACGGACTCCAGTGTCTCACATTGATTAGTTTTTGAAAAGAGTTTCATGTTTGGTCTGTAATGCATCTATAATATCAATCTTGCAGCTGGTAACGAACGATAAGTACAAAAGCGTGGAGCACAGGGTGCTGTCGAGCAAGGCCGGCCCGAGGATATCAGTTGCCAGCTTCTTTGGGAGGGATTCGGGACCAAGCTCGATCGTTCATGCCCCGATTAAGGAGCTGTTGTCAGAGACGAACCCTCCCAAGTACCGCCCCACCACATCAGAAGAGTATAGTGACTACTTCTGCAAGAAGGGCCTTGATGGCACTTCTGCCTTGCTTCACTTCCAACTCAAAGGTTAGCCTTTTGAAGTTGAAATGTAAAACAGCCTTCATCTATAGCTTCATTTCTCCTATCTTTGTAATCAACATTTGTAATAACTAAAACTACCTTGAATTATCAATAAAGAGTTTTGATCTATGTAAAACCCATTCTTAATACAAAAATACAGAATCAAGCATACATAGGTCATTTTTAGGTCATCGTAAGCTTATTTTTATGTCATTATAATAAGGATGACATAAAAGGATCTTAACATGACCTCAAACCCAAATTTTATAATACGACCTAAAACCGCTTTATAATGACCCACTGTGTTTTTCTTTAATTATTGACCATTAGATTGAAAAATCTCATGGTCAGGATTTGGTCAGGATTTTGTATTGAGATGCATTTTTGTATTGATCATTTTCCTTATTAATAAGCTTTGATAGTTTAGGTACAAAGTTGTAAAAGACAGCCATTACAACATAGTAATAGTATAAGAGATTATTTGAGTGAAATCAAAGGGCTAATTGAGCTTGAAGTAGGACAACAATGGGGTATTAGCCTCCATGCCCTTTGCATATCTACAAGCAATAATCTCCTCCCCTTTGGCCTCCCTATAAACAGGTGGATTCTCTTCGGACAGCAGCTCCTTGATCGGACCATAAACCTTCGAGCCGTTGCTCTCCTCCACATGCATACGAAACACAAGTGCAACTGAAACCCGCGGACCTATGCTCCTCGCCAGTGCCCTGTGGTACACACTTTTAAACGCACCGTTGCTGATTAGCTGCAACACACAAGCACTAATCGTTAAGGGCATCCACAACAGAGTGCATTGAAAAGCACTTACACTATTCATGTGCTTATCTACTTACGTACCTCCATGAGATCACCGACGTTGACCAGAAGAGTTCCCGGGGAAGGCGGGACATCAACCCAACGATGCTTGTGGAGAATCTGCAGTCCACCGATATCGTCCTGCAGTAGAAGAGTGAGGAAGCCGCTGTCTGTGTGGCTGCTGAACCCGAGTGTCATGTCTGGCTCGGGACAGGCCGGATAATAATTGCACGCCACAAACTGTGCCTCTGCACAATCCATGTCCATCAGGTGATTCCGGTCCAGCCCAAGAGCTTCAGACAGCAGCTCGAACAGAAGTATTCCGACGTCCTTTGCTTGCTTTGAGTATTCCAGCATTGTATCTCTGCCATAGCCAACATCATCATGCATCATGGAGTTAAGGGTGTTTCGATGAAAATGATGTATACATCTCGATCAGACAAAAAAGAATCCGAATAGATCTGTAAATTTCTCGAAAGATGAAATGATGAACTGAAGCTACTATATGTAACACCAAACAATTGAACACACATATATATGCAAACCTAAAATCAAAGAAAATGGGATATATACCTGCAAACTTGAGGCAATTCATGTGGCTGAGGTGGATTAGGAGCCATGACCAGATATAGAGTATCCCTCCAGTTTGCATAAGGCACTCTAAACAGATCAAAATTGCTATTAAACCCCACTTTCCTCTTTATATCTCGTGTGTAATACTGCTTCTTATCCTCACCATCCAGCTCAAAAAACTCTTTCACAACCTCCATCACTTTGTTCATCAAATCTGCCGGAATCCCGTGATTCAGAATCTTGAAAAACCCCCATTCCCGGCACGCAGATCTGACTTGATCGACGACTCCTCTGCGGTCCTTCTCCAAGCAGGCCAAGTCGACTACCGGGACACTGGCGTCAGAAGTTGTCTTCTCTTCGTTGATGTATTGTTCGTGGATGAATATTCGAGGAATCTTTGTGACCCCGGCTTCCACAAGCCCCTTCACACCGGCTTTCGTGTCATCGAATGCTTGTAGTTCGCTGATTCTGTCGTAGTCAGACATCTTGGCAGCTAAGATGATCTCTTTCAGTTGAGTGCAAAAGTATTGAGTTTGTGCAATGATAGTATTTCATCAACTTATCTTATACTCCATCACTCTTTTGTCCTTTTTTCCAATAATGGAGTAAGTATTTTATATTGATATGCCACCCTCTTTAGGTAAGGTGATGTTCCCAAACATAACGCATTAAAATAATGAAGTAGTTGATCCTTTTTAGGAATATAATGAAATTGATCAACTATAATAAGCTTTAATACAGTAAACCAGCATTAAAATCAGAATGAAAGATATGATACCAGATTGATCAGGTATAAAGTGGAATGTAGGGAATATAATGGATTATAAATTTGAAGAACACAGCAATAATATTTAATGCCCGGATCCACCACTGCAAAGTTCTAGATAACTCGAGGTTCACTGTTAGATTCTACACTAATTTAATTATAATATCAAAATATATGCCATACTAAAAAAAAAACTATATTAGTAATCACTTAGTATTAAATAAAATTTGTAACAACCAATTATTAAGTAATAACGTTAAAAAGATAAATATAAACCCCAGCCAATGCCCCTAAAAATCAATAGTTACAAATTTAAAATAAAACATATAATTGGAATGAAAACACAATTAAATCAAGCAAGAGTGAATAATCAAACTTAAAAGCCTCATCTGTGATTAATTCCTGGAAAAACTGTAACATACATATAAATTCATGAATTTCTAAAGAGATCATGGCATAGCCGAGACAACATCGTCCAAAAAAAGAAAGACAAAACGAAATCACAGACATTCTAGTGCTGCTGATGATGATACAATACAACCCTTACAAAAACTGGTTCCAGTACTCCCTAGCCAGATCATTAAAGCAAATTAATGAAGCAACTAAAACCAATCACTTTTGTCTGACCTCTAGTTAGTTTTTGCCTTAGGAGCCTTCTTCTTCGATGATCTCCGTGGCATTGAGTTCGTCATGCCAACAAAGAAGAGCAAAGCCCCGAGCAGCGCCAAGTTCTGGTCAGAAAGTTGGAGTGAGTTAATGTCAGTAATGAATAATGAATGCAGCATGATGAGTAGTAACTAGTCACATAATGAATTCGCTAACACTCATTTGTTTGGTGGTGCACATGGTTCATAGATTGAATGCAAACCTGAGTGAACTTGACGAAGAGCTGAACAAATTCCTTTTTGTCAGCTTCGTAGTTGTAGAAGTCATACAAGATAGGGGTTGAAATAGCTTGATGGAGTAGCTGAGAATACAAAAGAACTTTAAGCAACAATGATTGAGTTCATATTATATATATATATATATATATATATATAGAAGAAGGATTGGTAGTGGGTACCAGAATCACAGCTCCAAAAGAGCTGCTGAAGACGAACAAAAGGCTACCAAGAGACTTCATGATGATAGCTCCCAATATCAAATGTTTCATCTGAAATAAACAATTCCCTCAATCTATAAATTCATGCCAGCGCATATATATGTGTCTTTGTGAGTGTGTGCATAGTCGTGTTTCATCTATGAATTGCGAATAAATGAAGACTCTCCTTACCTCAATATGGGGAATTTGAAATCCAGTGTGTGTAGCAACATGTTTAGAGAAAACATTGAACTTTGGCCTTAATTGCCTTGCTGCTGGTCCACCATCATTACCGAATTCATTGAACCTACAAAAGTTTACAATGGGTTGCATAAGAAGGCGCTTCATACATTCATGTATGGCTTGATACATGAAACAAATGAATAGTAATTCTTGTACAAATTACCATTTCAGACTATTTGAAGCTTCATTCAAAATCAACAGATAAGTAAAACATTGAGTAATTAACAGACACATGGCTTCGTAAGTAACTATCGTATAGCATTTAGAATGTTTATAAGGAATAAAAATGAAAGAATCATCAGTATAAAAGCATCTCCAACATACAAAAGAAATCTGGTTCAACCAACAATTTCAGCAGCACACTAACCATTTTCCATTACCACCACAAACATGCAAAACATAAAACAATTCTTAACAAGATCCAGATAAACAAAGGTAACAAAATCTCAGGTTCTACGTAAACAATGTGGCAATTGGACGCATTGGATCAAATTCTGGAAACACCTAAATTAGCTATACATAATCATATAGCAGCAAAATTCTGGTAGTAGCTTCGATCTATTGATCCTCACAAAAATGAGAGATCATTGACCTGCAACTGCAAGAGCAGGGTAGCAATGCTGAAGAATGCAGTTCCGAAAACAACAATAACTAGTCCTGATCTAATCAAACGGTGACAATTATACCAAGATTAACTTAGAATTTTACTTTACATTGTTATCTCGCTTCAGTTTGAACTTTCTTAATCAACACCAATGAAATCGATACTAACAATCTTCGAATGGAGGCATAGAATTCATCCAACTCGAAAACATCGATTCATCACCAAATAGCTCAAAATTGTAAGATCACGAAAATCAAATGTAAAGTCCTCAGTACACAATCTATTGAGATATTCATCAGATCCAATCGCGTAGATCAACTCCAAAGTCACAAGTGAAGGTGAAACCAAGCTAAACCGAGCTCGAAACTATTTCATACTTGAACAAGCTCAATATAAAACGATTGAAAAGCACCAAACAAACAAAATCGCGAGCGGTGAAAGGAACGCAGATCTATGTAAGAGGCAGAAGTCTTACTCTTGGTAGGCGGAGAGAACGAAGACAGAGACGAACAGGAGTCTACCGAGGAAAGAAATGAACGCCATTGTCTCCCTGTTTGAGCTCTCTCTATTCTCTCTCTCTAGATGATGAATTGAAGTCTCTCTAGATTTGGTGCACTTTAAAATGGCAAAGATTCAAAAGAGGCGACTTGAATGCGTGTTGTTTGAATTGGAAATTTTGTGAATATTGCTTTTCTTTTTTCTCTATCTAAATTTTCCACAAAATTCGTAATTATGAGAATTCGAATGCCTATATTGTTTAATGATTTTATTAAATTTAAGCCAATATTTATAAGTTATCAGTTACTACTTCTCAATCTAATTTTATTCAAGGTATCAATTTTATTTCAAATTTCCCAAACTTATCAATTTTATCCTCACCTTTTCTAATTTGTAGTATCAATATTCTCAGTCATTTTTTACTATAATAATAATTGTTCAAAACTTAAAATTACATTTTTCATACTATTTAACTTATTTACAAAGCAGATTACTCCTAATAAATTACTCCACTACTACTATTATCCAACACATATGTCACGATTCAATTGTTGAAATGAAATTATAGATATACGGAATAATTATTAAAAATTTTGACTAAAATTAATAATGTAAATAGTACTAATACTATCCCAATCCTTTAGTAAAAATAATATGGGATATTGACATGTAATATCACGAAACTTTCAAAAAGTTGTTTTCCCACGAACTTTAAAATTGGCAAATAATATCACGAACTTTACCCTCATTTTGTTTTTTTCCCACGAATGAAAAAATTCATGTTATTTTAATAGATTGAAGAACAATTTTGTAGAGTGTGCTTCAAGAAAAACTATCTTCAAAGATATTATTTGCCAATTTTAAAGTTCGTGAAAAAAATCTAACTTTTTGAAAGTTTCGTGATATTACATGTCAATATCCCAAATAATATTGACTGAGCAGTGGTATAAAACAAATGTTTTTTGCAATCCGTTGAACACTATTTAGTCGAAAATATAATAACTCCACAAATTTAGACGAAAAAACAGCGGTCTCACTTAAATATTGCCCAAAAAACAAAAGTATATGGTTTATATATTGCCCACACGCGCGAGTACCAAAAGCTCAGATTTAGCACAGTTGTTGTCTATGACATGGAGTTAATGACAATGGGCCACGTTTGCGCAGCCAATAAGAATGGTCTTGTGATGTATCTAAGTGAACATGTGGCCTTCTGTAGGCGCGAGTTCGTTTCACGCCCATGAAGGAGTGTATAAATATTTATTAAACTTTGAAAATTAGGCAAAGGTTTACTCGTCTCGATTTCTTAGTTAACAAAAATATTACTTAGAACACTGAAAAATATATATGGACATTATTCGACAAATACTCTAATCTCTGTGATATACTGATATTATAAATAATGGAGTAGGTTTATACCATACATTATGGAGTACTACTATATTGCAATAGTTTGTCGATCTGAATCATCTGATTAGTTAAAATAGTTTCTCAAATATCCATATCGTGTTTCTTCTGTATATATTGACGTTATGTTTTTTTATTTAGACATTATGCAGTAATTAAATGATCCAGATGATCTTGATCATTCCTTTTAATTTGCAAATCTAAACTGAATTATGATTTTGTTTGAGGATCATTTATTGCCAGTAGACTTGATTTCTATTTCTAAGAGCATCCGCAGCGGTATGCTCGTCCGTCCTTGCCGCTGGTAAGGATACGTTTGTCCGCCGCTGCAGCTCGTCTGTCCGTGCCGTTGAGCAGCCTTACGTGGCGGCACGCGATTGGCCAACGAGAATTTCATTTTTTTTTAATTCGAATTTAATTTAAAAAATATATTTTTCCACTTCTCAATAAATTATATCCGTTTTCTACACACTTTTAATTTATTTTTTTAATTTTTTCCCCAAAATTCACATTTTAATTATGTAATTTTTATTTTTTAGGATTTAATTATGTTTTTATATTGTAGAAATGTTTTTAGTAATTGAAGTATTTAAATTGAATAATAGAATAGTGAGACCCTTGAGCTTGTCCTTGCGGAAGAGCATGGATGTGGGTGTTGTGCTCTTACTTAAACACAGAAAGTAAAAGTGGGTCCGGGTCCACCTCCGTGCTCTTATTTAAGAGCACGGATATGGGGATGCTATATTGAATAAGTCTAGTATCATAATTCATTTTAGATGATTGTAATGTTTTTATGGATTATGGTCTAACAACATATTTTTCATTGATGGTGGAAACTATAGGCAATTATTACTATAAGATAGATTGTTGTATGTGTCATTGTGATTTTATAATATTATGATAGTTTTGCGAAGAATACAGCTTCAAGTTGTAAATCGATTGGAACTCAGCTAGCCTATTTCCCTTTGGTACTTTTGACTTTGTCATTAATTGGGGAACACAATAATTTTACCACTAAACCTTTTGTTTACCACTAAGACCTTTATTTGATTCCATAGGTCATTCAGTAGCTTACTCTTGATAAATTTATTACATGCAGTTGTTTATCAGACCTAATATTATTACTACTAACCTTCAAATTTTAGTTAAAGTTTGCTGCCAAGGTTAAGAGTTTATACTAATGATATATACTAGGGACTAGTACTATATAGTTTTGGTTAGTTTATCAATTACGATTTTATTAATTTATATCAATAATTTCATAATTAGACTGCATAAATATGTTATCAGTACAATTTTAATGAATCGTAATTTCGTAATTTTAAACTAGGACTAAAACGCATCGTTTAATAGAAGTGTTTCTCGCGCTCAAATCAAATTCGAACTTTCAAAAAAAAAATATAAAATTACGAAAAAGGCCCCTTTTCTCTATACTCCCCCAAATCACTAACCTTACGTCCCTACCCGAAAATTCAAACCAAATCCAGAAAATGCCTCCGAGAAGATCCGCTGCAGCCAGAGGAGGCGCCCAAGGCCCCACACTGAAGCTAATCGTGGACAAGGGACCGTTATCCGGTAACACAAGTGAGTTCAGGCCGGGAACCGCGGTCAAGATCGGCCGCCTTGTCCGCGGCAACACGCTAGCTATCAAGGACTCAGGAATATCCACCAAACACCTGCTCATCCAAGCCGAAGATGCGCCGGATCGGCGCTGGACCGTCTCCGACCTCGATTCCTCGAATGGCAGCTTTCTCAACGACGCGCAGCTCGAGCCATTCGAAGCGGCGGTTCTGTCCCATGGCGACGTCATCAAAATCGGCGAGGAAACGTCGATTAGGGTGGAGATCCTTAGCGGGGAGGGTAATGAAGTCGTTTCCGTGGCGAGGAGGAACACGCGTCGGCGCGGTAGGGAGCAGGTCGTCGATTTGGGGGTAATTGACGAGTTTGCCGAGCTAGGGTTACAGAATAATGTCGATGAGGAGAAAATCGAAGTTGAGGTGAATCAGGGGAGGAATGCGAACACTAGAACAACCAGAAATACAGCGAGAAGTAAGAATTTGGCTCAGGATTTGAATGTGGAAGAGGATAAAGTCGTAAGCACTAGGATGACTAGAAATTCAGCGAGAAATTTGAAGTTGGCCGTGGATTTGAATGTTGAAGAGGATAATGGTTTGGAGCCAAGTGAAATCAAAGGATCGAGAGGCGTAAGCACTAGGAGGAAGAGGAGGGAAGACAATGTTGAAGAAACTGTAGTCGATTCGAGCCTGATCGAGGGTAAAAAGGCAACGAGAGGTGGAGGAAGGGGGAGGAAGAAGCTGATTGTGGAGACTATTTGTGAAGAAACAGAGAATGAGGAAGCAAAACCGGAGAGCAAAGAAAAGGAAAACAGATCAGATATTGCAGCTGATGAAGTGAGAAGCTCTGGAGTGGAAGAATGTGTTGCTGCTGGAGCTACTACTAGTAAAGGGGAGATGGTGGCAGATTTGAGTAAGATGACGTTGGGGGAATGGCTTGATTTTGTGGCGGTATACGAGCCTCAACAGATCATTGCTGAAACAGAGGAGATGCTGGCAGAGATGAGGCGAAAAGCAGAGAGATGTCACGAGTTCATGTTGCAACAGAAGAAAGCGCAAGGTTGAATGCTTTGAGCAGGTGAAGCTTTTGTGGTAATTTATGTGTTCAAGTCCAGGTTAAGTTGGATTAGTTATTCTAGTAATGTAATATGTTCATCTATGGAAGAATAGATCTGCTAGATAGATTATATTGGACTATTTTAATTATTGAAAAGAAATAAAATCAATATTTCTGTAAATGATAGTACTAACTAGCTCAAATTAACATCATGGTTTAGAAAAAGGTTCTTGTGACTTGTAGATGAATCCTGTCCATTACATATCTACAAATATAACTGTGGTTAATCTGAAAGCATTTTGTTTGCAAGATAGTTGGTTGTGTTTTACATTACTATAATGTTAGAGCACTCCCAATGGGTCGGCGTTAAATCCGGCGAAAAATCGCCGGATTATCGCCGGGCGTTGGAGTGAATTCGGCGATAATTCGGCGATAAAACTCCCTTATTATCGCCAACTCCCTTATTATCGCCGATTTATCGCCGAATCATCGCCGCCCACTGTGGGCGCGATTCGGCGATAATTTTTTTTTTTTTTTTAAATTTTTGTTTTTTAAATCTTTGTTTTTATGGTTTTTATTTGTAGTTTTTTTTAAATCTTTGTTTTTTAAATCTTTGTTTTTTATGATTTTTATTTGTAGGTTTTTTTAAATCTTTGTTTTTTTAAATCTTTGTTTTTTATGGTTTTTATTTGTAGTTTTTTTTTCTCGTTGTATTATATTTTCCAATGATTAATACAACGATGAATTGTTCATTATAAATCTATTTATTAAACACATTTGTAGGGAAAATTAAACAATATTAAAAATGATGATGAAAAAATGAAATGTTGAGTTAGGGAGAAATAAGGGAGAAACCATTGGAGCAGTTGGCTAAAAGTTGGCTAAAAACTGGGGATAAATTTTGGTGCTGATGTGGCGCTGATGTGGCAGGAGTTAGGGAGAAATAAGGGAGTTTTTAGGAAGAGCATTGGGAGTGCTCTTAGAGACTCAAACTACACATAATGTTTTAACATAGTAGGGGTTTAAGTCGTGCGTCAGCGAGTGTATTAAGATATCTTCTTGAATACTAAGAACATGATTCTTACATGCATAATTTCTGCATCCTTATTTACGGATTTAATAGTAGTAAGATGGATGATATAATTCGCCCATCCACTTCAATTTGTAATTAAGTAATCCTATGTTTGATGGTTATGATTAGTGGCAACTTCCGATATGGTCGACACTTGACATGAACAATAGTTCAGTTCCTGTAAAGAATGTTTCTAGCTAATAGTTAGTATTCTCTCTGTCCCATTGAATTGAAGATGACTGAGTATCTTTTTTGGTTTGTCCCAATCAAGATGATCATTACTAAAATGGAAACACTCTTCTCTCTACTCTATTTCCTCCCTCTTACTTTGATCTCTCCACTTCACACGCATAAATTCCCATGCTGCCCAAGGAAGAGGTCATCTTCGTGGGGAATGAGGGAGTACTACATTTTCACTTTTCAGATATAAATTCAATGTATCATATATGTGAAGTTGAAATTGGAAGTTCATTATTCACCTATCCCCAAAAGCCAAAAGAGTCGTGAGACCATGCCATTCTGAACACCACAAACATATTGTTTATCATATCAAAGAATCAAAATGGATGTATTCTCAAGAGATCAAAACATATACTACCATACTTGGAGAGGCCAAGATCGAAGTCTTGATGAACATTGTTGCACCCTGAGGACAAATTGTATCTTAACTCCGAGGAATTGATATGAATATATCTGGAGTGAACTAGGAATCCACATATTATTATTATTATTGCTTAGTTATGAAATTATAATTTATTTGAATAAGTTTTATAATTTGATTTATTTTTCTTAGTTTAAGATATGTGTGTAATCTATGAGAAGCAATGAATGAATAAAATTATTTTTATTATTCTCTTTTATAGTACTGTATAAGAAATCCAAAAGTAACATAATATGTCTATTAGTAGTAGCAGTAGTAGTAGTCTACACTTTGCAGATTGATAAATAGCAACCGGCTGGTGAATCAATCCAATAATCCATCGCCAATTATTTAATAATAAATTTGACTACTGATAAATGCTAATTACACCTAATAAAATCTGAAAAGTTTTAACGTTAATATTTGTTAATTAATCATACACATCAACTGGCAGCTGGTTAGTTCTAGAGCACTTTTCTTTATTTCATCCCTTTATGCAGATGACTATCCACCATTTATATAATCAGAAATCAACAATATTTCTTTAATTCGAATTATTTAACAATGCCTCTTTAATTCCGTTTACATTAGAACATGTTGTCACTGGATTAGAAACGGTGACGTCACGCGAATCAAATCAAGCTAATTTGATCATGGACCCACAAAAATTCCCTTCGATTGTCCTTCTAAAATCATTAATTGATTAATTAAGGAAATTAATTTTCTTTAGTACCTCAAATCCTAGCTATAATCGTAAAGTTTAAGGTAAAGATCTGTCACTGTCTACACTACGTCATACGGGACGTCACCTAAACTGACTTCACTGTCCATTTAGTTCATTGTTTGAGTTTAAAACTAGAGAAAATTCATAAACTAATTCTTTTTGACAAAGACATATTCATTTTTACCAAATGTGCAGAATCGAACACTCTTATTTTCAAAGACTGTAAGTATAAAATTAAGAGTAATAGGGATATTACTCTAGAGAAAATTTGAGTATTTGAAACTAGAGAAAATTCATAAATGAATTCTGTTTGACAAAGACAAATTCATTTTTACCAAATGTGCAGAATTGAACACTTTTATTTCCAAACACTATAAAATCAAAGAGTAATATATAACGTAAAAATGTTTGAAATTTCAAATAAGACTACCGATTGACAATTGAATTGTTCCACAAATTTTTAAGATCTAATCTTCCTTTACATATTAATTAGTGCCTAATAACACTGTTTGAAATTTCGAACAAGACTACTGATTGACAATTCAATTTTTGTACAGTTAATTAAGATCTAATCTTCCTTTACCATTATTAACAAGAACAGTAAATATAGTATGAAAAGTGCCCATTAAATTATCTATCCTGCTCTAGGAAGCGAATAGGAATCATGTGATTAAATTTTTGTTGGGCTTTTTCTATCGATTTATACCAACATTCGAAAATAAAGAAATTCCAAAGCCATCACATTGACTAGGCCAGATTCAGAGCATGTCACATATGTGGTCAACATTAGACATTTCTCCCACGTGTCAAACACTTTTCCTTCATATGATAATCTTACATGGCAAATCTTGAACCATTCTTTTGCCCAATACCAATAGTACCCACTCATCTAATTAATCGCATAACAATTTTTATTACGTTAAATCAAATTGTTTGAAAAATGTCGTTACAAACTACTCTACCAACTCTATCGAGTCATAAAATAATAAAGTTTATACCTTCTCATTCCTTGAATAGAAGTCTCGTTTAAGTTTAGTGCAGATTTTAAAAATAATATAAAGAAAACTATGTAGAAAAAGATAGTAGAATATGGATCCTAGCTACTTTTATATATTGTTTTTATAATATGAGTGAAAAAAGTTAGTAGAATGTGATACCTAAATTAGCATTTATAGTAAATCGGGATTCTTATCGGTGGAAAAATCAAAATGAAAAACTGAATTCCTAATCGCGGATGAAGATAGTACTATATAAATTATCATACGTTAATCAAGGCTAGCATGATCACCTATATAGCTAAAGCACATGCTCATGCTCTTAGCATAGATAAAATTATATAGTTGTTGGTATTGCAACAAAAATTAAACGACATATACATATCGAATGCCATGTTAGCATTAACTAGTGGTTAAATCGGTCTCCATCGCAAAATTAATCAAAATCAGTTAAAAATAAACTCCTTCAACCTAGTGTACAAAAGATGTGTACTTATTTATGGTGTCCCGAGATGTGTACTCCTTCTATTTTACTTTATTCCTTTACCCTTAATTTACTAAACATTCGAGAGTATTAATTGACCTAGATACCTTTAATTATATATTAATGGGACTAAGATTATGTAATAAAAAACTCCATGTCTCCATTAATAAGGCTTTATTAGAAGGTTCCACGATAACTATATAAATGCCACAAACATCCATCGTTATTCTCCCACAACACACCAACAAAAACATGGACGAAGGTCCGAGCAACAGAGGCAAGAGAAGCGGCGAGAAGGAGGAGGAGATCAAGTACCGGGGCGTGAGGAAGCGTCAGTGGGGGAAGTACGCTGCGGAGATACGTGACACCTCGAGGCAGGGCGCGAGGGTTTGGCTCGGGACGTTCAACACGGCCGAGGAGGCTGCGAGGGCCTATGACCGGGCGGCCTACGACATGAGGGGCCATTTGGCGATCCTCAACTTCCCCGAGGAGTATAATCTTCCCAGCAGCTCCTCCCACTTTGCTGCCCCGGGCGGTGGCTCGCAGCAGGGAAGGCAGGTGTTCGAGTTCGAGTACTACGACGATAAGCTCCTTGATGAGCTTCTCGATGATAACAAACATAAGAAATGACTAGGTTTTGATTTTGCATTTCGTTCCCTTGCGAGTGGGCTTTGTAATATAACAAGCTAGGGTGAATAAAATGGAAATTTATGAGAGGGAGAGAGTGAGAGATTGGTGTGTGTGTAGCATTTCTAATGGAGTGCATGCATATGCATTCTTGTGTGGTTGATTGATTTTATGCATGGGAATTTATTGTACAACTACTTTTTTATTATTATTTAAGGTAAGTTATGGATATGATCTCTAAATGAAGTTGAAATGGCATGTAATTAAGAGTTATAGATGTAGTACATATATGCACAGAGTGAGTGGGGGAGCAAGAAGAAAAATCGTAGGTCTCGATGTTTCCCTAGCAATTGCGAAAGAGATAGAAGGGGAACGGGAGAGACTATTGTCAAGGCGACAAAGACAACAAAGGTGTTGTCAATTCCAACCAATTTCTTATTTTCAAACAAGAGGAAACACGCGCGATTCAGAGGATAATCACGATAGATACTATTTTTGTTTATTAAATTTATTAACAAACACTCTAGTAAAATTACAATGCACTTCACTTTTTTTTTTCAAAGTTGTTGGGGATGACAAATAGGCGGGCCACATTCTAAAATAGAAAATTTAAAAAGTTTTTATTTTTATTTTTAAGGGACGGAAGTAGTATTTCAAATGAATTCGGAATTATCATATAGTACTCATATGAGTATGAGCGGAGTGCATATAGGCGATGAAGAGAGAGAGGTCTAGGAATCAAACCCCACCTTCTCACCTAAGTAAAAAAAAGTTTCACATTTGACCATATTAAGTTTGCATTAAGCTTGAAACATTACCTACAGTTGAAGGTCAAATAAGCATGATTTTGAAAGAGGAAGATAATAGTGAAACAATTTATTGAAGTCAACCCGATTCAGTATTGAAAAATATTGATCACTCACTATTCAGTTGAAAATTTCACTAGAGAGTTGAAAAAATCAAACATAATTATAATAATGATTGAACTACCACCAATCTAGCTATTTGAGATAATGTCAATAGGAGTTAGTACAATTTTTCAGAAATTTCCTTTTCATTGGAATTTACTTGAAATCAGTCAACCTGGTAAATTAGAGTGGAAAGGCATAGAGTCAAATTAAATAAATACGTTGAATGTAAAAACTAGAGCCTTTTGTTTTGTAAGAATTGGGAATCCATAGTTTTTCAATAGGTGTCGGTTAATAGAGATTATTTATAGGGGAATAATTAGTGTTACTGTTTACAACACAGCTTTAGGGGGCAAAGTATTATTCACCACTAAGCTCTCTTAAATAAATTAAACATCTTTACTAACTGAAAATGATGAGCATCATTAGGTATCCCCCACTTTGTAAGTGCTATATATATAGATATGATTAAACAATATGGGCCATTCAATATTAAAATGTTTATTTTGGTGAATTACTTATCCACGTAGCAATATTTCCCATATTTCTACATTTTGATTAGATTATTTGCACATAAATTTTTACAAAAAATAATATCAAAATACCCTATCTGCATACCTAACTTATTAATTACTAGCATTATTTTGCCATTTTGTATAAAGGAAATAAAATTACGAGTAAATGTCGAGTTGTAGTTCAGCCCATGACTGAAACATATATGGGCCGGGCCAGATATTTCGTCCAAAACTATTAGTGAATCCAACACTCAGTCCACTAAGAAACAAATATGGAGTGCTGCAGATAATTATTTAATGCACAAATGATAATGATTTAGTTTTTGTTGATATGTTTACTCCCTCCGTCCCACTTCCCACTATAAGAGTCCCATTACTGAGAACACGGATTTTAAAAAATATACTCCCTCCGTCCCAGATTTGTAGTAACATTTAGAATTTACCATATTTGCACATAAAATCTTACCCCCATTATTCACTAAAATTACACCATCATTATCTATATTAAAATAAATCAAAACAAAAATAACAAACCAAAAAGTCAAAAAGGGACCCACCAACTCACTTAATTTATTACACACTCCATCATCTCACTTCATTTATTACACACTCCATTATCTCACTCCACCAACACACTTCATTTATTACACACTCCACCTCTCACTTCATTAATTACACACTCCACTAATTCCTTAAAACCCGTGCCATAACTAAATGTTACTACAAATGTGGGACGGAGGGAGTACTTAGTAATAGTAGATTAGAAAGTTAGTGGAATATGAAACCCATTTTTCTATATTGAGTTTATAATCAAATGTGAGTGAAGTGAGTTAGTAGAATGTGAGACCTATTAACTATTTATGGTAAAAAATGAAATATACTCCTTCCGTTCACTTATAGTTGAGGCGAAATTTTTCGGCACAAAGTTTAAAAAATGGATGTTGAGTGTGTTAAATAAATAGATAAAAAAGTAAAAAAGAGAAAGGTAGAGAAAATAAAATAAAAAAGTGAATAAAGTAGCAAGAATAAAGTAAGAAAAAGAAAAATGTTAGTACCATATATAGAAATGATTCAACTATGAGTGAACTTTCTCGAATGAAAAAATGACTTAACTATAAGAGGACAAGGGAAGTAATTCTTATTGTGGAACAGAAAATGCCAAAATATGACATTTATCGTGGGAGTGGGACGGAGGAAGTATATTTCTTTCACAAAGCCAATTTTACGGATGGAAATGTCATTTGTTATATTGGAATCATGTCATCGTTTACGAGCATGTGCGAGAGAGAGAGCGCATGTTCCATGTCACATTCAGATGGCTGGATAGATATTCTGATGCCGAAAATAGATAAAATTGTATAGATATTTAAAAATAGTCCAAAAATCTTTTTTTTTTTTCTCGTCAATCGTTAGTTCAGCCGTTCCAATGTACGTCCATTTCCGCCTTGATACGTGTTGTCAGTTGCTTTCACCAAATGGAAACTGGTCGCAAAATAAATTCGAAAATTAAAGATTAATAATTTTCTTTTGTAGTATGTTACTCCATATGACTTACAAAATTGGAAGATGTTGTGGAATATACTGATTTTAATCCTAAGTCCTTATTCGTATAATAAGTGTCAACTCTATAAGTCATATGTTACATAATTACCGGACACCTACGTCGAATAGACATATTCTTGTAAATACATTGTACTAGACTGATCTAATTATTAACTTTTGACTTCAAACAAAAAAATTATAGTAACTTTAAAAATTACGGAAGTGTTAACTCGCATATAACTGGACGAAATCCTCTGTTTCCCAAAATTCATTGCTATAACATCCGGTTTAAACCAAGTGTGAACTAAGTAAGTGTTTGGAATGTCACAATTAATACAAATTTTCCAAGAAAGAGGAAAGGAGATAAATTAATGATTTATAACTAGGACCACGGAATGAAAGAAAGAAACGTAGAGATTTTTTAAAAAGATCGACGACTAAGTACTCTGTATCTGTAGAAATACTTCGATGATGACCTAATTTATCACTATGATTGATTTACCCATACTTGATAGTGACAGTTTAATCCTTCCATTTATATATTCACCTAGTATCTATTTACATTTTGTAATTTTGTGGCTGCACTTTAAATAAATTAAACAATTTTGTGTTGTTCGAGAAGCTGGCTACTAGATCACAGGAGGTTTCCATGAAACATCATTTTTATTTTATTTTTTTATTTGAGAGAGAGAGTTGTGCCTAACTAGCTAGCTAGAGCTATCTAAGAAACTAGCTAGATTCATGAACTTGGTTAAGGATGAGAGTTGATTAATTCTTAATTCATGCAATTATAGAAAAATAATCAGTTACTTATCGAGTTTAAGTCTAGGAATTATAAAGGTTTTGCATGTTGAAGTAAAGAAATTGAGACCAAATGTTGTAATATGAAAAAATACAAACAACATTAATGTTGACGGATTACCACCTTTCTAATTATAGAAAGTGGTAGCAACGCACCAACTAACCCAAGTGATAATTATATATACATATGTGATCCTTTTATACATTTATTATATATTATACTCCATCTTTTATTACGTAATTAAGACTAGCGTGACATCTAACTTGTCGTTACTAAATTGACTCAAAAGACCAAATACTGTTCCACCCTAACAAATTCAAACCATCCCTATACAATTATAAACCTCCTAAAATGTGTAAGGATTGTATTAAATTGGTTTATTTTAATTATTTACTTCAATTAAATGCAAAATTGACATGTGATATATTAATACTCCCTCCGTCCCGCTTTAGCAGTCCCATTGACTTTTCTATCATCTTTTTGTAAAAATGATAAAAAAAATAGTTAAAAAGGAGAAATGGTAAATTAAGTGAGAGAATAATATAGAGAAGAATCTTATCTACACTATTATCTCTCTTACTTTACCATTTCTCCACTTTAACTATTTTTTATCATTTTTACAAAAAGAGAGCAGAAAAGTCAATGAGACTGCTAAAGCGGGACGGAGGGAATATTATGTAATATACTAATAATATAACTAACTTGGAAAATTGTGTATTGACTAATTTGGACATGTTTAGCTGTTTATGTATGTCGGTGACTGTATGTAAGAGCATCCGCAACGGTTTCATTTTGCCGTCCGTCCGTCTGTGCCGCTGAGCACGAGCTCGTCCGTCCGCCGATGCGAGATGTCCGTCCGTGCCAGTGGCACGGCGCTGCTCTTAGCTAAGAGCACGTCCGTGCCGCTGAGCAGCCGTACGTGGCGTCTTCTCATTGGCCAACGGCATAGCCGTTGGCAAATTCGATTTTTATTTTTTTATTTTTTAAAAATTCATAAATAATTCAAAATAATACCAAAAAATAAAAAAAAAAAAATTTGGATTCCCAAAAAAATAGAGCCGTTTATAGATGTTTTTTTTGGATTTTTGTGAATTTTTTTTAATCCCAAAATCATCTATAAATACACACATTCATCATCCACTTTTCACATCAAATTATCTCTCATTCATACTTTTTCATACTAAATCATCTACATCTTCCTCTCTCACCCAAACTCTCTCTAAAAAATTCAAAAATGGATTTCACCAATCTCATTGTGGAAGCGGAGCGCGAAGAACAAGAATATTATGAACAATATCATGCCGCCTATGAAGCCTATGTCGCCGCCAATACCCCCGCCCCTCCTCCTCAACCAACTAGAGAAAAACGTCGCTACATCCCTCGTGATCGAGAGGGAGCCCATGAAAGGCTCGTTGCCGACTATTTTTCCGACCAGCCGCGGTATCCAGAAGATTACTTTTGGTGCCATTTTCGCATGTCAAAACGATTGTTTATGCGTATTGTCAACACATTGTCCACCCGCGTTGAATATTTTCAAGAAGGTGCAGACGCAACCGGTCGGCAAAGTCTCACGGCGTTGCAAAAGTGTACTTGTGCCATCCGACAACTTGCTACTGGGCAAACGGCTGACCTCTTCGATGAGTATTTGCATGTCGGTGAGTCAACTGGAATCCTATGCCTCAAGAGTTTTTGCGACGGCGTTCGTTCTGCTTTCGGCGAGGAATTCCTTTGGGCACCCACCACCGACGATTGTCAACGGTTGCTTCGTCTTCACGAAACAGTCCACGGTTTTTCCGGTATGCTAGGCAGCATTGACTGCATGCATTGGAAGTGGAAGAATTGCCCGACTGCTTGGAGGGGGCAACACTTAAGCGGCCACAAAGGAGGCGGCCCAACGCTTATCCTTGAAGCGGTCGCCGACTACCGCCTATGGATTTGGCATGCATATTTCGGTATTGCCGGATCCAACAACGACTTGAACGTGTTATATTCTTCACCACTCTTCGACGATGTTTTGAATAGTGTAGCACCGACGATCGACTTCACCGTCAACGGAAATGCATACCACATGGGTTATTATCTCGCCGATGGTATCTACCCAAGGTGGTCAACTTTTGTGAATTCGTTCAGCAATCCACAAGAGCAAAGACGGATTCTTTTTGCGCAGCGTCAAGAGTCTGCTCGGAAAGACGTCGAAAGAGCTTTTGGTGTCCTTCAAGGCCGATTCAACATTGTGAAGTCCCCTTCTCGGCTTTGGTACGTTAAGAATATCGCCGACATCATGTACACGTGTATTATCTTGCACAACATGATTATAGCTGACGAAGGACCGATGGCGGCTAACTTTTACGACGAGGATGAAGCCGGAAGCTCAACCGCGAGGTCTCCCCCACGCCGAGGTGTGCATACGACGGTGAACGAGAGGATGGAAAGAAGACACACAATGCGCGATACAAGAGCCCACACTGAGCTACAAAAAGATCTAATCAATCACATTTGGGCGAAATTCGGCAACGAGTAGTGTAATTTTTAATTTTTAGGATTTTAATTGTGTAATTTTTAATTTTTAGGATTTTAATTATGTAATTTTTAATTTTTAGGATTTTAATTATGTAATTTTTAATTATTTTGTAATTTGTAATAGTATTTCGGGTATTTTTAATGCATTTTAATATTGTGGAAATGTTTTTATTTAAATTGAATAAAAGAATGATGAGACCCTTGAGCTTGTCCTTAGCTAAGAGCACGGATGTGGGTGTTGTGCTCTTAGCTAAGGACAAGCAGTAAAAGTGGATCCGGACCCACTTCCGTGCTCTTAGCTAAGAGCACGGATGGGGATGCTCTAGCGTAGATATGTTGATGGGTTTAAATTAAATTAGTTGCGAGGAGTACATGTTTTTTTATCAACGAAGTGGGTGTACAGTGGCGGAGCCACGCTCCGCCACGCTGGGCCCGGGGGGGCCCTTGGGCCCCTCACCCATTTGGATTATTATTATATTTAATATATCTATACGATATATTCCAATTATCTCTCTAGCTCAGTCGGTTTCATTCTAAGTCTTTCAAACGAAAGATCCTGAGTTCGAATCCCTTCAGGCCCAGCTTCTTTGCTTTCATTTTTTGTAAAGCTTTTTATATTCCTCTTTAATGTTTAATACCCTATTATGCTATAATATTATTATAGAATATTTATATTTATTCTCTATCATTAAAAAATTTAAAATAATATATATATATATATATATATATATATATATATATATATATATCTAAGAATAAAAAGTTATTCCTTAACCTCAAAAAATATGAAATAACATATCGTATCATTATTTTCTTTCATTTTCTAATTTTAATCTATGAATTAAAAATATTATCATCCCCATATGTAAATACATACTCCTATAATACTAGCATCTTTAATTTTTATTTATAGGTTTTGTTGATTATCTCACAAAAAGTAATTCATGTAATGAATTTCACACATTAATATTTTCATAATTTAAGAAAATAATTCACATTGACTTAGTCTTCAAATATATTCATACTAGTTTTTATTGTCCATGTTTTAATTATTTTCACTATCTATTTGTTCCTCTTAATGATCCCTCTATTGTTTATGCGGCTATTCCTTATCGGCTCTGGAAAATTATCAATTAGAAATTTGGGCCCCCCATCGAAAAAATTCTGGCTCCGCCACTGTGGGTGTACTTTTCTAATATTTCAGCTTTATAAGTCTAGGCATTCAAAATTCTAAAATCTTGGAGAAGAAATATGCGGTAGAAATTATTAGCATATTACGTATGGATAAATAACAATGAAAAGAAAAAAAATGAACTTCGAGATAAAAGATGTCTATCAATGTGGAGGAATGTTTCAATTAAAAGTCGCTAATTGAATTGCGGCTGAGTTAGTTCAGATATCACCAACTAAAGTTACACTTTATATATGTGTGCATCGTTCATTTGTTTGTATGGAAAAATACTTTTATTAAAAAAATACCTTTAATTTTTCTTTATAAATGAATTTTGAGATTTTTTTATTTTTAAATTAATATGACATGTTATTTTTCTCTAATAACCCAAAAATCACCGGCGAATGCATTTTCTGATCCGTAGCTAACAATTTTGGAACTGAGTCTACTAGAAATGATAGTTACTCGAACACTTGACATATTGACTAGAAACGTCTTACCAATTATGCTGCGCTTATCATGCCATACAGTAACACCTTTAAACTAAATTTTAGATGTCCGATTAAATCTATGTCTTTTAAAAGTCATTTTTATATTTACCTCCTAATCAGAAACTTGATCGAGGAATTATGAAGGATCATCGATGGTGCAGATTGACATCATCACTAAAGGGTGAAGGCTTTGACATGACATGAGAAAAGTGACATTATTGTCCCCTTTCAAGGGATCCATCTCTTGATTTGATAAAAGAAAGAGGTTTCTAGTTTGTTGATTGATACAAACACTCGAGCTAGCTTGACGAAGGAGGAAGGAATTTTCGATTGTGATAACAATAGGATTTATTCTCAAATATGTCAAAATTTGACGTCCACTTATTTTCTTCTATGGTGGAGTTTCAAAATAGCCATCAATATATTTTTAACCATTTCGTTATCTCTATTCGACAACATTTATTAAACAAGAAATTTTTAAGCATCTAATTAACCACTCCTAGCTATTAACTGGAGTAATTATTACATGATCCGTAATATATATTGAGCATAAATTCTTTCAATACACTCTTTAAAACAAAGATTAAGAAAATTGACAATAAGCCTGATAAGCTCATATAATTAATTTAATCGAACTGCGTCGATTTAGGATTGGAGCAGCACAATATCAAATTTATGACGTGATTGATGACGATTTAACTCTTCTTTTTCGCTAAGTTTTTGGATTCGTTTGAATTAAATTTTCTTTAATTTTTCTGTGTTATGTTCGAGTACGAATGAAAATTGGATTTTTTTTGTAGTACAACACAAATTATACAACTATCATGTGCAGACTGCAGTATATAGTGCGTTTCATTCTATGTCACGAATGCTAAGTTTTGATACTACAATTTACTCACTTTAGATCTATTTTTAGTGATAGCGATAGCAAAGTAGATATGCTTAATCTTATTAATATCATTTATATCACTGATTATTAGGATTTGAATTTTATTTTCTTAGCATAGGATATCTCTTTATAGTCTCCCCGTATATTAATAAATATGTATAAAGTTTTAAATAATTATTTTTAGTCCCGCATATCATAAACATGTGTCAAATTTTTTCATAATGAATTAATGAATAGACAAATTAAGAAATATGATTTGGTTATAGTTATCTATAATCTCTGCCCATATCTCACGCCACAAAGCTGGCTTTTCAACCTTTCTTCAGCTAATAGAGACTAATACCCTTATCAGATAAGATGGATTGATAAAAATAAGTGAAGCCAATTCTATAATACTCCCTATTTACGTGTAAAAATAGTATATGCATCTTATTTAGGAAATGTGGATTAAATTCACATTATTAATAGTAGTACTGTTTGTGATCTGTTCATGCCCAGTCAAAATAGGTGATCATCTTTAACATTGTGTAATGCAAATAAGCTAATTCAGTGAATATTTACATAATCCAACTAACATATTGGCATTTTTTACTCTTCAAACTCTAGAAGACTAGAACTAATATAAAGTGATCACATGGACCACAGGACCAAATGCACTACTATCCAATATTTAATACAGTAGTAGTAATATTTATAATTTGATATGGCATTACAATAAAAATCTGACAATGACAAAGAAGGATAGCCGGAAAGAAGAATCGAAAAAATGATGACGACGTAAGCGTTTGAAAAAACAATTAATTAGTACAAAAAGATATTACTAGGAGTACTAGGCTACTCCTTGTTTAACGGTATTTGATTTTTCTTGATTGAAAAAAGATAAAATAAGGGACTATTTGTGACAGGGAACATTCCAATACATTTCATGATTTCACGCATTAATAATTGTGGGTAATCAAATATATTTCATTTTCTTGTCCAAATATATATGCCAATGTACAAACAATGTCCCATAAATTAATTGACTCTGTTTTCAAATATATGCTTACTTCCACAATTGTGTTGACGAAGACCAAATATAATTTGATCTTAGGAATAATTCCAAAATAATAAATTCAAAAATGAATGGATATTATTATCCCAATCATTTTTTACACCATTCATACTATTTGTCTGATTTGGCTGCGTGGCAATTGCTTTGACTCACGTGTGATATATCCCTCTTGCTCCTCCTAAAATTATTTAAATGCCTACTACAGTTCCATTAAATCAAAAACATCCTCCCTTCACCAATGTCACACTCCCATATTTTTTAACAATAATAATATATTCCCATTTTCCACAAAGTAAATGTTTTACACTTTTGAACATTCCAATATCCACACATATATAAAGAAGCCAAGACATTAGACACACAAACACAAATCCACAAATTTGAAAGTAGAAAAATAGAAAATGAAGAAGGAAGTATTTATTTCACCGGAGTCATCTCTCCCCTTTAATGAGAACGACTCCGCGGAGATGCTCCTATACGACGTCGTGGAGGAGGGGTGGCGGCGCTCCTCCAAGGCGTATCGCGGCGTGAGGCGGCGGCCGTGGGGGAAGTTCGCGGCGGAGATAAGGGACTCGACGCGGAACGGGGCGAGGGTGTGGCTGGGGACGTTCGAGACGGCGGAGGCGGCGGCGATGGCGTATGATCAGGCGGCGTTCGCGATGCGGGGGCAGGCGGCGGTGCTCAACTTCCCGGTGGAGAGGGTGAGGGAGTCGCTGCGGGAGATGCGGTGGGGCGCGGAGGAGGAGAGCTCGCCGGTGATGGCGTTGAAGAGGAAGCACTCGATGCGGCGGCGGAAGAAGAGGGAGAATGTGGTGGTGTTTCAGGATTTGGGGGCTGATTATTTGGAGGAGCTTTTGATGAGTAGTAGTAGTAGTAGTTCAAGTGTGGAAGCTACTTCTAATTACTAGGAGTAGTTTTCTACTAGCCAACAAATGGATTACTTTTTTTTATAATTTTCCTAAATATTTTGTCCATATGTATAATGTAATAGGGGGTTAGGGGCCACCTTTTTTTTATGTTACCAACAAATGCTTTTTTTCTTGAGCTTTTGTTTGGAGGTTTATTTTCTTCCATTTTTATGAATTTGGACGAAACCTTGATGTTATAAATATATATAGAGTGCATTGTGTGGAAGACTTGAGTGTTTTTTTGCATGGGATGAAAATGTTGTTTGGTACAGAAGAAACACTATTTCCATAGATTTTGAGGGTCAACATACCATTTTAAAAAAAGATTGAACACTTTCATATTCAATTCTATGAGTAATGACAAATCTATCCCCATCTTCAATGAGTATTAACTATTAATTAGAACTTTATTATTCGGTAATCGAATAAAAATGACGGTTAACCAACTAAAATTTCAGCCTACCGGAACCAATAAAAGAACCGGTTAGTTAAATTACCGACCCGTTATAACCAGTTGACTATTCCGATAAAGATGCCAACTAAAAGCCCTTTTGTTGACTCCCTCTTTTTACTATCGATGTGGCAAACTTGGAGTAAGTTGAAATGAGAGAAATTTTTTCATTGAACAAAATATTTTAATGATTTTAGGGAAATCAATTAATGAAATCTACTTAATCTGTCATCATCAAATCACAATAGCACATTAATCATTCAAATTGAAACTTACAAATTTTCAACCATTTAATTTAGAGATGAGTTTTATCTTCTATAGTCTACTTCTACCAAATATATTGTCTGAAAATCCATATTGGTTTTGATTTTTAAGGGAGAAATAATACGTATAGAAAAATACAGTGGCATAAAGGTTCCGAATACAAAATGATACTCCGACAACTGTGATTTCCAAATATAGTTCAATATTTGTTTAATCGCCTTATAATTTTTTTACATCATTGGCAGTGCCGGAGTCAGAAATTTATGGACGGGGGGTCCAAATTTCTGATAAATAATTGTTGAGTTTATTTAGTGTCAATGTTGTCAGAAGTTGACGTCGCATAGCCACATAAGCAACAAAAGGGATCGTTAACAAGAAGAATAGTGAAAATAATTAAAACATGAATAGCAGAAACTGAATTAATTATTTTCTTAAATTGTAGAGATAACAAATACGTGTGTGAAATTCATTATATAAAATTACAAGTTGTGAGAAAATCATCAAAATCGATAGATAAATATTAACGATGCAAGTAATATGGAATAGTATTTACATATTTATGGGATAAAAAGTATTTTTTTTTATGAATATGTATTGATTAAAATTTCAGCATCAAAGAAAATAAATATAATATTATAATATAAAAGGAAATTAAACATAAAAGAGATACATATATATAAAAAAGCTATAGAAATAACAAATTTTGTGCCTAGAGAGCATTGAACACGGGACCTCACATAAAATAGGCGGGTCTTGTAACCAGCTAGGCTAAATAAACAATTGAATATAGTTGTATTAATATATTATATATACGAAAAGGTGGGCCCAGCGTGGCTCCGCCTGATCATTGGTTTTTATTTGGGTGGGTTTTAATTTGTGATTCGGATAGATATTGAAACTTAAAGTCTAAAATTATTTGTGTTTTTTTTGTTCTTATAGTATTTTTTTTATTTTAAGGTGATTTATATACAATGTGATCCTTTTATACATTTATATATTACTACATCTTTTATTACGTAATTAAGATTAGTGCGGCATCTAACTTGTTACTAACTAGAGTTCCCGCGAAAATTTGGTAAGTCAATTTTATTTCATTTTCTTATTTATTCAATCTTTTTCCAATTGCTTTTATGTTCTTTTTTGCATAAAAAATTGGGTGGGTGTGGCTGTAGCAAGAGTGAAACCTTCCATCAGCTAAAATTGGGCTCTATTGCTTAAGAGTAAGGTTGTGTTGCATATTCCTAAGTATATCATTAATTTATAAGAGAATAGTACCAATTTTCTCACAGTATGCATATGTTGTATGTACAGACTACGTAATAAAGGTTTATTTGTTTGTCATGAATTTGGAAAATCCAGAGAGATTTAGATTTGCAAGGGACACATTATTTGAGAGGAGGCACTTGAGCTACTGGATTAAAACGCCACTTCTTTAGTGGAACGTAAGTGATGCTAAATTTCAATATCACCAATTAATAATTAACTAATTAATTTAACAACAATCATTAAAATTTATATTTATGGTTCTTTTATTGTGGATGTTGTGCAGGCTGAAAATAGGTATGGGTATCTATTGCAGGCTATGGACATGTGTGCAGTGTGCTCCCCCTCATGGTAATGCACCGCTAAATAAATATATCCAATTTTTTTGGTAATATATAACCAAATTTATTACAAGCATGTACGTACAATTACAAAGGGATGGATGTGTTAAAAAAATAAAAAATATGATGGGTGTGTTGACTTAATAGTAAAGTGGTTAATGTATGAGAATTGAAAATTTATATTTTAAGTGTGTATTCATGTCCATATTGATTCAGTGGTAAAGTGGTTTGTGTCTGAAACCACGTCTCAAGTTTGTATACATTGTTCGTGATATCTTTAAATTGAAAATTTTAATTATAAATATATTACTACGGATAAATATTTCAATTTTAAGAAAAGTTCTTACAATAAAAACAAATACTAGTACTTAATAAGTAAATTCTAAATACATAAAAAGTTAGATATAATTCTCACACACAATGAAAATATTTATTGCTGCAAGAAGTGGTCAGTTGCAGCCTAAATACCAAATTCGGCTGAGAAAAGATTATCATGGATGTGAACTTGCATCCGATTCTTATTTCTAAAACTAGTAAGCTGTCACAAGAATCCACTCTTAAAATTTGTACGAACTCGATTGACTGTAATTTTTAATTTCAAATTATTTTTCAGTGTGAATAATTGTATATGTTGGACAATCAACTTTTGTACACGGCGCAGGAGGACCACCTTGTCCATATCCTTTTATTTCTGGACGTTTGCATTCTTGTACAACAATGCAAGAAAAAATCATCAATAGACTAAGTGTCTTTCTTAGAGGTGACATTGAATAATTTGATTTGATAATGTTTTCTCTCATCGATTTGTGATCAATTGTGATTATGTTGGTGTTATTAAAATTAAATACAATTCTAAAATTGCACTCGTGATCAAATTGGAGATTTTCGTATAGATTTCTTCTCGTTTATTGTTGTGGAGTGCCGAAATTTATTCCACGTTTATGTAAATTTGTGTTAAAATTTTAATTTCCGAAACTAGTCTTATTTAATGCCGATAAAGATAACACGTGGAGCAAAAAACTTTATAAATGTATTTTCTCAATATGTGTGGAAGAGGAATATTTTAATTGAGCGGAGGCAGAGGCCGTATATAAATATTACTACTATTTTTATTCACTAAAAAAAAGACTATTTACCTATTTACCTAGCATAAATACCGAATACAGTTAAATGTGCTTGGCAATAACAAAAGCGGGTGTGTTAACTTGTGAGGAATTACGAGCACGGTCAACGTGCTCGACTGGCAATCTATCAACAATGGAAATTGGCAAGCACCGTTTATGTGCTTGGGATATATATAAAAAACGCACTTGTGAAATTTAATATTTTTACTAATTGCGAGCACCATATATGTGCTCGAAATTTCGAACTATCATAATTGTGCTCGGAATGAAAAACATACTTTTGAAATATCTGACAACAATTATTGTGCTCAGAACTACCAGCTCAAAAGTTCGAGCATACGCATGTGCTCGCCATTCCGAGCACATGGAGGTACTCCTATTTTCCGAGCACATAGGGGTGCTCGCCAAACACAAGTAGGTGCTCGGTTTATTCAACACAAGTGTTCTAAGCACAACAAGGTGCTTGTGATGATCGCACAAGGTTGTGTTGACCAGTTTGGCGAGCACTATCATTGCTTGGATAAATATTCCGAGGAAGCAAATAACGAACACTTGAAGTGCTCGGTATTTCCCAATTTCCCAAGCACTTTTGGCCTTCCACCGAGCACTTAACTGTCAATTGTTATTAGTTAATTTGTCTTGAACCAGAATAGATATAATATAATTACATGGTTTTCATGTGATTTGTGGTCTACATGACTACATTATGGATACAGCTCATTTTAGTTTTGTCACAATCAAATTCACAAAATTACTAGTATTGGTTTAATAATCGATTCTCTTTTTCTATGTAGGAGCGTTTAAATTTATAAAGTTTAATATACGTGTTGTGTTTTAGTGTTTATATGAGACTGATTCATTATAAACACATAATATATAGTACTCCTAATAAAATGAAGGGTGAGCGATTGAGTTACGTTTATTCATCAAGTATTATTAATTTTTTTTTATGATAAACTATTCTCCTACTAAATGCTCCAACACGTATATTCCCATGTCATTAGAAAACTATACTTAGAATTTAGAAAATTGACCATCTTATTTTTGACCATCTTTATTTTTGCTATAGCTACACCAAGTGCATTATAGTGTGTGGAATTTGATTTATTTGTATAGTTGTATTTGTGAATTAAATATCAATATTCATTTCCTACACAATTTGATCAGTAAATGTGTTCTGTCGATTTCGGTCAGAACCATACATACTAGTAAAATTACTACTCAATCATTATGCAAGCCGTTTATTCCCTAATCTCTTCATGGCTTCGGCGGTAATTAAATTAACATTAAATCCGACATTGTTTATAAAATTGTTTGTAAATATGTTGAGACTATTACTACTAGTGATTGGCTGGTTTTATGTTTAAGTGGTGAGCAAGCATTGTTGTTTTGATTCTTTGAATTGTTGTCAATGATAGTGATATTATTCTTGGGTATTTTAATTAGTAGTAGTACATAATTTCATTAAATATTTAAGAAGCACCATATCCAACTTGTACTTACTTTTAGATGCATGCCTTGAAAATTGTGTCCACGGTATCTCATTAGGCCATCCGCAACGCTATCTCTTATCCGTCTCTTAACCGTCTCATCTCTTAACTATTCATGGGCCCCACTGTACTTTTCAGCTCATCTCTTAACTAAGAGACAACACCTGCAACCCTCCATCTCTTAACCATCTCTTAACCATCTCTTAACTATTCATTCAATTTTATTTTTATTTTTTAATTCCAACAAATTCAATTAATAAACACACACTTCATTAAAATAAAATAAATATTACAACTTAAAAGCCTAAAAAATAGAAAAAAATACATAATTTAAAATCCTAAAAAATAAAAAAAGTACATAATTTAAAATCCTAAAAAATAAAAAAACTACTCCACCGGCGAATCATCATCCCCCGAAGTCGGCGGTACAACTATACCAAGTTGAGCTCTCATATACTCAATTCCGACCATATGGGCTGCAACTTGGCCAAGATTCATTTTTGAGAGGTCCGCCATCGTGGCGACTAGGTACATGGACATTAGGGTGTGCGAGCCCGTGCCTGCGCGCGAGCCCGAGGCCGCGCCCGCCGCCCGGCTTGGTCCGCCGCGGCCCATCCCTCTCGCTCTCGCTCTCCCCCGGGCTCTAGCCGCCTTCGCCGCCTTGGTCCCTTGCGGCCGATGTCGTGCACCGGAAGAAGAACCCCTACATCATCGGTTGGCGTGCCCTCACGTGAGGTGTTGCCTTCGCCGCCATCACTAGACGAGTAGTGGCCACGCGCCGTGCGCTTCGTGCGTTTCGAGCCCGAGCTCGACTCGACACCGCCAGCCCACCTGTCAAGGTGGTGGACTTGCGACCAAACATCGACAAGCTTGAAATCTTTGCCGACGTCGTCTTTGAAGACCCGCAACGCCGCTCTCAGAATGTCGGCTCCACTGGCTCTGCTCTGATAATTCGCCTCTTCTCCCATGTATATTGCGCAAATTTTTTGACATCTTTGTCGCTTCGGTCCCAATGACTGCGGAGCATCTTCACGTTGCGGGGAACGGTATTCGTCGGCCTTCGTGCGTTGTAAAGTTCGGTGACTTTTAGCCAAAAACACTTGTGGGATTGTTGATTCCCGACGACAGGATCGTACGAGACGCTGATCCAAGCGTCGTACAGAGCCAACGTCTCGGCTTGGCTGTATGCATGACGGCTGCCGTCTCCACCAGCCTCTGCCGCCACTTCCTCCTCTTCCTCCTCGGCATTGACGCCGAGACTGAGGTTGATCCTGCCGGAGCCGGAGCCGGAGCCGGAGCCTCCACCGATTGGCTAGTTGGGTAAACTGCGATCAGGCGCCAAAAAATTCTCTGGAATTTGGGATAATCCCGGCGATTGCCCGTACCTCTGGGGGGAGGGACGATAGTATGCATCCACATCAAAATGTGGTGTTTGGTACGCCGGCGGGGTGGTCGAGCCTTGGGTGCCCGGCGACGAACCGGGAGTACCCAAACAGTTGTACATGCTCACCCAATCGTCGAACGAGTTCAAGTCGAACCCGACGGAGCGCCACCTGCCGGAGCCGCCGGAGCCGCCGCCGCCGGAGTTTCCATCGCCGGACATTTTTTCAACAATTGGAGAGTAGTGATTGTGTGTAAAATGGAAGAGGAATGAGGAATGAGAGTTGTGTTTGTGTGTAAAATGGTGAATGGAGTATGGAGTATATTTATAGAAGAATTAAAAAAAAAAAAATTGAAAATTCGACCGTTTGGTCCCAACGGTCATTTGACCGTTTGAATTTTTTTTTATTTTATTAAATTCGAATTTTTCGAATTTATAAAAAAAAAAAATTATTGCATCATAATTACGACGCCCACTCGCGGGCCGGCGAGTGGGCGTCACGCAACGCTCTAGCGCGCGCCACGTGGGCGCGCGCGTCGTCTCGCCAGCTCGAGGCCGGCCTCGCCGGGTCGCGTCGCGCGACGAGATGTCTCGTCTCGTCGAGACGAGACGAGCCTCGCAACGCTGACTCGATGCTGGCTCGTCTCGTCGAGACGAGACCGAGCCAAAATCGAGTCCGCGTTGCGGATGCTCTTATTGTTGATCGTTCGTGACGATATTTATTTTTCGCATAGAGATCGTGGTCAGTTTCATGATTTTGACGAGTTAAGTGAATTTGTAATTTTAAGACTTATTTTGAATGTTTCTAATCAAACTATGCAGATTGGATTTTCTCTAAGAAATTATTTGTATATGCATTTTCATTCCCGCTTTAATATTTAGAAGTAAGATCATAACAAGTGACGCATTCCCATTGCACGTGCTCGAAAATGGTGGTCTCATTTCAAGGGCTACCGTTAATTTTTTTTTTAAACTTCATTTTTAATCTTGCCATCACAGTAGTACTACTATTTTGATTTAAGAAAGAAATGTACGATTTGATAGAAAACAAAATCAAAATCAAAATAAAAGACAATTAGTATTTCAATGTTTCTTACATGTTACACTATTGAGTTGGTATAATCGATCCTATCTACTTTTGTTAAGATTTATGAAATCAATTAATTTTCTAAGTAGTTTTAAGACGTACTGTAACATAAAAAAGTATTATGTCTTGTAAAAAAAATTGTCGTTAGACAACAAAAATACTTCCTCCGTCCCCGATTAAGAGTCATATTTTTCCATTTCGATCCATCTCCAATTAAGAGTCACACTTCATTTTTACCATAAGTAGTAAGTATGTCCCACATTTCACTAACTCAATTCACTTACATTTTATTATAAAACCAATATAAAAAAAATGGGTCTCAAATTCCACTAACTTTTTCAACCAACTTTTCTTTACATTTTTTAAAACCCGTGTCCAGTCAACGTGTGACTCTTAATTGGGGTTGGAGGGAGTAATTATTAGCACCGTAAGGATATTCCCGGTCAACCAATCTACTATGGTCTACTCTATTTTATGCTTTCACCAATTATGCTTAGTACGATAATTGATTCTTCGTTTGAGAATTTTAAAATAATTGCAACAATTATTGCAAGAAGTAGTCGGTGGCTGCCTAAACACCAAATTCGGGGGAGAAAAGATTATCATGGATGTGAACTTGCATCCCATTCTTATTTCTAAAACTAGTAAGCTCACTTTGGATCCGCTCTTAAAATTGGATTTCTAAGCTCGTTCAATCATTTTTGTAAGGGGTTAGGCCGAGGATAAGATTTAATATTAAATATTAAATTTATAGTGTTTAATTAATATACGGCAAGCTTAAACATGCTTTCTTTATTTCTTTCAAATAAAATTCTTGTTTAGTACACTTACTATGTTTGCAAATTATAAATGTTGTGTGATTCGTTAATCACGTACGTTGAATTTAATTATAAATTACTTCTTAACAAAGTTGTGATTAAGGGTCAGCCTTTGCCAGTGTACGAGTTGGAGAAAATGAATTTCGACTTTTAAACTAATATCGATCTTAACTCTATATTATCAAAAAAGATTGATTGAAATTCTAATTGTTTTGAGTTCAAATTTGTAATGTTAAAGTCCTAATCGCAATTTACGTGTACATTTTAGTAGAATTGTGTTGGGTGATTGAATTTATGCAAATTTGGTCATCCATAACAGAACGTCTTTATCTAGTCATTCTCTAAAAAATTATTGAATCCCATAATTATCTAGTCATTGTGCATTCCATATACTAAAGTAATTTCTTATCATTATTCACGTGTCCAAGTATTTTATTAAGTGACAAAAATATTAAAGTTTCATATACTAGTATATAGCATGTGACAAATAAAAACTCTAGACTTTGTGGACGATCCGGCGGAGAAGATTTGGTAGATGTTCCAATCCTTAATGTCTCGGAAACATAAACAAAAATATTTACAAAAATATAAAAACGTGAATGGACTACGACCTAATTGAACCAAAATTTGAAATATGCATTAAATATGATATAGTAGTCCAGTACATCAAAGATAGAAGAAGAAATGATTTAATGTGACTGATTACTATAAAAGAGAACGTACTAGCTATATTTTATGAGCGTTCACGAGTCCAATTACTACTTATAATTTAGAAGAGTTCACGTGTCCAATAACCAAACGTAAATTTTGCAGCTTGATCAAAACAGGTGTCTCTTTTGTTAAGATTTACTATTAAACTATAGATTGAAACCCTAAACAATTACTAGTATATTAAACGATAGATTTACCATTCATTTCATCACTACGCTACGCCTTACTCTCTAACTATCTCTCTCTCTCTATCGCTCTCGCTCTCTGCCAATGGCGCCTATGAAGATCCTCATGCTCTTGGTGGTGCTACTTGTAAGCACCACCTCCTTCGCCGCCGCCGATGACCGCCCCGACGTCGATGACGTCCCCCGATTTGCCCGGTGGCTCGTCCACCAGGGCAAGTGGGGGGTCATCTCGACCAACTCCCCGGTCTTTGTACCCCACGGGTACATTGCATCCTACGCGGATGCAGGCACGGGGAGCCCCTACTTCTACCTCTCCACCCTCGACCCGGTCGGGATGGTCGTCCCGACCGACTCCCGAGCCAGCCTCACCGTCACTGAGATATCCTTTGACGGCTGCCGGGGCCAGGAGGCGCAGAATCCCTCCTGCGCAAAGATCAGTCTCTCCGGCGAGGTACCTTCTCTTCTCTCCTTTTTGTTTCTCTCTCTCTCTCTCTCTCACTCACCTTCTCTCTTTTTTTTTAGCTTCTCAAGCTTCCCGGAAACTCCAAGGAGGGCCGCAAGGCGGAGCGGGCTTTATTCAAAGCCCACCCCTCCTTCTCCGGCTTCCCGAAGATGAACGGCACCTTTGCTGTCTACAAGCTGCTTGTTGACGAGATCTTCCTCGTCAACAAGATGGCGCCGCCCCGGGAGCTCACCGTCGAGGAATATTTCGAGGCTTGAGGAGAGTATTTGCAGCTTGCACTATCTTAGGGACTACTTTTTTTTTGTTTCTAATCAGTAATCACTATCTTAGGGAGTAGTCCGTACTCCTAGTTTGTATATTAAGCCGTGTGTTTTGTATTATATTATTAATTAATGCGTGTTATGATCTTCAAGTTTTTTTTTTTTTTTTTTAACTCCAAAACAATAATTATCACTAATAATTAAAATACTAGTATTATCTTAATTAATTTCATCGAAAACTGACTAAAAAAAGTAAACCTTAAACTGAAAACAAGTTCCAAATGACTTGACTGACGACTGCACAAGTTCCAAATAAACTATACTGACATGTAAAAAAACTGTGTTTGAAAACGGGTCAAAATTGATGATATACATTCGGTTGACATACTAAATATATTAAGGGCTTGTTTGGTTCCATACTTAATATAGAGTTTTCAGGTCAAGTTAAAATACAGTTTTTTATGATGTTTGTTGTTTAATAAGTCTAAAAAATTATTTTATAGAATTACCATAATATCCTTATTGCTAATATATAAATTATTTGTATTTAAAGATTATATGTGTATTTTTTTTATTAAGTAAGCTAAGTCCATGTTTTATTTGGTGATTATTTGGGAATACATGAAATTTATTAATTAATTTAGCTTAATTATCATTACTTAAAGATTTGAACAATCTGACATCAACTCAGAACAATTTTTTGTGCAAATTCTAAGCGAATAAAAAAAATTTGAAGATGAAATCAAAATTGGATTTCAGCCGAGAGAGAATGTGAGAGTGTGACTAGAAAAATCACCATTGCCGGTGGATGGACAAATCAATATACGGGCGAAACCGTTATAACTAGTTGAATTGAGTATTGAAATAAATATGTCTTCAATTAAAAGTTGCAATTATAGAATTTCTGCGTTTTATTTTTACTGGGCTCTTATATTTTAAGTTTTAGTTGTATAACTAGTTGAACCAAGTAAGAATTTCATATCCTTGTACCCAATTGCCTTGATCATACATAACATGTGTAAATTGATCACCATCCGCTGCCCGTTTGTAAGCACTATTTTTCAAGTGTTTCTTAAGTATATGAACTTGTGCTAGTACGCTTTCCTCTATAATTTCACCGTGGATCCTCCTAACTACAGCATATTTATATTTAGGCAGTTTCACTTGCTTCACATCTTGTGTTAGAGGTTTAGGAAGACCACCTTCTGATACTTGTTAGGTACATAAAAATAAATTGTGTAAGTAGAATTCACGACATCCAACAACAGCAGTGGGTCTGTATTGATAATAATCTCTTTCCGGTCATTTCCGTGAGCGAAGTACGTGAACAAACTGCATACAAGACACAAATAATTATAAAATGGACAATGGGTGAATTTAAAAATCTAAGAAATTAACAAAATCCAATGTGTTACCAATTGAATGGAATATTAAAAATAAATATTAAATTGAACTATTTTTTTTAAATACAAGGAAATTATTGATCCTAATAACTAAAAGTAATTGACATAAAAAAAAACTTACACGTCTCCGGCTTTTGCAATACCACCCATAATTGAGTATTATACAACGCTTGGAGCTGTCACCCATAAAGCTTGACTATAATTTCTTATTTCAAATTCTTTTTCAGTGTGAATAATAGTAAATGTTGGACATTCAATATTTTTACATTGCAACGGAGGACCATTTCCTTCATAACCTTTCGTTTCAGGCGATTTGCATTCATGTACAACAATGCATGAAAAAATAATTAATAGACAAAATATCTTTATCGAAGGAGACATTGAAATTGGAATAACTTAATTTAATAATGTATTCCTATGCTCGATTTGAAGGGAGTATATAGAACAGAAAAAAATCAAATTAAATAAGTATCATTAATTAGTCATTACTCTTACTCTTGTAATAAAACAGTGTGTACTAAGTATAATTTTTTATAGATTCTTAGATGTGTGTAATTGATGTGTTGATCACGGCCGTTAAATAAATCTTAATGATTTTCATTTTAATTGTGATTCTTTTGCATTTGGAATATAAAAAGAGAATTAGGTAGTTTTTGAAAATTATGCTAATGTGTGTACTAAGAGAAATATAGTGATAATGGTAAAGTAGAAGTTTCTAAGTTAACAAGGTTCTAACTTGAATTTCATTATAACTGACGATGAATTTTTTCCATCATCGAACAAATATTTGCAATAGGAGTCTTCTAACTTAATTAGGTAACAAATCAAATAACAGTAATTGCGTATTTAATAAATTGATGAATCACGTTGTGGTTTGTGAGCATGAATAGAGTTTCTAAAATTACAAGAAAAAGCAAGTATACGAAAACTGTAGAACGATGAAGGACGATTGACATCGATGATGCAAAACACATTGAATCGACACGTGTTCATTCCATATCATAGACGGGACAAATATCTACTGTATTGCATTTTTAAAATTTACTCCGTAGTTAATAATTTAAGAGATATTATAATAATATCTACTTATAAATAATGGAATACTATGTTTATGAGCAAGTGTAAAATTACGAACAAATTCAAATATTGTAGTATGATAAATAACTGTTTATGAAAATACCATATCAATAAATTGAAAAAACAAGAAAATAATTTAAAGGTAATAATAATAATAAATAAAATAAATAAAATAAATATATGCTTTAATAAAATATTCTAGTATTAATATATAAACAAATAGGAATAATACAATTTTTTTAAAAATTACCTAAATACTAGTACTACTAGAATGGTCAAACGACGTTAAAATTGTAGGACACAAACTATAAGCTAATAAAATATTCAATGATTATAGTTGTAATAAATATGGTTCACCAATTTTCATTACCCCACAGCCTCTATACGAGTTTACTTGATCATGCAGTTCTGCTCCACTTTCCAAAATAAAAAATAAAAATCAGAAAACATGTCCTAAAACAATGTCGTTCGTTACTTTTTGGCTTTTTTTCCCGTTTATTTTCTATTTTTATTACTCCGTTTTGCTTTTTTTCAAATGTTAAATGTGAACTTATATATTAGTGTATAAATTTAATACCACAAAAGTTTTCTATTTTCGTTTTCCATTGTCTCGGGTTTAACACAAGTCATAAGTCCTTCAATGCTTTACCACTTTGAATATATAGTTGTTGTACACTACTATATCATGTTTCATTCGAGCATGCAAATTAAACCGTCATTCTTTAAGCCGCAAATTGAATTGGCGTTTTCAAATTTATAAACGCCAATTGAGATGGTATTTTTTCCTTGTTCAGAAAGCAAAAACAAAGATTCCCTTTGAAAGGAACCTTTTTTCCAAATTCACCCAACGCCAAACAATTAAACAATCTGGCAGCAAATATAGATATATAGAACAACAGGATCCAAACAAGAACATTATGCATCGACGAATTTACAATAAAGAAAGCACAATGCACATCCACCAAAATTTTTTTGGAAATGAAACTCGGAACACATACATCGATCACACAATGCAAATCCATGCAATGAATCACAATTTTTTTTTATGATTATATTCCAACTTGTTCAGTATATACACTACTAGAATAATTGTCTTTCACTACATTCAGTTTGCCACACTTCCGTGAAGATGCCAGCATAAATTCATTGTCTATACACTCATATGTTATGACACTGGTATCAAATACTAATGCTACATGTTCAAAAAATGCCATATTAATACTCGTTTAATTACATAGCGTTGATTAATAAATGCATAAAACTAATTATTAATGCTACGTTGATTAATAAATGCCATATCAAAGAAATGCCACGTTAATGCTACGTTAATTCTATTATTTAAAAATCATTATTTCCGTAAATGCATAAAATTTAATTTATTGTCAAAATGATATGAGTAAAGGAATGTTTATTTAATGTTTCAATATAATATTCACAGTATTATTTTAATATACAATAGTATATTTGCAAATATCTGTAAAATAATAAAATAAGTACTATAAATATATTTGAGTTTGTATAATCACGACGAAACATTTCTATCCATAAAATGTCAAATTTGTTTAGTTTTTATATGATAATAAATATAATATATTTAAATTATCAACTGCATAGGTTATATTTTATATAGAATGTTGTTACAATAAAAAAAAAGCCTATTATACGTAATAGAAATAGATTTGTACATATTCTCAATAGAAAGTAATTAAATTTAATTAGTTAAAAATTAATCACAAACAACTACAGTACTCTATTTTATAAATAAATAAAAGTAATGATTAAATTTTTAACAGAATCACGGCACGTTCGTAAATTATGGAGTAGATATGAAATTAATTATTATACACGACATCAGTGTAAATCTAAATTTGCACTTTACTCCTTTTAATGTAAGCCATTTCATTTTAATTGAATATTTGGCTTCACGGAAATTGTCAAAATTACATTAAAAACGCGAGTCAAAACAGAATCCCTAAATTAACAGAATCAGCTCTCTTCGTCAGTCGTCACCCCATCGTTCTTGTCTTGCTCTTCGTCACTCCATCGTTCTTGTCTTTCTCTCCCCTGCTGCTCTATCATTCTCCATATCCCCATTGAGTCGAAAGAATTCAATCTCGCTCTTCTTGTGCTCTATCTCGGCCGAAGGGTTGTCGTGCCGCCACGCCACTGTCGTGCTTTATCTTCTCTGTCTCAGGTGAACTCATCATCATCACCACCACCATCACCATCATCATCTCCCTTTCAATTTTATTTGAGCGCTTTTTATGTTTGATGTTTATAATTTAGGGCAAAATCAGAGCATGATATATTTTTGTGTATTGGATTTTGTTTTTGTTTTTGAATGCAATTCTTATAGTTAATGCACCTTAATTAACGGTTTGTTACCCTGTTTTTCTATGTGAAATTTATTTTGTATGAATTGTTTTGTTGGTTTTAGCTTAAGAAATATTGTGCTTTGTTTGTGTAAACGTCTAATTTAATATTGTTTTGATCATTGATATAATCATTTCCAAAATAGCAGTGGCAAAATCATCATCTCCCCTTCTCAATTATTTTTGGTTTCGGTAGCTTTTTTTATGAGAATTTCCATGATAATTAATTATTGTTTCTATCACTTTTTATTGCATAAGAGTTTCTCAATCCCAATCAACTTTGTATAATCAAATAAAGATAATGTGGTTGAATGGTTAATCAATGTACAATAAAGTTTGGTTTTAATTCTGACATTTTTGTTTAGTTTGATTACTTGATATCGATTAGGAAGAATGAATATCTACCCTTATCTTTTAGAATTGATTTGTTAGTAGATTTATTTCATAAGTTTTAAAATTAAGTTGCACACCATCAAATTTCTATTATGCTTAATGCAGATGATAATTTGGTTATTTTGGTGTTTTTGTTATAGCATGCAGACAAGTGGAAGTGTTGTTGATTGAACACGGCCAATCTTAAAAATGTTTACATATTTTTGTTTGGTATTTTATTTTATAATCAATTATCTTATTTACTAAGTTGTCTATATTTAATTTATTAAACATATAGGCTTGGCAGAATTTATTGAAACAAAATGGATAGAAGTTGGATGTCAAAGTCAAGAGTAACAACGGAATACCAAAATGGACTTCAATACTTTTTGGACTATGCTTTTCGGAACGCAAGCATGCATGATCAGATATTATGTCCATGCAAACGTTGCAGAATTCGTATAATGGTGAGTAGAGATGATGCATTTGAACATTTGACAGTAGATGGATTTATTCCTGGCTACAACCAATGGATAGCTCATGGAGAACTACCTAGTAGACTTTCATCTAGTGGTGAAAATCTACCTAATAGTTTGGGCAATGATGATATGCGGGGTTTAGTTCATGATGCATTTGGAGTTCCAAACGAAGATGGACATGCAGAAGAATATACAGGAGGTGCTCAGATGGATGTAGATTATGCTAATGGGCAAGCAAAAGAATTTTATGAGTTGATTGACAGTTCACAACAACCATTGTATGAAGGATGTGATAAATTCTCAAAACTATCATTCATAATCCGTTTGCTGCACTTAAAGTGCATTGGGAGCTTGAATAATAAAGTATTTGATATGCTTTTAGACTTATTAAGAGAAGCTTTTCCAGATGCCATGGATGGTCTACCAAAGTCCTACTATGAAGCCGAGAAACTGATGAAAGAACTAGGACTTGGCTATGAAAAAATTCATGCTTGTCCAAATGATTGCACTTTGTATTGGGGGGGAAAATGAAAGACAAACTTCATGTGAAACATGTCATCAGCCAAGATGGCGTACTTCAGATAAGGATCCGACGGGTGAGAAAAGAAAGATTGCTCAAAAGGTATTATGGTATTTTCCGCTCAAGCCAAGGTTGCAGCGATTGTTCATGTCCACAAAGACGGCATCCCACATGAGATGACATGCTGAAAATCGTACAAAGGATGGGTATATGAGACACCCAGCCGATTCCCCAACATGGAACACATTTGATACCTTACATCCTAATTTTGCTAGCGAATCTCGCAATGTTCGATTGGGATTGGCGGCAGATGGAATTAATCCCTTCAAAAATATGAGTGTGTCGCACAACACATGGCCTGTCATCTTATTTCCCTATAACCTTCCTCCGTGGATGTGCATGAAAGAGCCTTATTTAATGTTATCTCTATTGATTCCTGGTCCGTTAGCCCCGGGGAATAATATTGATATTTATTTGCAACCACTAATTGCCGATCTAAAGGATTTGTGGGAAGTAGGAATTGAAACGTATGATGCATCAAAAAAGCAAAATTTTCAGTTACGTGCTTCATTACTATGGACAATCAGTGACTTTCCAGGATATGCGTATTTATCTGGATGGAGTACCCAAGGTGAATTTGCATGCCCGGTTTGTAATAAAGAAACACACTCTCTTAGATTGAAACACGGCGGGAAGTATTGCTACATGGGGCATCGCAGATTTCTGCCCAAAGAACATGAGTTTCGGAAGAATAAACGACACTTTGATGGCACAGTTGAGTATAGAGAAGCACCGCAACAACAATCTAGTAACATGGTGATGGATGAGCTGAAGGACTTCACAATTAAATTTGGTAAGCAAGTTAAAGGTAACCAAAAGCTTTTCGGTTGGAAAAAAAAGAGTATATTTTTTGAGCTACCATACTGGAAAGATAATGTTGTCCGCCACAATCTTGATGTCATGCACATAGAGAAAAATGTTTGTGAGAGTATATGTGGCACATTGTTAGATTTAGACGGTAAGACTAAAGATAATTTTAAATCACGGCAAGACATGGAACAAATGGGAATTAGGCCTGAACTTCATCCGATTCCAAAGGGTTCTGGAAAATTTTATTTACCTACAGCAGCTTTTACAATGAGCAGAGCGGAGAAAACTACTTTTTGTCAAGTTTTGAAAAATTTAAAAGTTCCCGATGGTTATGCATCAAACATCTCAAGGTGTATTCATCTAAAACCACCAAAATTGTTAGGCTTTAAAAGTCATGACTATCATGTAATGATGCAACAATTGCTACCTATAGCCTTGCGAAACACACTCTCCAAGACAGTATGCGCACCTTTAATTAAGCTCAGTCAGTACTTTAGAGAACTTTGTTCTAAAGTAATTTGTCCCATTGACGTCATTCGTTTGGAGAAAGATATTGTTGTGGTACTTTGTCAATTGGAGAAGATATTTCCACCATCATTCTTCGATGTAATGGTGCACTTGACTATTCATTTGGCTACATAAGTGAGGTTATGTGGGCCCGTTCACTATCGTTGGATGTATCCAATAGAGAGGTATTTTTATGAAACTTTATATAGTTAATGAGATTTTTTCATGATAAACTATTTTAATTATTTGAAAATTCTAATACATATTGTTTTTTTTTCATAAATAGATATTTAGGCACATTGAAATCCTATGTGCGGAATAGGAGCAAACCTGAAGGTTCGATTGCTAAGGGATATCTAGCAGAAGAATGTTTGACATTTTGCTCATTGTATTTAGCTGACTATGTTGAATCGAAGTTTAACCGATCATTGAGGAACGAAACTGTGAATGATAATGCAAGAAATGGAGTAGATGTATTTACCATTACAGGTCGTTCTCTTGGAAAAGGAGATGCTATGAGATTAGATGTCACAACATTGACGAAAGCACATCAATATGTATTGTTTAATTCCGAGGCTGTTAGACCATATATTGAGTATGTTATCTGATCTGGTTTTATTTATTGTAATATTTGTACTTTTTTGTTTTGAAAAGGTTTAATGTACAATTTCAGGAAACATCGGGCAATAGTTGAACAATCTAATCCTCGTATTGGACGCCATCAACTGGAACGCATCCACAGTGAGACCTTTGCTGATTGGTTTGCTCAGCATGTAAGTCATATAGATGCCCAAAACCATAGTAATGGTGAATATAGTGTTTCTTGTTATTAATTTTACTTCTTCAATAGGTTGAAAGGTTAACAATCCATGGGGAAAATCCAACACTAGAAGACTTGAAATTACTTTCTCGTCGGCCCAATTTCATTGGAGTGAAATATAAAAAGTATATTGTAAATGGTTTTAGGTTTCACACGAAAGATTTGGAGAGTACGAAGAAAACACAAAATTGTGGAGTGCGTGTGAAGGCCACAACGTCAAGCTTTTCAAGTACTAGAGATCAAAATCCAATCTTAAGTGAGTTGGACTATTATGGAATTCTAGTATATGTAGGTGCGCCTATTGAGTCTGATGATTTCGATTTACATTTGGATTCAGTACTCTAAACTAAATTAACTAATTATATTATTTATATGATCAATCTTGGTTTGTGCTTTTCATTATGTTATACTCCCTGATCATAGATGACGACATTGCTTAGCTGCAAGATTTAGGAGTTATTGGTTAAAGTGTTTAATTGGAGAGAGAAGGTGAATGTAAGTATTAAAGTAGGAGATAAAGAAAGATGGATATTTTAATAAGAGTGAGAAAAAGTGGTTGAGTGTATTAATTGGAGAGAGAAAGATCAAAAAGGAAATGTGTATCTTAGTTGGCAATACTAAAAAGAAGCGTATCATCTTAAAGCGGACGGAGGAGTAGTATAGGATTGATTTTGAGGTCTTCCCATATTTTTTGTTTGTGGCATTTTACATGGTTGCTAAGTAGTACTAACTAGCCTAAGTATGATACCCAAAGGTGACTTCTTTCTGTTATGTTGAGTTCTTGTTTTTGGAAGTCTGCAATAAAACATGGATAACCTCTAAATGGTAATGATATGAATTTTTAAATTTAGACCTTATAACATAGACAAGTATAGCTTTAATTTGCCACTGGTTTCACTAATTTATGACATTATATGAGTTCAGGAATGAATTTTACAAACATGGCTGATCTGTTGAGTTCCAGTTTTTGGCAGTCTGCAATTAAACATGAATAACCTCTAAACGGTGAAGACTTGGATTTTGAAATTTTGTCCTTATATCACGTACACGTATAGCTTTAATTTGCCACTGGTTTCACTAATTTCCGACATTGTATGAGTCCGGAATGAGTTTTACAACATGACTGTTCTGCTGAGTTCTAGTTTTTGACAGTCTACACTAAAGCATGGATAACCTCTCCAAGGTCATGATTTGGATTTTGAAATTTAAACATTGTAACATAGGCAAGTATAGCTTTAATTTACCACTGGTTTTACTAATTTCGGACATTGTATGAGTTCAGAATGATTTTTCAAATTGGTGTCAAAATTCTGGAAATTTCTGAATGCTGAAAAAATTGTTACTTGTATCTTAAGTGATAAATTGTTGTTGAGTTTATACTTGTGACCATTCATTCTAATTTGTAGTGTTTCTAGTCTTGTATTCTCTATACTTTTCTTTGTTCATGATGGAAAATGCTATATTGGAGTTATAAATAGGTTGTTTATGCATTCAATACTTTTGTCGTTGTAATGTGTTTTTGATATTTCATATATGTGGCTAGAATTTGAGATTTGAATAAGTTAAGAAAGTTGTTTTCTTTTTATTTTTTCTCTAGTGATTTCTTAAAATTATGAAATTTTATTGTTCCAGGCTATGCAGATTGTTCACATGATAGAAGAAGCACAAGACAATCTATGTACCTACACATATGCCATAGTCTTTTGGATGGATTAGAATTTTATAATTTTAGTATTAATGATGTTTTATGTAGTTGAAGTGGAACCAATGTACCTAGAAATATGTTATGTTCTTTTGACAGATTAAAACTTTGATATATATTCAGTTTGACGTTTTATTCCGAAAGAGCTTTTAAAATTTTGTTGGATGCTTATAAATTTTGCATATTGAAAAGGAACATGTAAATTTAAAGTATTTTAATGATAAAACTGTAATTTATAAATATTTGAAGGATCAAAATATAATTATAGAAATATGTTGGTGGAAAACGTAAATTCCATAAAATACAGGGGGAAATATAATTTTGAATATTAATTATTTATTTAAATGGTGAAACTGTAATTTACAAATATTTGAAGGATCAAAATATAAATTATAGAAATTTGGTGGTAGAAAATATAGATTCCATAAATGTAGGATGAAATTGTAATTTTAAATATTTATAAGTGGCATATTGTAAATTTTTTATTCTAGACGTAGGTGCAGTTGTAAAACTCATATTGTGGCACTTTCTATTGCCACTACACAAGGATTTTCCTCTCACTTTTACGTGAATTAATGGAAGGTATATCCTGGCACCAAATTTCTTAATACACATTACATTAATTCACTTTTTATCAAGTGCCATAACAACTAAAATGTCAAAAAAGTTTATTTATACTTGCACTTTTGAGTGCCATTAAAGACCTTTTTTTTAGTAGTGATATACTTTTGTCACGTTTAGATGCACTAAATGTAAAATTAACTAAAAAAGATAAACAAAAAAAATGATATCGACAGCCAAATAACCCAAATCAGGTACCCTAGTTGTCACCTTTCTCAACTTTATTTTCCTCATAAAACGTATTTGAAACACGAAATATACTTTTGTAAAGGTCGAGCATCAATTCACATTATATCGACAAAGTCGAGCAGATTCACAACCACTAAAAAAACTATACATTGCAACACAACAAATGCATTCACTTTGACTTTAAACACGTATATATCACATCATCATGGAATAAAATCATTAATAATTACAATCACACTTAACAGGCGTGTCTTCACTTAAAATGATGCTCAAACCGATATATTAATTTGAAAACCTTTGAAAATACTTTAGTTCGAAAAGCCCACAGTAAAACTTCAGTTCGAAAAGCCTACATTGTTCGTTTAATTTTCTGAATTTGAATTCCTTACATCGACTTCAATTTTGCTCGCGGAGAAATCCTTTCCTTGAGTTCATGCTTCACTTCTCTTTTCGTTCCGTTCTCAAAAAGCATAGCGTAAAAAGCCCATGATTTAATTCCGCCCTCTTCTTCTTTTTCTTTATCTCATCCGGGCAAGGATATCTTAAAAGTTCCGGTCCAAACAATTAACCAGACTGCCCAACTAAACAAATGACTCTAGGCCCAAATAAAAAATTAGTACAGTAGCCCAACTACCAAAATGAGTCTAACTGAAATAGTAGTAAACATCAGCTCCTTATCTCCTTCTCCCATTTTCACGTCACATAATCACTTTCTCCCTCTATTCTCAATCTCGACTTCTCAGCCTGGTTTCACCGCCGTCTGCCGAAACTGGTTGCCGCTGCCGCCTCTTCTTCCCCGGTGGCTTCGATTGGGCCGTGACTGTTGTATAAATTTCTTTGGGCTGATTACGTTTTTTATTTAAGATTGGCTCATAGAAGAAATCATTAAATATAAAAAGGCTTGGGCTCGTGAAAAGTGGGTTTCAAATTGGACAAAAAAAATTTTGTTTTCGTCCAAAATGTAAAATCCTTCTCTCAACGAAAAAATTAAAGCGAAAAAATGTTTTATATGCATAACGACGTCGTTTCGAGAACAAACAAAAAGGTCGGAAAAAACTGGAATGTTACACTATTAGAATGTGAGATATAAGTATAGAGTGTGAGATTATATATTTCATCAAATGAAATGAGTATATTTTAAAATAAGGTAAATGTGGTATACTTTTGTGGATGAGAGAAAAAATAATTGGGAGTGTGGAACACAATCAAATTAAGAAAACCAAAATAAATACATGAAAAGGTCCATTGCTGGAATAAGTATTGACGACATTTTTTAATAATTACTATAAATTTGGCTAAAATATCATCCTCGAATATAGACTAAAGCAAAATATTTATAATAATAACCGTTCTATAGTGTATACGAATGTGTTGCTCATATGCATGCTAACTTGTAACTACTACTCCTTATCAATTAAAAAATATTTAACCCCTCTTCAGTTAGGATCGTGGGCCTTGTTTAATTCTTTTATGGTTGGGCCAAAGTATATTTGACAGTTGGGCCGAGTCCTTATTAATTGTTGGAAGTAACTCTTGAGTGAATCTTCAATTTAATTTAGATATGGGCCTAATTTAAGGGTATTGTGGGCTGAAATAATTTGAAAGGTTGGGCTTGATATTATTATAGGGTTAGCTTGAAATTAAATTTTTGTGTTGGGTTCTTTCAATTGAATGTTTGGTTTTAAATAATCCTAATTAATTAAACCTGGGAGTTTAGTTAAGCCGCAAGTAATTAAATCTCATAGTTTAAATTAGGGGTGTGTAAACGGTTAAACCGGTCGGTTATCGGTTAACCGATAACCGACATTTACGGTTATCGGTTCGGTTCCGGTTTTAAGTTTTGCCAAATGTCGGTTATCGGTTATAACCGATAATAACCGATAACCGTCGGTTATAACCGGTAACCGAATTAAATTCAATTTTAATTTCAATTATGTGTTTATTTAATACTAGAATAAAGTATAATTTACTTCAAACTTTGTCACAATTGAAGAAATTGTAATTTATATCTAAATTTTGTCTAAATCAATGTCAAAAAAAGTTCATTTTAATTTGTGTCACTATCAATTAGAGTATTATACTTATAAATTTATATCTCAAAGTCAATAAAGTTCTTAAGAGTTACTATTTTAATTTTAAATATAGAATAACGTTTCACTTATTATTGGAGATAAGTTTTTAAAGTATAGAATATAGATCATGTAAAGTTCAAGTCTTTTAAAGTGCCTAAATAATTTATATATTACTTTTAAATAGGAGTATAATAATAATAATAATAATAATAATAATAATAATAATAATAATAATAATAATAATAATAAAAGTAGATGAAAAGTTAAAAGTTAAAACAATAAATAATTTTAAATTCAATTATATTTTTAATTAATAATAAAAGAAATTGTAATTTACTTTTAAACTTTGTCACAATAGAAGAATCTGTAATTTACTTCCAAATTTTGTCAAAGTCTCATGTTGCATATTTGCAATGTCAAAAAAATCTATTTTAATTTGTTACCTATTAGTTATTTATACTTATAAAGTTATAATATATCAAATTCAATAAAGTTTCTAAATATATTTTTAAAAATAAGATCTCTCAAAGTTAACGAGTGCTTAAGCAATACTACTATTTTAAAAATAAGATAACCTTTCACTTATTATTAGAGAAAAGTTTTCAAATTTTAGATCATTTAAAGTTTAAGTCTATTAAAGAGCCTAAAAAATATATCATATATGTATTGCTTGTAAATAGGAGTATAATAATAATAATAATAATAATAATAATAATAATAATAATAATAATAATAATAATAATAATAATAATAATAATAATAATAATAATCATCTGTAATTTACTTCTAAATTTTATGTAAGTCTCATATTGCAAATTTGCAATGTCAAAAAAGTCTATTTTAATTTGAATTTATTATGGTGTAGGATGAAATTGAATGATTATGACTAAAATGCAAAAAAATATGATAAAAAATTTGACGTTTTCGGTTTTACAATCATGCAGAAATGCGTAGAATTGAGAATACACAAAATCAATTAACAAGTGAGAAAATTTCATAATTTTATATATTATAGATTGAATCATTGAATTGAATAATTGATCATTGAAGGATGGCCGTGAAATAGTTAATTCAACTTTCGGTGATAAACTAATAGTGTGATTAGGTGTAGGTTGAGTTATCTATCACAACCTTAATCATGCAAAATAAACATTTGAATAAGTTAAATCAATTCGGTTAGTTCGGTTATAACCGAGAACCGACCGGTTCTAACCGAGTCGGTTAATCAAGTAACCGAACCGAAGATCGGGTCGGTTCCGGTTAGTTTTTTGAATGCATTTTGGGGTCGGTTAACCGACAAGTCGGTTCGGTTATTAACCGAACCGACCGAATAACCAGCCCTAGTTTAAATAGTTTCAAGGCGAATATAACTGAATTCAAGTATTTATCACAATCACAATTATCAGATTTATGAGTTCGTTTATATTCACTTGGTAATTGGTACTACCTCCGTCCCACAATATGAGTCACATTTGACGTGATCATAAGTTAATTTGACGTGATCTCATAAGTCTTTAAAATGTAAGTAATAATGTGTTGGAAGGGAATATAGGACCCACTTTTTATTATTGATTTTAAAATAAAATGCGAGTGAAGTTAGTTAATGGAATATAAGACATACTTACTATTTATGGTAAAAGTGAAACATAACCCTTATTATTGGACGAACCGAAATGACAAAAATGTTACTCTTATTCTGGTACGGATGTAATATCTTCGATCAAAACAACAAAATTATAAAGTGACTTGAAATTCGCACAGTAATATAAAAATTCAATTAAATTCCAGAAGATGACTCGACAATGTTGAAAACGATGATATAGAGTGACTTGAAATTCGCACGGTAATAAAAAAAATTGAATTGTACTTAGATAGTAGTAAAATGGATTGCAATTATGTCAATTTTTGTAGGTATTAAAATCGGGATCGTGTTTATGATTTTTGACTATCGGCCGTTGGTTCGGATTTCAGACCGTGCACCTTTTAGTCATTATCCAACTCTTCAATTTCTAAGGTAGGGTTCGTGCGGATTTCAAACCGTGCACCTTTTAGTCATTATCCAACTCTTCAATTTCTAAGGTAGGGTTCGTGCGGATTTCAGACCATGCACCTCTAAACACCATCCAATTCTTCAATATATCTAAGCACCTTCGTTGTTGCCCTCTTGCTTGTGGTGCTAAGCACCTGCACTGCCGCTGCCGACCGTCCCATCGTGGACGATGTCCCCCATTTCGCCCGGTGGCTAGTGCGCCGCGGGAAATTGGGTGTGATCGGCATAATCACCCCCATTTCTACCCCCTTAACCTACCCTGCGTCCACCGACGCGAGGCGAGGCATCTCGCTCTTCTTCCTCTCCAAACTCGACCCGGTGGGGAAGAGAGTAGCGGCCGATGCCCGCGCCAACTTCACCGTGTCGGAGGTGACGGTGAACGGCTGCCGCGGCTCGGACCCGCAGTCTCCAAGCTGCGCCAAGATCACCATCTCCGGCCAGCTCCAGAAGATCGCGGAGGACTCCAAGGCGGAAGCCAAGGCGAAGAAGGCCTTGTTCAAGGCCCATCCCGAGTTCGCCGGCTTCCCCAACATGAATGGGAGCTTCTCCGTCTACAAGATGGAGATCGAGGACATTTTCCTCGTTAACAAGCTGACGCCGACAAGAAACCTCACGGTGGAGGCCTATCTGGGGGCGTACTGAAGTCTCAAGCTGTGTTTATTTTCATGTAATTTCATAATTAATTACTACTGCTTGTGTATTGCCTCTTAAATTATGTTATTAAATCATAATGTTGATTAATTGTAGTTTGTTATTGTTAAGTGAGTAAGTTTAATGAATAT